>NC_081414.1:473434627-473746591 GCF_030272615.1 Cryptomeria japonica
TGATCTTAATTTATGTGATTACACTGATATTGAATCGGTTGGTGATGTTGATGACTGAAATAGTACCTCCAATGGTACTTTATTTTTGGGTAAGAAATTGGTTTCTTGGGCCAGTAAGAAATAGGATTTAGTGTCCTTATCTACTGTTGAAGTTGTGTACATTGTTGCTACTAGTAACTACACTCAGGTAGCGCTGGATGAAGCAAATGTTGAAGGATATCAAAGTTATCTATGATGAGCCTATTGTCATATATTGTGATAATTCTAGTGTTATTAATATGTCAAAGAACATGATGAAATATTCAAATAATAAATATGTATAAATCAAGTATCATTTCCTAAGAGATAAATTCAGTGAAGAGGAAGTGAAGCTAGAATGTGTATCTACAAAGGAACAAATTTCTGATATTTTTACTAATCCTTTTCCTGCAAATACATTTATCTACTTGAGAGACAAGTTAGAGGTATCTATCCCTCCTGATGAGAACTACATGCATTGAGTTGCGTCAATCCAGTGGACCTCATAGTCTTATCCTTTTATCTGGATTGATGAGTTGGTGCTACTCCTTTGGTGGAGTAGTCTATTGGATTGGTTATATATTTTTAGGAGAGAGAATTATGGCTTGCTTAGCTAAGGGGGAGAGTTTGGTTTTCTATTTTGAGATCTTTGGCATTGTTGTCAAAGGGGGAGAGAAGCATGTGAAAAAATGGTTTATCTACTTGATCTTAGGGGGAGTTTTTTGGAGATGTTTTCTTTCTTTGCATTGTTTTTTTCACATTTATATGTTGCCATCAATACCAAAGGGAGAGATTGTTGGACATTGTTTCTACTAGGATGTGTTGTCATTGATGTCAACATATTCCTATGATTTATTGCTTTGGTGATTGCAAATTCATTTATTGGAATCATGGCTTGGTGAATGGAGTATTTCTAGTATATTCTTTTGTATTGGTTTTGGTGATCTAAAAATCTTAATTGATATATCATATGATCCGATTTGCAGTTGGATTTTCTGATTAGTGCTTTGTAGAGTTCAATATTTCCTCCAGTATATTCTGGTGTGATCAGATCTTGAGCTAAGTTTTTGGGAGATTGTTTTGGATGGACTTGTGTATCTTCATTTTAGATGGTTCTTGATTTGGTGCTCCACAAGTTATCTTTCTTCGTGATAGTTATTGTTGTTTGAGTATTCATGAGTTTCTAATGTTGATCAATGAATATTTTATAAGTGGTGTTGGTACAGCTGTTATTGATGATTCTAACGTGCTTGTTGAAGTTTCCTAATTATGCCCTATTTGTTTTGATGATCTGCATTGATCATTGTCCTATTTCTTGGTGATTTTGGTGAACTGGTGATGTTCTTTGTGTTATGTGGTTTTCCTAGTGTAGCATGTGTGCGGTTGATATTGGCATGATTTTCAGTGGTGTTGCATATTTGGAGATTTTATTTAGGACCATGTTATATCATGTATATCATTATATTGGTCCGGTTGTTGATCTTTATATCATGTGATTTAAATTTTTAATTATGAGTTGAGGGTTTATTCGACCTTATTGTCAAGGTTGATGATTTGTATAAATAGTTGGTATATTCTTGTAATTTGGGTATCAAGGTTGTGTGTGCATTATCAAAGAGTGATGTATGTGCGAACAAAGGATTCATCTTTTTGGTGTGGTATATTGATTAGAGATTGGTGTTGCAGAGCAGACATGTGAGCTTAACCAGAACTATCATCAAGCATTAGCAGATGTTGTTATTGCATTTTATTTGATACCAAATTGTGGTCCAATCATTTTGTAAGTCAGTGAGACTTCCCTGAGGGTTGTAGCCTTCTAGGTTATTGTATCTTGAGTGGTAAACTCTAGGCAATGTACCTGAATACTGGTGCATTCCCCATTGTAATATTTTCACATACTAGTATAGAGTGTCATCTTATTGTGGGTAGGTTCCCACCATGGTTTTTTCTCTTAACCGGGTTTTCCACATTCAAATCTTGGTGGTGTACTATCAATTTGCTTATCTTTGTTATTGTTGTAATTTATCATATTTGTATTTGTGGTTGATTTTGTAGATCCGGTAGAAAATTGGTTCACCCCCCCCCCCCCTCTCAATTTTCTCTTGTTGGTGTTGCCAACATCAGGAATCTCTCAAGTCTTGGATGCTAGTGTGGTGTGTTATTTTCTATAGGACTAGAAACCATAAAAGAGTCTTGAGAATCAACAGTAACTTCCCTCCACCACGCGAGATTTGTTTGCTACCTACACACACAAAGATGAGGGAAAATTGTTGGGTTGTATAGGGGACTTCCTCAGTCACACCCTCATTTAGGTGTTTTCACTGCCACAAACAGTCAGATAGATAGATTATAATAAAAGATAATTGGTAAATATGTAAATAGAAACTATACTCCGCTTAATGGAAATAAGCCCCTATTGTAAACAAACAAATTGGTAAGTTAAATTCACCTAGATGATAGATACATTTAAAGATGAGATTGATATATTGCATGCAATGATAAAATATAGATAAAAGATAAAGAGAAGACAAGGCGTGCAGCCAAACCTCCCTTTTTGAGATATGAGCATGATGAAGCTCAAGATATGTGCTTGTTCCAAGATAGTTGCAAGATCATCATAGATAAATATATCTTGACAATATTGGTAGAGAATTTGAAAGAGTGTTGAAAGATGAATATGGAAGCCAAGAGAGACACTGAGAGAAGAATGAGATTCAGAATCCCAAAGGGAACCCTTCAAAATGAGGAAAGAAAGGTTTTTAAACCCATAAAGGAGTGCAGAGATCCATTACAACCAAAAATGAGCCAAGCGACATACATCGGCAAGCGTCAGACTCACTGCATGACTCGAGATTCTATGGTTTCATCAGGATGTTAGTGTGGTGTGCATCTGTCTTACCAAAGATAGGCCCAAATGGGATTTTGGGACAAATGGCAGCACTTTGTCTTCAGGACTCATGATGTCAAAATGATAGGATTTTGATCATGAGTTCATCATTAATGCATCTGGTGTCATACATAAGTGTCATAAATGCACTAGGTGGAATTTAGGACACTACACAGATATAGAAGAACCACTTTTCCAAGCTACAAATCAGGCCTTGAAAATTCATGAAATAATAAAGAAGTTGAAAGAAGAATTGGAGCAAAATGAACAGCAATTGAAAGGCCAAAAGATCCAAACTCGTCATCCTAGCACTTCCACTTCTTTTTCTAAGAGTGTAAGAAAGAGAATGCTAAGCTCTCAAAACAATTAGAAGAGATGAAAGATTAGAAGGACAAGGCTATACAAACATTGGAGTAGGTAGCAGAGCTATCTATGGCTCTATTGGAAATGCAAAAACCTTCAGGGATATACACTTTGTTCCTCATAGAGAGATTTCTACAATGAAAGATAAACCAACTGGTACTAGGAAGAAAAATAAATTTTGAAGATGATGATGATTTCCTTGAGGAATTTTATAGAAGTCATCCTGTCTACAAAAACTAAACATGTGAATTTTATTTACATGGTTTTATCCTAAAACATTACTATCAATCTTTTCTAACCATTTATGTTGGTGAAGTTCAAGTGAGAGCCTTTGTTTCTTTATTGCGAAACCAAATTCAATGGGAGGATAGGATGAACAAATACAAAGAATAAGAGAATGGATTGGGACTTCCCATAAGGGATGAAACTCCCAAATCATCAGCATTCAGGTCAAAATTTATTTCCATTGCCTAGCTTGAGAAAGTATGGCTGACCTATCATAGAAATATCACTATTAGAATTCAAACATTCAAAGATGTGCAAAATCAACTACCCTACCGAGCTCTACGGGCATCCAGAACTAGATATAATACTATACATGTGCCTTTAAGAAGGAGAGAAGTTGAGAACCTATTTCTCCTCCCAATATCACTTGGAGCTTAAATAGAGTGAGGTCAATAATCAAAATCATTGAAGAGTAGGATATACATTAGGTAGGGATGAGATTTAGACCTCCAATGGTTCTCATGTCAACACCACCATTGAATGCACTGAATAACTTTGCAAGGGAAGATTTGAGAGAATGGGCTAATGCAATGGAACTATGGAATGGGTATTTACCTCCCAGAAAATATCATCAGTACAACTTCAATTGTCTAGACCTGGTCTTATGGATTGAAAGACAAAATAGGGATATTCCAAATCAACCATGAGGACATGTTTCATGATAGGAGGGGGAGGAAATGATGAGCATTAATCATATTACTTTTAATCATACATTCTACTTATACATTTTAATACTTTGTGAACTAATATGCCTAGCTTCGAATCTAATGCATGCATATTTACTCTTTTCTACTATTATATTCACCTAATTAGGAAGTATATTAGAAGTAAATGTTTCAATTTTTGCAGATCAATATGGATGAATGGTTGAATATTCAGGATGTTTATGACTATGTTCTATTATATTTTCCTGGATAAGTTTGAAACTAACTATCAGACAAGGATTTCGAATTCCAATTCAACCAACATGTGAATGATGATCACTCCTAATCGCTCCAACTAGAGAGATTCCCTTGATCTCCTTTGAGTCTATTTTACCGATTGTCTCCGTGAACTTCAACTTCTATCTAAAGTCATTAATTTAGTATTAAGTTTTCTTCAGTTCATTTTTAGTCATTACTCTATTTTAGGTGGGTAACTTTTCTTTTCAATTCAAATAAGCATATATTTAAATATCTCTTCACTTTCTTCAGAAAGCTAGTTAGTCAGTGGATAGTCAGTAAGTTAGCCAATGATATACTCTCATATTTTGTAATCTTCAAACTTGTTTTACTTCCTTTTTAGATGTTCATTTCAATGAAAATATAAAGTTGACCTGAGAATAGTTGTGTTACGGATCCCACCAGAGGAAGAGCAGAGCCCGCTCGACCAAAGGGAGGTGATTTTTGTTTGATTTCATTTTCACTTCAATTTTTTGCATTGTATATTTCATTCTGTTCAATTGTGATAATTTTTAAGTAGATGAAAAGTGATTGCAAATGACATAGTTGTTAATTTTCATGTAGTAAAATTTTAATGAATGGATGCATTGTTAAAAATATCATTTTCATAGCTTTGTTTAGCTTCACTTAGTAATGTATTTCACTTTCATAGTAACTGTTGGATTTTAGTGCCATAGTGATTGTTAATGATGATGGAATTTGGAATCAAGTTTAAAACAAAAACTCAATCAGATTGACTAATGAAATTTAGCTTGTTTTGATGTTCTTTAGAATATATTTTATTCCCTACAAATGTAAAATAGATTTTGTTTCCTACAAACGTAAAATAGATTTTGTTTCCTACAAACATAAAATAGACTTTGTTTCCTGCAAACATAAAATAGCTTTTGTTTCTTGCAAGTGTAAAATAGATTTATTTTCTAGTACATAATCTAGGATTTGAATTCATAGGAAGTTAAAAAAATTATTAGTTTTAGAAATAGATAATTTCATGAATGAGTCTTGATCATGTCATGTTTAACTCTTGGTACAAGAGCCAAAATCTTCCTTAGGCTAGTTTAGTTTCTTTAACTTGTGCTCATGATATATCCTTAATCAAAAAAAATTAACATAGAAAAAGAGATCATGATAGCTCCTGATGGAGCATGACCAAGCCTAATCACTATTTTATGGTGCTAAAACCTCCAACCTTAATTAAACCCCTATCATAGACAACTTTAAGACACGCTCTGTTTGATATTGAAATGAAATTAAATGGTGCAAGTTGTGACATCAAAAACCTTTCCCACCATGTCCTTTGGGGTAGTAATAAGAAGAGAAGATTGGGCCCTAGCTAAGCATCCTTGGGTGAGTAACAAAGTCTTATTATTCACAGATAATCCTCCTGATAAATATCTGTCAACAATAGTATAACATAGGGATTCTCCCATTTCCTCTCCATTACAAATTAGATCCCTAACTTGTACCCATTCCTTCCACAAAGAGGAGAAGATTGTCAAGCCATAGATCTTGACCTCAAAGTGACCAAGGAGGATATCATAAAATTTCAAATGAGACCAAGATTTACATTTTTTGGTCTAGAGAGAGCAATATTATTCTTGATTAGGACTTTCCAAGCCCCATTCCCATAAAAGATTTGAAGATCCATTTCAAGGCTAGAGACATACCTTAAATGTTAAGATCTTTAAGTCCTATCCCACCTTGAGATTTGGGGGAGCATTACCATTTCCAAGAGAAACAATGTCTCTTTTTGTTTCCTTTACCATTCGACCAAAGAAAATCCCTAAGGAACTTTTCAAGCCTGTTAAAGTGCACATTAGAAAATAGCCATGCTGAGGAATGATAGATGGCACAAGAGAATAAAAATCTTTTAATTACTTGAACTCTCTTAGCCAGAGAGAGGAGATGTGTCTGAAACTTTTCATGCTTCTTTTCTATCTTCCTATAGAACCATTCCCACATATCATTTGGGAAGAGAGAAACTACAAAGGGGATACTAAGATTCTTTACAATCTTGGATGGGCCAAACCAACCCCACCCCTTGGAGAGAAGATAATTGGGAGGCTTCTCTGACAATCCAATAACTATAGATTTATGGGGCACAACTTTTGATCTGGAAGCATCTCAAAAAAATTGCAATCTTTCTACCACATTGTCAAAATTTCCTTCAGGCAGTTTTGTAAACATAGTATCATTAGAAAAATGTGCAGTTAATAGAGTATTTTTTTGGTGGGCTAATTTGTTTCATTGGAGGAGAAATATTATCAGTTCTTAAGATGTAGATGAGAGTATCAACTACAATAATAAAGAGGTTAGAGGCAATAAGACACCCTTGTCTTATAGACCTTTGCAATTCAATTGGATCAGACAACTTGCCATTAACATCAATGACTTTAGAAGAGTCTTTAAACAAAATATTGAACCATATACAAAATTTGTGATCAAATAAAAATGCTTTCAAAATTCCCTTAATAAATGGTCATTCTCTCCTATCATAAGCCTTTTCAAAATCCAACATAATCGTAGCAATATTCGAGCCATCCTGTTCAGCCTAGTGCATTTCCTCCCAACTAGTAATTAATTTTTCTAGGATATATCTATCCTTTATGAATCCAGTTTGTGTAACAAATATAATATTACCTAACACCTTAGTGAGTCTTCTTGCAAGTGTCTTGGCCAAAATATTGAATGAAAAAATAAGAAGAGAATGGGCCTCCAATTTTTTATTTGAGATCTATCTCCATCTTTACAAATGAGTTTTATAACACCTCTATTCATTTACTTCCCCAAGAATCCTATTTCAAAAGTTGCAAAGCACAATTCTAGAAATTCCATACTAATCCATTCAATATTGCTTTTATAGAGCTTAGAAATTAGTCCATCTAATCTAGGAGATTTCCCATTGGCCAAAGAAAGAATAGTGCTATCAATTTCCTAAATAGAAATGCCTCTATCCAAATCCCTAGCATCCTCCTCAGTCACCTTTTTGGGTATCAAATCCGGATAGTATTCTAGTGCATTTTTTGTTCTTGGTACCATGTTCAAAGGTAAACAAATTTTGAAAGCACTCCTGAAAGGCATTTTTTATGACCCCTTGTACATTAGAGATCATTCCATTATGAGATACATTCTCAATGAATTCTCTTTTCTATTTACATTTAATCATATTGAAAAAGTATTTAGATCCTTTGTCTCCAACTTTAAGCCAGTTCATCTTAGCTCTAATATTTTGGCCTTGGAACCTGTAATTTTGGATTTTCCTAAGAAAAGATTTAGTTCTCATTAGTTTGACCTCTAGATCCTCTTTAGGGCCTCTCTCTAAATTTCCTCCTCCACAAGACTAATCTTCTGATGGAGAATGGCTTCCAAATTATTTTTGTCCAAAGCCTTCTTCTTACCCACAAATTAGAACATTTTCTTCCATAAGACTACCAAGGCTTCCCATCATTCAATAGGAGAAAAGTTATTGCTGCAAAATTTTGAAAGGATAGTAGCAAAATGAATAGCATCAATATAATCCTCATCCTAAAGAAGGGATATGTTTAGTTTAAACAAGCCAGGTCTCAAAGCTTTTTGGATAACAAAGGACACATCAAAAGAAACAAAAGTTGAGATAGGAGAGTGATCTAACATAGAAGATTGGATAACAAAAATTGCACTCTCTCCATTGACAAGAGAGAATTAGAACACTAAGCAATCTGCATACATTTTGTCAAGCCTACAATAGATTCTATGACTCAGGGATTGGTTATTACACCAAGTACACCAAATAGAAGAAGAAGAGGCTTTCATGTTAGCAAGGGGGTCAACTAGATTAAGGGATCTATTAAGCTTGACCTAATAAAAGTGTTAATCCCCCTTCTAGCAGATGTAGACACTTAAATTAATTATTTTAATTAATTAAACTCTCCTACATAGTTAATTTATTTAATTATGTTAATCTTTATTCTTCCCAATATTAATTAAATTTAATTTAATTAATATTGTCACTATAGTCCAATGATTTATTTATGTAATAAATCAATTTGCCTTTATTCTTCTAAGGTATCCAAAATTAATTTTTCTTGAATCTCCCCTTTAATTAATTACTCTCAATTAATTAATTATCCCTAATGATTCCTACAAATCACCTTTTCCTAATTTATCATTAACCTCATTATTTCTTCTATAAACTCTCCTAATACCACTTACCATTATTCCCTAATTTTTAACTACCTCCACTCATTCTCTCTCCTAGTCAAATCCTCCTACAAATCCCACTTTCTCTAATCTTATCGTTAGGTCTTAGAGACAACTGAGAGGGGGGGGTGAATCAGTTGTCAAGTAATTTCAAACCAAATTTAATATAACCAACCTTAATGCTTAATACCGATAAACAGAACTTTATGTCGGTAGACAGTTTATTAGTTATTTACAGTACCAGTAAAGATTAATGCATGAAACAAAAAGACAATAACATCCACAACACATAACACCAATATTTGTATGTGGAAACCCTGTAAGGGGAAAAATCACGGTGGGAAACCTTACCCACAATCAGATGATACTACTGCAGATAGTATGTATATACAAATGGGGTCTGCACATGCAGAAAGGCCAACCACCTAGAGCTCACTACTCAAACACAAATAGGAGTCACACTGACTATAATTGGATGGTTAAATCCAATAAAGATGTACTACTCAAAATAGCATCTTTCTATGCTAGATTCAGTACCGGTGTACTTTTGATTGTCTTTACAAATAGCTTGCTTCACCTTCAAATGATGTCTCTATGTATAGCTCTGCTTATTCTCGCATATACCTTCTTACAATTCCTTATCCTTATCGCATATTGATCTTATAAATAAGATCTTACATATATACCATAACCTAAGACCAGTTTTAGTAGGTCAGCTCTAAAAGATATTACAATAAAATAATTACAATTAAATCAATAGCCGATGCAATATTCGATTCAACATGTCGAATTAATGCATTTACAATAAAAACAAAATCATCTCTAAAGCGTGTCGTGCTGATCTAGAATAGATAAACCTATTGGTGCATAACCTGGACCTATTTGCCGGTAACAACAAATATGCAAATATGAATATGCCAATGAACAAATCTCCAAGACAAAGTGTCCAAATGATGTCTTCGACATGACCAGGTGTTTTCCATATCATTCCAAGTGCCAGTGAACATTATATCCTGTCAGTGTACCAGATACCTATGACTGTGCATAAGTCACTTGCTTGTCAGTCAACATTGTTGATCCTCCAAAGTGCCAGAGTTGATAAGTGTTAGTAGGTGTTGACATCAATGACAAAACCATACCAAAATACCAACAATCTCCCCCTTTGGCATTGATGGCAACACAAGATGGAAAAACCATCAAAGTGTCAAAACAAAAATGCCAAATACCAAAAACCAACATCTCCCAAAAGAGATCATGACCAGAAATCAAAATTCAGATACAGAGAGTAATCAATCATCTCAAAGTAACAATTTCTCCCCCAATGAATAATCTCTCCCCAAAAGATAATGTGTTTTTCCATTGATATCTCTCCCCCTTTGACATCAAATGCCAAAGCCAATACAAAACCAGATGTAAATACAAAATACCAACCAATTCAGTATGCCAACTACTCCCCCTGAGAAGTAGCTTTCCTCATCAAAGCTGGAGTAAAAGATTTTTATGTTAATTCTGTCGGTTGATGACAAACATCAACTATAAGTCTCTACCGGTGGGGGTATGACCCCAAGCTGATCTCTAAGATATTCAAAGGTCTCTTTAGGTAGAGGTTTAGTGAAAATATCTGCAATCTGCTCATTAATATTCACATAAACTAGTTTTACTTCTTTTGCTTCAACATTCTCTTTCAGAAAATTCAGTTTGATAGTAACATGTTTGGTTTTAGAATGTAATATCAGATTCTTAGATATATCAATTGCTGCAGTGTTGTCACAATAGATAGTTATAGGTTCCTTGCATTTTACCTTTATGTCCTTCAACATTTGCTTAAGCCATAATACCTGTGTACAGTTGGTTGTTGTTGCAACATATTCTGATTTTGTTGTTGATAAATATGTGCAACTTTGTTTCTTACTCAACCAAGAAAATAATCTGCTTCCAAGAAAAAGTGCTCCGCTGGTGGTGTTTTTTCTGTCATCCACATCTCCTACCCAATTTGCATCTGTGTATGAACATAATTCAAAGTTTTCATCTCTAGGATACCATACACCAAGATTTGTAGTGCCTTGTAAGTATCGAAAAATCTTTTTTACTATTGATTCATGATTTTCTCTAGGATTACTCTAAAATCTTGAAACAATACATATGGCATTCATAATATCAGGTCTTGTTTGTGTCAAATATAGTAGGCCTCCTATCATAGATTTGTACCTAGTCGGATTAACAGGTGTAGATTCATCCCTTAGTGATAATTTTTCATTTGTAGGCATAGGTGTGCTTACCGGTTTGGAGTTCTTCATCCCAAATTTCTTTAGTAACTCTTTCAAGTATTTGGATTGACTCAAGAATATACCTTTCTTAGTCTGTGAAATCTACAATCCTAAAAAGAATTTTATCTCTCCAATCATAGACATTTCAAATTCTTGTTGCATTTCAATAGAAAAGTCTTTACATAATTCATCTTCTCCTCCAAAGATTATATCATCAACAAAAACTTCTATAGCCAAGATGTCAACATTAGTCACTTTTTAGTATAAGTTGTTGTCAGTATTACCTTTAGAAAATCCAATCTTCAAAAGATACTTATCCAATCTAGCATACCAAGCTCTTGGGGCTTGCTTCAACCCATACAAAACTTTCTTAACCTGCAAACCATATCTTTGTTATCGTCAAAGAAAATCCATCAGGTTGCTCAATGTAAACTTCTTCTTCAAGATCTCCATTCAAAAATGCACATTTAATATCCATTTGATATACTTTTTAGTTCATGTATGTTGAAAAAGCCAAGAATAATCTAACTGCCTCAATTCTAGCTACCGATGCAAAGGTTTCATTATAATCAATTCCTTCTTTCTGAGAATATCCCTTACACAATAATCTTGCTTTATTTCTAATTACCTTACCATCTTCATTAAGTTTGTTTCTGAATACCCATGTTGTTCCAATCACTTTTTTGTCTTTAGGCCGAGGAACTAATGTCCATGTGTTATTTTTCTCAATTTGTTCTAGTTCCTCTTCCATAGCTTTAATCCAGTGTTTATATTCACATGCCTCATTAATTGATGATGGTTCAATTTGAGAAATAAGACATACCTCTTCATTTGTCAGTCTTCCTCTTGTCATAACTCCTTGATATTTGTTCCTAATTATCTGATTTTTAGAGTGATTTAGTCTTACATACCATGGTGTCTTTGTTTGTTGTTGTTCCTCAGTCATAGTGGAATTTTCAGATGATACTGGTGTAACTGGATCTTCATCCTGTACCGCTGGATTCAATGTAGGTTCATTTGTCAGTATCTCTGTTGCCGGTTCAGAGTCTATATACCTTGAAGTTCCTCTAAACTGTTCATCAATCTTCACATTTGTACTCTCAACAATTTTCTGCAATCTCTTATTAAAACATCTAATGCCTTGCTTTTAGATGAATAACCAATAAATACTCCTTCATCACTTCTAGGATCAATTTTTCCAATATACTCATCTCTTCTAATATAGAATTTACTTCCAAATATTCTGAAATATTTAAGAGTAGGAGTAATACCAAACCATAGTTCATGAGGGATCTTACCGATTTCGCCTTTGATGTAAACTTTTTTGAATGTGTAGACCGTTGTGCTTACTGCCTCTCTCCATTATACATGTGGTAGATTTGCTTCAGATAACATACTTCTAATTGCATCCAAGATAGTTCTATTTTTCCTTTCTACAACCCCATTCTGATGTGGTGTCTGGGGTGCTAATAGTTGTCTTCTGATTCCATTCACTTCACAGAATGCATTAAATTCCTTAGATGTGAACTCTCTTCCTTGATCTGATCTCATACATTTAATTTTCTTACCGGTTTCATTCTCTACCATTGCTTTGAATAGTTTGAACTTTCCAAGTGGTTCTGATTTTTCTCTGAGAAAAGTAACCCAAAACATTCTAGAATAGTCATCAATGATTAGCATGAAATATCTATCATGTTGTAAGCTTTTATTTCTAGCTGTACCACATAAATCAGTGTGAATTAAGTCAAGAGCATTATTTAATTTTTCTGGAATACTTTTAAAATATGCTCTAACTTGTTTTCCAAATTGACATTACTTACATACCGGATTGTGAGGTTTGACAATCTTAGGTAAATCTCTAACTGCCTTAGTTGTACTGATTTTTACCATGCAATCAAAATTTACATGACAAAGTCTCTTATGCCATAGCCAACTTTTATCAATATGTGCAATCAAGCATGTCTTTTCACTATTATTCAAATGAAAGATGTTACCTCTAGTTTGATTACCGGTTGCAATTTCTAAACCAGTTCTGTTCATAATTTTGCATTTACCATTCTTGAATTGTAACTGAAATCCTTTTTCAACTAATTGACCAACACTCAAAAGATTATGCTTTAAACCTTCTATATAGTAAACATTGTCAGTATTATGCTTTCCATCAAGAGATATTGTACCTTTTCCTTTGATTAAACAATCTTTGTCATCTCCAAATTTTACCAGACCTCCATTATATTCCTGAAAGTTCAATAATTTACCTTTATCGCCAGTCATGTGATGTGAGCATCCTGATCAATGATCCATTCATCCTTAACTTCAACTTTAGTTGCCAGGTTCTGCTCTACTGGTTGAACAGTAGGTGTCGATTGATCTTTTTTTATAGCAACAAAAACCCATCAATTGTCTACCGGATTTTCATCAGAATCATCAATGACTCCTTCATCAACAAGATAACAAGATTTATCTTTATTCTTCTTAAATCTGTATCTCTGTTATTCAGGGTTAGGCTTGTATGTTCTTCTAGCTTCTTCTCTTAGTCTAGCATGTCTATCAGGGCATCTAGAAGCCATGTGACCAATCTTATTACAGTTAAAACATTTAAAGGGTGCCTTACCTTCATACTTACTTCCAACTGGACCTTTAGGCATTTTCCTTGCAAATAGTGCTTCAAATTCTTCAAGTTCTTCATTTTCTCTCCTGCTTTCCTCAAGTTCTCTTGCATAAAAGGCTTTCCAATCAGATTTGTTAAATGATGGTGCAGATGATGTTGATGCCTTAAAAGCTAAATCTATCTTTATAGTAGTAACAAGACCAAATTCCTCAATTTCAAAAGCTGAAATTTTTCCAATCAATGTATCCCTAGTTACTGATGTATTAAGCATTGTTCTCAACTCATTTATAGTAGTAACTTTCATTTTATATGTCAGTGGAAATCCTCTTAAAACTTTTGAAACAATTTCATCTTCACTTAAGGTTCCTCCACAACATTTAATAACCAAAACAATTTCATTTACTCTTTCCATAAAAGCATAAATCCTTTCATCTTCTTCCATTTTCAGATTTTCATACCTAACCAATTAAACTTCAGCAAAAAGAGGACTCATTTTTTATACCAATTGTTAGGTCCCGGAGACAAATGAGAGGGGGGGTGAATCAGTTGTCAAGTAAATTCAAACCAAATTCAATTTAACCAACCTTAATGCTTAATACCGATAAATAGAACTTTATGCCAGTAGACAGTTTATTAGTTAATTACAGTACCGGTAAAGATTAATGCATGAAAAAGAAAGACAATAACATCCACAACACATAACACCAATATTTGTACATGGAAACCCTATAAGGGAAAAAACCACGGTGGGAAACCTTACCCACAATCAGATGATACTACTGCATATAGTATATATATATAAATGGGGTCTGGACATGCAGAAAGGCCAAGCACCTAGAGCTCACTACTCAAACACAAATAAGAGTCACACTAACTACAATTGGATGGTTAAATCCAATAAGGATGTACTGCTCAAAATAGCATCTTTCTATGCTGGATTCAGTATTGATGTAGTTCTAATTGTCTTTACAAATACCTTGCTTCACCTTCAAATGATGTTTGTGTGTATAGCTCTGCTTATTCTCGAATTTACCTTCTTACAATTCCTTATCCTTATCGCATATCGATCTTATAAATAAGATCTTACATATATACCATAACCTAAGACCAATTTTAGTAGGTTGGCTCTAAAAGATATTACAATAAAATAATTACAAGTAAATCAATAGCCGATGCAATATCCGATTCAACTTGTTGGCTTAATGCATTTACAATAACAACAAAATTATCTCCAAAGCGTGTCATGCTGATCTGGAATAGATAAGCCTGTCAGTGCATAACCTGGACCTACTTGCCAGTAACAACAAATATGCAAATACGAATATGCCAATGAACAAATCTCCAAGACAAAGTGTCCAAACAATGTCTTCGACATGACCAAGTGTTTTCCATATCATTCCAAGTGCCGGTGAATATTATATCATGCTGGTGTACCAAATACCGGTAACTTTTCATAAGTCACTTGCTTGCCTATGAACATTGATGATCCTCCAAAGTGCCAGAGTTGATAAGTGTTAGTAGGTGTTGACATCAATGACAAAACCATACCAAAATACCAACACTTACCTAATCCCTCTTCTAATATTTCTTCTAATGGGTTGCTAGTGGCTAATCCTCATGATTAGCCACAAAATCAACTCCTTGTCCCCTCACTCAACCACTTTCCTTAAATGACATCCTCACATCTCTCTATGCATCCCCCCATCCAACTACCTTCCTTAAATGCTCTTTTCCTAGGTGAATGTGAGATTTTCAAAAACTCACATTCCTCTAGATATCCTTCACCCAAAAAAAAATTAATTCCTTTTTATTCCTCCAATCCCCATGCTCCCTTTTTGGAGAATTTTTAATTCCTCCTCATCATCCAAGGAATATTTGTATTCCATTTGTATTCCCTGGGTGCATTGGGAAGACTTCCCAATGAACCTTGAGGAGTGTGGAGACAAGAAATTCCTTTATGGCATATCTCTTGGATGCCAAACTTTTCTTGTGAGCTCACATGCAATCTTGACCCTCCATCTTGAATCAATCCTAGCCCTTCATTTCCTCTCTCCTTCCATAAATTAGAGACCACTCATTCATTTTCCATCTCCAAATTAAGTAAGTTCATGCTACCCATTTGAGCCCAAGCAATCATCCAAACACCCAAACAATAGTCAAATTTCCCCACAACCATCACTTAGCCACTCATCTTGCATACACGCCCTATCCTCAATCCATCCATTTCATCATCATCTTGTACACATTTGGAGAGCCAATCACATCTAATCAAAGAGAAAATCCAATTAGGTTGGAGAAGGGTTCTATTCCAACCTCATCACTCTCAATCTGAGGAACAACTATAGACTATGAAGGTATAATGGTATTGGTTAAGTTAATTTGAATGTTAAACTTTATTTGTGTTTTAACTAACCATTTATCTTCATCCTATTTTTCCCTTGGTTCATTTTGGCATGCCCGGTGGGACCCACATCCCTAATTTAATGATTTTCTTGAGGTTGTTTTATGAGTTTTTAGTCGCAGGTGTCGGTATAGCATGACCGACTGCAATTTGATGCGAGCGATACGAGTTCAGCGTGGGTGACAGGGCCTCGATGTGTGTAAACATGCTTCACCACGTCGGGTTTAAATTCAAATTTTCTAACCTGGCCTTTTTGCAGGTTTGTCGATCAATGCGAGTGCTACGGGAACAATGCATCCGATTTCAACCTTCTTCCATTTGCTTTCCTCTTATTGTTTTTATACAGTCAATTTTCTATTCTTTAATTGATTACTCAAAACACACATAAAAAGGAAAAAGTTTTAAAAAGAAAAAAGAAAGTTAATCTTTAAATCTAGCCTTTTTTGCTTTAGAAATGTCATTTTAGCGCGAGCGCTCTGTGAATAGCATGGACGCTTTGTCAGAATCCCGCTCATTTTCAAAAATTTGAATTTTCAAATTTCTATTAGCCACTAACCATTTTTGTTTTGGCATGAGTGCATGTACTTTGGTGTGACCGACAGTAGAAAAGCGCAACCGCTTGCAGGTATAACATTTTTTTTAACATTTTTATATTTTTTTGTATTTTTTAATTTTTTTGTTTTCAGACCCCCTTGCAGCGCATACGCAGGCATTTCAATGCCTGTGCAGGTGCTTTGGCTTCGTTGTCTACAGAACAAGGCGAGCACTGTTTCTGTAGAATTCTTTATATTGATCAGATTCTTTGAGTTTTTGTAGGTTTGCTCGATTAGTCCAAGGCATTGTCTGACTCTACTAACATGTGGTTTTGCAGAACATTCGTCCAAGATTTTGCTTGTCAAATAATTTATTGGTCAAACCTTAGGACTACTAATTTATTGTTTTTGTAGGTTGCCTAAGGAGATACAAGGAAATATTGTGTCTTTTTAATTATTTTATTAGGCACTTAAATATCATTGGGTAAAAGAACTATGTTGTTTATGTGTTTGAGGAAAGCGTATAGGTAGGAGAGTATGCTCTTGTCTATATAGACAATCAGAAATCCAGACCCTTGAAACTTTTCTAGTTTGCTTGCATGCTCTTTACCCTTAGTGGGACTATCGTCCTGATATGCCTGGCACACTCGCACAAGCATTGGTGAGAGGGGAATGACCCAAGTGAGTATGGCTAAAACCCAAGCATTCTAACTCACTATAATAAATAGGCCTCTTGGGATGAAAATCTCAGAGGATGGAGCTATTTGAGAGTTTACTCTCATATCGGGCATTTTTTAGAGCCTTTAGGTCTCAATCACGCTTGTGTGACTACATCTTTGTTGGTACTTTGTAGGGCTATAGGCCTCAACTGTTCTTGCATGACTACAAGGGATAGTCTTCGAATGGAAACCCTTACTAAGAGATCTAGGATTAGAGGCCACCTGGTTCACCTCCGAAATGCAGATAATCTTTGTGAAAGGGAGATAGTAACTCTCCCAAGAGACTTACCATATTGTACCCCCACTAGTGTTTGGAGTCATCTAATATGGCGTTGAGAATCCATTGTGTGAGACTCAGTGATCATATTTTGATTATCTTTTGGATGTGTAACTGAGTCAGCAAGCAAAGGTTTTTCTCCTCAACCAACCTCCTCAGATAGCATGTTCTTCTTGATGTCTCTATTTGAGCTAATGGCCAATGTTTTTTCTATATCTTATTTCCAAGAGTAGAATTAGTATATCAAAGTCAACATCCTAGTCATCATTGTCCAGATCCAAGTCAACCTTTTGTCACATCATAATCCAAGTCAAGCATAGTCCAAATCATAGTCCCTAGTCATTCTCACATAATGTCCTAGTCATACCCAAGTCATGTCCTAGTTTTGTCCTAGTCATATCCTAGTCCAAATTTTGAACCAACATTAATCAAAGTCCAAGTCACATTTAAGTCCAAATTCTCCAACAATTCAAACTATGTCAGAACTCTTCCTGCCTCATGTTTCATAAGCCAAAGTTGTACAAGCATCCGAAGAAGTCAATCAGTCATCCAATCAAGAAGAAGAAGCTCACACAAGCGCAACCCATTAGACACTGAAAGTTTTAGTATACCAATCACAAACTCTTGCTCAGACATAGGACCTTTTTTCACCAATATCATGATTATATTCATGGTCATAGCAATGATTTTGATGCTAGAGATGAACTAAGAGTTTAAGCTTTACACCAAGGATCCAACTTGTCTTTCAATACCAACTATCACCAAAATCAGGGAGGTCACATACCTTCATACACTTTTCCATCTGAACCTATCACTTATTGAGTCACTTCCATATCAAGGGTAATCTAATCATAAAGTTCTTCTAGTCATCACTATCACCCTTCTTTGATCTCCCACCATAAAACTTTTCTAAGGACTTCAAATATCAATCAATTTTTAATCAATCATCTTTGATCAGATCAATCCTCAATCAATCATCCTTCAATCAAATCAACCTCACGCTAAGGTTTTATGTTGTGTGAAGTTCTATTTAGACCTCATCCTTAATCAATTAATCATTTGGACTTTGTTCTTTGGAAATAATCAACCCCAAGTACCTTTGCCTCATCCTTTGAGTTGATCAAGACTCTTATCCTATGTCTTTATTTTTCTTTGGATCATTAGTAAATCCTTAGTACAAAAGAGACTTTGATCATTATCCTAAGGTCTAGATTTTACCCAACTTGGTTGATACCTTTCTTGTGGTTTCATCAATATCCCCCACCTAAAATTCTCATCTAAGTACCAAGGTGAAATCTTAATCAAACTCATGTCCTAATCCAAGGACCCCATCAATCAATCTATCTGATTTCATCAAATCAAAATCATATCAAAATCCAAAATCCTAGCTAAGTCCTTTCATCAAGTCTTTTTCTTCCAATCAAATTTTCTTAAGGTTATTCTTGTATGGTCATAACTCGATCTCAAAAGAAAAAGATGGTCAAACAACAATATGGCATGTCGGACATTAGTGTCCTATATCAAGACCCTGCACAATATCCTACACAAAGTTTGCAACCCGACATTCAAGATCCCCAACCACAAGGGGACCCTAACATGGTTGATCAAGATGACCTCTCCCTAGAAGTGGGAACGTTTCTAGAAGAGTCATATAATCAAGAAATGGTGGAGAAATTCATCTAACATAATCCTACTGGTCTTCTAAAGACTCTTATTGAAAATGGAGCTCGCCTTCCCCCTGATTTTGATAGATCTATTCTTGATCAACAACCACAAGGAGACTTTTCTCCTGCTCACATTGTTACACCTATTCTTCAACCCCAATCAATTGTGCCCCTGCCTATCATTCAACCCCAATGACTAGCGCCTGCAGTATCCATCCCCATGGTTTCCATCCCACCTTCTTCCTTCCTGACATTCATGCCAATATCCAATCTAATAGCATCTATCCTCCAACATGCTTCTATTCCATCTTCTTCTACCTGACCACATATCTCTTTTCCACAATCCTCCATTTCTCTCAATAATGCTACTAATTTCATCCATGCTTCACTTCCTCCTATCACAGCAATTTTCAAGTCACAACCAATTGTCACTCAAGTCCCCATGACATCGGTCTTCACATCTCACATCCCGGCTTCTTCATAATATCAATATATTAGTGGTGGAGGTGCACCTTCTATGACTCATCTGATATTAGGGGAAAACACAATCCATCATGTCCAAAATCTGCAACAAGATATCATCAAGGAAATCTAGGATATGAAAAACATCATCAAAAACATGGAGGGGACTAAGAAGAGAAAACCTTATTCATTTGAGAAATTTTGTCCTTGTCCTTATGAGTCATCGATATCAGTTACACCTTACCCACTAGGGTTTGAGATGCCTAAGTGCATGAAGTATGAAGGCCAAGGGGACCCCCGAGACCATGTTCGTGAGTTTCATATCTTATACCAAGAAGTTTCCTATAGTGATTTATATCTTCATAGGCTCTTCCCTAGGACTCTCACGGGAGACGCTCTTGCATGGTTCTCATCCTTGCCTCGAGGTTCTATCACCTCTTTCTCGGACTTAGTAGAAAAGTGTGTGGCCTACTATGCTTATAACATTGTCAATGATATTTCTATGATGGACCTTTGTAACACAAAGAAGAGGATGGGAGAAACTTTAGTTTCACTAACTTCTTGCAAAGGTTGTGACACCTTATCAAGAAATTCCAGTGGGATATACCAGAACAACATCAAATTGAATTATTTCAGAAGAATCTAGTGCCTAAACTATCAAAACCCTTGACATCTCAATGCATAAAGTCTTTCCAGAAGTTGACTAACAAGGGCCTAGCCCTTGAATGTGTCTTGTTAGAGGAAGGTACCCTATAGCATTATCAAAAAACAAGTCAAAATTCCTCCTCTTATTACAATGACAAACCAATATTTTGGTCTAAAAAAAGAACGTAGTCAACAATGGTGTTACTGATACAAAGCGAGTTCAAATCATGGCCACTCCTCCAAAGTCCACCACCACTATTCGCCAATTCAATGCTCATCAAAACAATCAAAATCAATCTCAAAGGCCTCCCAACAATGTTTCATTTCAGGGGTGACCACCCCGATTCAACAATAGGGCTCTAAGAGAGTATAATCCTCTTGGCAAGCCCATTGAGGTTGTGGTCCAAAAGCTTGTCCAGGCGGGTGCGGTCATTTTTCCAATAACTCACTTGTTTGATCCTAATCAACCCAAGCCTAGGTGGTACAATGAGAATGAGTATTGTGAATATCATTGTATCAATAGGTATGATACACGAAAGTGTATGAAGCTGAAGATCTACATACAAGAGCTCATTGATAAGGGTGATATTGAACTAGCGAAAGTAAAACCTTGTAATAATAATGACAAACTCAAGATGTACTAGGAACATTTCCCCAAACATGACAAAGGCAAGGGCTCATCATCTAATTTCATGAATTACGATTGTACCAATCATATAATGGGCTTTAAATTTTTAGTAGGTCACATTGAGCTTGAAGACAACAATGTCAATGTCATCATTTCCCAAGGAGATAACCCTCCCCCTTCCCAAAGTAGACCTAGAATCATTATTCAAGGTGATCCTGCTTCATCTCAACCAGCAAGAAGACCTAACCCTGCTAAGATAGTCATTCAAGGTGCCACACCTTCTGCTTCCCACTCTTAGAATGACTGCAATGTAACTACCCACTAAGGGAGAGTAATTGTCCAAGGAGACCCTCCCCCACCAAACCCAACCCCCATGTCATCCACCCACAGATATGATATCCTTGACCATCTTGGGAAGACCCCCACATAGATCTCCATCCTAGAGATCCTCAAGACCTCCCCTGCCTAAAAGGAGATTTTGGAACAAGCCCTCCTTGAGTTGCATGACCCTGACAACATCAATGTTTCCCAATTCAAAGCTCTCATTGGAAATATCGCTACCCAGCAACACCTTGTTTTTACCTCCAATGATGTTCCTACAGATGAGGATCATAACAAACCATTGCATATTGAATCTCTTATCCAGAAGCACAAAGTTACACGCATCTTGATAGACAGTGGATCTGGACTCAATCTTTGTACATATAAGTTAATAAAGCAATTGGGGTTTTCTGAGGACCTATTTGATACGTCGGGAAGAATCACGATCAAAGCCTATGATGATGCAAAAAGGGTCTCTAAAGGAATGATTACCTTGCCTCTTCAAGTGGACCCTGTTACAATTGAGACCCCTTGCCAAGTCCTAGATCTTGATCTCCCCTATAACATTCTCCTCAAATTCTCATGGATTCATTCCCTTCAAGTCATTCCTTCCTCTTACCATCAAAGTATCAAATTTTCCTTCAATGGTAGAGAGATCACTATTAAAGGTGATCCACAACCCTTTCAATATCTCAAGCTCTTAGAGGGAAATCATCTATACCATTGCCTATTAAACTGAACCTCTCCATCTCCCCCATCTGATGCATCTAAAGTTACCTCTACCTCATCTCAAATAGAGCCCAAAGTCAAGATCCTGGACAATGGCTGCGGAGAATAAAATATTCGAGGATTTCTTATTAATAGGCAATCTCCCCTTGTCTCCTAAGTCATTTGGTAAGCCCAAAAAATAAAAAAAGATTAGAAACCCATTATACAATGTAAGGATACTACCTTCAAGCAATGGGGTCCACTTGATGAAGAAAGTCTAGAGACAAATGTTTCTTCATGGTTGTATCAGGAAGAAGATGAAGATCCAGCAAAAATACCCAGCAAAATGTATCCAGAAACGTCATCCATAGTGGAGAAGATGGGTTATAAAGGACACGGCCTAGGGTCGGAAGAGAAAGGAATCAAAGCACCAATAAATCCCATCTCATACAAGTATAACAGGGGCTTGGTTTATACACCAGTACATAAGATCACTATCACTGGTGCCCCTTCAAGTCCTTCTTTGGATGTTGAGGACTCTGATGAAGAGGAGTTCCATGAAATGCCTTTTGAATACAAAGATGACATCTTCTTTGACACTCATGTCAACACTAGCACCCCCATAACCCCTTCCACCCCACATGAACTACAACTTATTCACCCCAAGTGTATACATTGGGCCCAACGAGATAAACCCACTTTAGACATCTACACCAATGATAATGTTCTCATGACTCTCTTGACTATTCGCAATTTAGAAGATTGCAACAGAGTTCATGGGATTCAATTACATGAAAAAGGATACTTTGGTAGTTAGGTCAATGCCCTTAGTCATAAAAAAGATAATAAAAATAAAAATCATGATTCCCTAGGTGAAAACCTCTTTGAGGCACCTTTGGATGAGGAAAAGGTAAAAACAAAGGGCATATCCAAAAGTGAAAACTTGGATCAGGCACTTGAGGATGAGGGATTTGACCCCCCTACCATTGTTCCTCCTTAGCAGGACAAGTCAACCTTAC
Organism: Cryptomeria japonica; assembly: GCF_030272615.1. Taxonomy (NCBI): domain Eukaryota; kingdom Viridiplantae; phylum Streptophyta; class Pinopsida; order Cupressales; family Cupressaceae; genus Cryptomeria; species Cryptomeria japonica. Next base: position 473,457,556 of record NC_081414.1, read on the forward strand.
TAATAAAGGAGACAGACACTATCAATATGGGCACTGAAGACATTCTGAAGAACATGCTCATTGCCAAGTCCTTAATGGATCAAGAGAGATAGGACTTTATCAATTTTCTCATAGAAACAAAGATCAATTTCACCTGGTCATATGTTTACATGCCTGGCCTAGATCCTGACATGGTAGTTCATAATCTTGTTCTTCATCCGGATGCAAAACCAGTAAAGAAGAAGTTACGCAAGATACATCCACACATTGCACTCCTCGTCAAAGAAGAACTTCAAAAGATGTTGGATGTTGGATTCATAAAACCAATCGACTATCTTGAGTGGGTATCCAATGTTGTACCTATCAGCAAAGTTGTTGGAGGCATCCACATTTGCATAGATTTTTGGGATTTAAATAAAGCATGCCCTAAGGATGATTTCTTGCTCCCAACATAGACATGATTGTAGACCTCATAGTGGGACATGAAATATTATCACTTATGGACGGATTTTATGGATACAATCGGACCAGGATCGCAGAGGAAGACCAACACAAAATAGTATTCACAACACCATGGGGCACCTTTTGTTACTAGGTCATGCCTTTTGGTCTCAAGAATGTCAGAGCTACATATCAACGAGCAATGAAAACAATTTTCCATGACCTTTTGCACAGAATTATGTAGGATTATGTGGACAATATTCTAGGAAAATCCAAAACAAGACATGAGCACATCCCTATCCTAAGACAAATCTTTGAGAGATTGGAAAAATACAAACTGTGACTAAATCCCAAGAAATGCGTCTTTGGTGTCACATCAGGGAAACTGTTAGGCTTCATTGTTTCGTGCAAAGGCATAGATGTTGATCCTACAAAGGTGAAAGCTATCATGGAAATGCCTCCCCAAAAGGCCCTTAGACAACTTTGCAGACTCCAAGGGAAGCTCCAATCCATCAGATGCTTCATCTCATAGCGTGCAAACAAATGTCACCCATTTACTCATCTATTATGCAAGGATACCAAATTCAAATGGGATTGCCTGTGTTAGAAGGATTTTGAGAAACTTAAGGAATATCTTGCATCACCTCTGGTTCTTATGCCTCCTATTCTAGGGAAGCCACTTCTTTTGTACATATTTGCTACTACGGTGGCATTGGGGGCATTATTGGTATAGACAAATGATCAAGGAAAAGAGCATGATATATACTATATCAGTCGCACATTAGTAGGGTATGAGCTCAGTTATACCCCTATTGAAAGAGCATGCTTATCACTTGTCTTCAACACACAAAAGTGCAGGCACTACATGCTTAATAGAAAAACAAAATTGATTGCTAAGATGGACCCTCTCAAGTACCTCCTATCAAAGGTTGCTCTCATTGGAAGAATTGCTAAATGGGTCATGTTGTTAAGTGAATTTGACATTGAATATGTGGATAGAAAATAAATCAAAGGAAAAGTAATAGCATACCAACTAGTCGATGCTCTACTTCTAGGTGATCACCCAGTCCTCACAAAATTTCTAGATGACTTCATAATGATTGTCACTACATCCTCCACATGGTAGTTATACTTTGATGGTTCTTGCACCCAAAATGGATCGAGGGCAGGAATACTATTGATCACACCCTAAGGATACTGCATACCTAAATCATGCAAGATATCCTTTACATGCACCAACAATATCGTAGAGTATGAAGCACTAATCACTAGCCTATGCCTAGCTATCCAATGGAAGATATTGAAATTACATGTCTATGGTGATTCCCAACTTGTCATTAAACAAGTCAATGATGAGTATCAAACAAAAGATGACAAGAGTCTTCCTTATCACGCTATGGTTGAAGACCTCAAGCAACATTTTACATCAATCAAGTTTGATCAGATTCCACGTACCAACAACAAAGCTACAGATGTAATGGCCACTATTAATTCCCTCCTCCAAATGTCGGCACATAGTCAAAAATGTGAGTTTTTAATCAAGAAACTCTTCATACCAGCATATCACCTACTAGAGTCTAAAATGGTGTACGTACTCGTTGGTCCTGAATCCCCTTGGAATCAAGAGACCTTCACTTACCTAAGAGATAACACCATTCCCCCACACCTCATCAAAACCCAACAATAAATATTTATTTGCCGATGTGCCCGTTATACTATCTTTGCTGACACCCTATTCAGAAGGCATTTCAATGGTTCCCTCCTAAGGTGTTTAGACAAACAAGAGGTTGAATGGTCACTACGTGAAGTGCACAAAGGCATATGTGGGGCACACTAAAGTGGTCTCACTTTGGCTAAGAAGCTATTGCAAGCGGGATACTACTGGCCTACAATGGAAGTATATGCATACAATTATGTGAAGAAATATATCCCTTATCAGAAGCATGGTGATAAAATCCATGCTCCATCACAAGATCTGCAGCCTTTTATCACACCCCGGCCCTTCTCATAGTGTGGGCTCAATCTCATTGGAAAAATCCACCCTGCATCCTCCAATGGCCACAAATTTATCATCACCACCACTAAATACTTTACTAAGTAGGTGGAGGTCATCCCTCTTACCTTCACCACTAGTCAACAAATCTCTAAATTCATTCTAAACTATTTGATTTACCGATATGGAATCCCCAAGGTTATCATCATAGATAATGGCGGACCTTTCAAGAATCAAGATGTTAAAGAGATCTATCAAAAGTTTGATATCCAACACTTCTTCTCCACCCCCTCTTACCCACAAGATAATGGTCAAGCTGAGGCTTCTAATAAAACCTTAATCAAAATTCTTAAAAAGACAGTCAATGAAGTTGGTCGTGATTGGCACCTCCAACTCCATCCTTCTCTATGGGCTTACCGCACTTCCATCCGCACACCCATAAATGTCACTCCATATTCCCTCATCTTTGGCTCTGAAGTTGTCCCCCCTCTTGAGATCGAGATCCCCTCCCTAAGGGTGTTGCTACAGAATATCCTCCTAGATGAGGAATACAAAGTTTCCAGGAAGCAAGAGCTATAATTGTTGGATGAAAGGCACCTCAAGGTCCTAAACCATCTCTAGTTATATCACAACCTCTTATGCTTGAGCTAAAACAAGAAATTCAAAACCTGGGAGTTTGAAGTTGGTGATCTTGTCCTTATGGAAAATCAAAGAAACCTCAAGAATGAGAGAAGAAAGGCAAGTTTGAGCCCAATTATCTTGGACCCTATGTGATCACAACAAAGTATGGGTCAGGGGAATATCAATTGGCTACTCCTAAAGGAGATCCCTTAGATGAGCCAATAACATCATGCACCTGAAGAGATTCTATGCCTAGTCCTCAAAAGGTCACCAATTGTCTTAAAATCAAGAAAAAAAGAATTTAAATGAAAAATGAAAAAAATAAAAAAGTAAAGAAAAATCAATTCGTCAATTAGTGAAAACCACTCTATGGCGATATGGGAAAGTACCATGGTGAAAACCTACATGCAGGCATCAAGTTAAATTATCTGGATCCATCAACTATCAGGTCAAACTCGCTCCCCACCACTTACCCATCAGATATCCATGTTCACCATTACCCAATCCTTCTACCATAGCATCCATCATTTTTCTACCCACCCACACTCGATAGAATGATCACTCGCATGATGTTTAGTCTTTTCCTAAATCATGAATAAGGATAAACCCATCAAACTGAGCTTTATCCCATCAAACTGATCTTTTTCCCACATCCTAAGCTTGTGCCTCCATGTGAGCTTCATCAAGTCTTCGTGCCAATCCTACATCCACGGGTTGGTCCTCATGGTCAGCTGGTCAATTTCCTAGTCAATCTTATCCACCTTATCCTTTCCCCTTGGGATGAATCGTTCCCTCGCTTGGTAGTTTAATCTTCTATCCTAATCCTACTCTTGGAAAGAGACAATAGTTGGTCATGTATGGATGACTTGTTTGAGTTTTTGGATTTTAATTTTTGACTTGCATCTTTTGCCCTACAACTGCTCTTATCTATGACTTCCTAGATCCTCCATATCAACGTATGTTTATGATGGGTGTATACTGGGGCATGTTTTCATGGTATGGCATGTTTTGGATCTCTCTTGTATGAACCAATGACCTGGTACAAATGCTTATCAATGCTTACCTTGTCATGTACAAGGGATATATGTGTGCTTGAGGGTTTCCTTGCATGTATCCACAACTTTGTATCAGTGTTCTTCAACACTTTCATAGTTGTGTAGGGAATTCCTGCTTGTCTGTGATTCAATCCACGCCTTGGGTTTCTCATGGCATCTTGGTTCCTATAATCAGTGGTGCGGATTACCTAAGGCAATATCAAACTAGGTTGGCTCTCCATATCTTTTGTGCACAATTCCCCCCCATCATTTCCATTTTGCATTATCATCAAGTCCTCAATTCTCTCCATCTACCATCCCTATGGAGTCTTCAAGTTTCCTCCTCCTATTCTTCTATCCTATCTAAAGTCATTGTATTATGATTTGCATATTTACAAATAAATTTTGCATTATTCATATAGGTGCATTTTTTATCTGTTGCATTAATCATTTCACTTGCATTTCAAAATTTGTTGCATCATTTAGGTTCCAAATTTTGTTTCATTTCTTATCAATTATAGGTGTAAATGATCATTTCATTATAGATTGTATTTCATATTCATCCATTATACATTCTCAAATCATCAAAAAAATCTCAAAACAACCCATCATACATATATACGCATCATAAAATCTCAAAAACACATGCATCCACATAGTCAAGCATCCCGCATCCTTCAAAGGGTTAGTGACATATCATAAACACATGCATTAGGAACCATCCTACATCCATCAAAATGTAATTAGCACATCATAAGCATAGGCATATATAAGCATCCATCCTGTATCACAAATAGGTCAACACAATACATCTATAATCATCATCCATGCATCACATCATAAAATAATAAATAATGTCCATAATAAAGTACATGTATAACCGTCACCAAAATCATATATATATATATATCAAAAAATGAATATGTCAATCATGATACAATGATCGCCCCAAAGGGTCGAAAATAAGTCAAAATATAGCTAGCTATCTCCGCTTGTCTCCCCAACCCCTCCACATCACCTCCTCCTCCTCTAGATCCCCCTTCTCCCCCTGTCCTAGGTGGTCTAAAACCCACCAATCCACCTGTCTATTGACTCTGTGTGGAATTCTAGTTGTGGTTCCTGTGGGAGCATACACTCTCAGTATATGATGCTACTCTTTGATCCACTAGTACTACCCCATGGTATAATCCTTTGTAATAGGTAGCCTCTCATCTCTGCCCTCTCCTGCTGCTACATAATGTCAAAGTACATTTGTCCAAGCTCTACGGGGACCAACATCTATCATGTTGTGTCCCTCTCTCCCTATAAATGAGTAAAATATACCTCTGTCCTATGAACCCTAGCTCACAGCCCCTCCAGCTCCTCATCCTACTGTCATAAAGCACTCTGCAGCTCCTCGAAGGTGGTCCTTATCCTAGCCTCACCTAGCATCCTCTCTCCCTCCTCCCTATCCTTGTGCAAGTCATCCACCTCTATCCTAGATATTTTTAAGCTCTTGGTCAAATCACTAACCTCCCATCGTAACCTCTACCTCTAGGCTCTCCCTCATCTCCCTCTCAATTTGTACCTCATCGCTGAGTGAGTGTAGTCTCTCTTTTGTAGCATCCCTCTATTGTAGGAGCCTATCAAAATTGGTTTGGAATACTCCTCCTCCACCCTCCACCCCCATACCCTATACCTATACCTCTGGAATATTCATGGGCACTGCCTCATCCTCTCCACCCTCTCTCCCTGGTTGCCTATCCTATCGCTGCTTCTACCACATGTCCCTATGCTGGCATGGCCACCTCTGGCCCTCTCCCTCGTATCACCCCCCTTTGTTTCCTCATAGAACCCCTACCCCCTCTGCCAAAACCCTATCTCTAGGTGCATCCTCCTCCCCTCTGACAACCTCATCAACTGTCAGTTGCAACTCATTATCCTCTAGCACTACGTAAATGGTCATACGCTCTGGTAGGTGCACCTCCCACCAGCTCTTGTATCCTCTAGTCATCCTTGGATCCTCCCCTACACCCCTTCGCTCATCTCAGACCAGATAGGCTACCATCTAGAAGATGGTCCTCCCCTCCAGCGGACTCACTATCTGCCCCCATCTCCCAACCTCCTGAGTAGTCTGAGGGTATAGTGGTATGTCTCCCACTATATCCTTCACCTATCCAAATTGTCAAGCTACTCTATAGGGTATTTATTACTCCATAAAATAAAATGACAAGCCAAAGAGCCACATCTCTACGCCAACCCAATGCAGCTACCAGTCTCCCCTCCATCTCTCGCAATCCAAAAATGGGTGCTATGTAAACTCCATGAGCACATCAAAATTGTGGTGCCAAAACCATATATCTCCTATCTGTGTATAGTGCAAAAGGCCCATGTATCTATTGATGTAAGGGCAATGGGCTCTCCTGTCTTGTACACCTAGTGGTCATGTAACCGCGATGTGCTCCCATGCCCATATGTGTAAAGGAGTAACCCCTGTAGATAGACTAGCATAGTCCCTATATACAACAAGATGCATATCATGATAAAATTGAGCCAGCATCGTTGCTCCCCAATCACACTCTGCACAGTCCTATACCATGTAATAAATACAGTGGCTCTATCTGATAGGAAATTCATGCCTTCCCAGGTCAGGCATCACACGTCTGCTCAAAAACCCATAGATCACAAGGAATAGGTGAGGAATGTGTGGGATCTCCATCACCCTCACGGGATGCATCTAGATCCTATCCATCATAGGCAGCGCCTCATACTTGCAAATCTCTTGAAGGTAGAAGTTTGTCGCATCTAGTCAATACTCATAAATGACACTGAGAATGGGGATCTTCAAGATCCTCCATACATCTAATAGAGTGATTGTCACCTCTCATGTGGGCACATGGAAAGTAAAAGTCATGTTGTCCCATCTCTCCACTAGCGCAGTCATCATGGCAGTATGTTCTCTGATCCTTAGCCATCAGCCAAAAAAATGCAATCCTACTGCAGCCAGTATCTCCAACTCATCTGACCTTAGCTGTCTATAAAGCTTTGTGGTCATCAACCAGTACTCCCTTGACGTCAATGGCCCTAAATCTGCCTGCATCCACGTAAACCACTTCATTATCTCATGATATTCTTGGCCCTATTCTATTCCTGAGACATTCATGACCCCCCTAAGCCAACTTCTATACCTCTACTTATCAAATTCTTCATTTCCCTCCCCTTCTAGCGCTTGTACTAATTCATTCAGCGCTTGCACCAAACCCATGGTGCTCACATTATGCCACAGTCATATGCGTTAAACCCCCTAACCTAGGACCTTAAACTTGATTAACATGGGCGATCATGTTGCGTGTCCTTTTTCCCCTTCCATCCCAAACCCTAATCTAGACTAGCACAAGCACCCGCACCAAGCACGTTTGCCCATACCAAAACCCTCTCAAAACCCTATCCTTCCACATGCACTGGCATTATTCACCAATGCTCGCACTACCCCAAGGGCATGCATGCCAAAACGGTGATCAGTGTGTTAGCCCCATTAGATTTCTAAGCTTATTTCTATCCCTAAATCTACCCTAAATCTATTTGTGTAGGGGGGAAAGTGAGACTAAGTATGGAAACCATAATCCCACTCTCATATACACTCATGGAATACGAAAGAGCCTAGGGAGGTAATGCACTTCATCTAATTCTTGTGAGAAAGAGTCATGGATGACCTCTTAGGTTTTCTATTCCTTTTCTGCAAATGAGGGAGAGGAATTATTCAAAATGGAATATAAGCTAAATTACAAGTAAGCAAGCAAACCCTAATCTGGAAATATAGAACATAAAACAATTGATAAACTATTGAAAATTACAAATTAGGAAGCAAAATCAAAGGTGCACCTATGTCTAAAATCTGAGAAAAAATGTTTGGGACCAGGGTGCCATGCCACTGTCCTGATTCTGCAAGTCTGGAGCTGCAACTGAAAGACTAGAATCTGGGATCTACAAACTACTATACTCCCAAATGTTGTTGAAGATAGGTAGGACCAGGGTGCCATGCCCCTGTCCTAGGGGTTTCTGATGATTTTTGAATCACAGGATAGCCTTTGTGTGTTCTACCAGTCTTGAAACTTCCAGCAACGATCAAATCCGAACCTATACCTGTAGCTAAAAAAGAGGGTTTTGGGTGGCTATATAGGGTTATGCCTTAGTCAAACCCTTGTTTTGGTGATTTCCACCTCAACAAATAGTTGATAATATACTAAAAATATGTGTGCTATAACTTTGTGTGTATGCAAGATCCTAAAACGAAAGCAAACAATCTAGAGCAACCCTAAAGAGTAAACCCTAATTGCTTATCATTGACAAACTAGATTCTCTAAATCTATGATGAAAAGTGATCTAAAGCATGAATATGAATCAAAATGAAGCTCATATAAAGACATGGAAACAACATGAAACCATACCCAACCCAAAGGGAGAGGTACAAGCCAATCTTCAATCGGTGATCTCCTATTGTTCTCCTACATCTTCAAAAGCCCCCAATTGATGAAATGATGCTTGATGAAAGTTTGATGGATAAATGTTGAATGTTGTTAAATACTTCAAAGATCTACTCTTTCACTGCAAAGAAGGCTCTTTATTCTCCAAAAATTTGCTCTTAGATTATTAGAAGAAGACCCCTTCAAATGAAGAAAGAGATCTCTTAAGTATGAAACCCTAGATCTTAATTTCATGTTTAGTCTGACCTAGGATTTGAATTTCCCACCAATATTTTTGGGTTAAGCATTATTATATCATAGGATTATGCTCCTGAAATTTCAAGAAAAAAGTCGAGGACCATGTGCACTTTCAACATGGTCCGACCAATTTTTCACCAAATTTTTGGGGCCATTAGATATGATGATATTAGAGTAGATCCCAAAGTTACAACTGATTTCAAGATGTTTTGATATGCGAAATCATTCCTTAAAGGTCAAAATAAGACATAATTAGGGTTTATGATTAAATGATTTATTGAAGGAATAAAAAGGGGCACACTTAGGATAAAGGGCCCAGTTTTATAACATGTGAAGAGGTGAAATATGAATTTATATTTAATTAAATTAATTAATTAAATGCTTAAAAGATATTATAAATGCAAGATGAAAAACACACTAAGGAGAGTGCTAAACTAAGTGTGAAATTGTATCACCCTAGAAAGGGTGTACAATTTAAGACACTACATTTAGCCCCCACTTTAGCGGTCATATGACACTACGTACATAAGCAAGCTAAAGTACAAAAAAAGTAAACATCATTTGAAAAAAAGAATATATCCATAAGTTTGTCGGACGAAACCCCCAGCGGTATCTGCAGTACACAGTTAGGACCCGCACCCTACAAAACCACATGTTATATCATAAAATTACCTGATGCTTACTAAGGAAAGTGATGAAATTCACGAGTAACTATATTCCCCCACTATTTTGGCTTTCTTATTAGTGAGGTGAAACAGGGTACCATGTTTACCACAACAAATTGGAATGAAAACATTGATGAACACGTTCACAAAAAGGCTTGGTTGTGCATCCAAGCGCTTTATGGAATTCATGCAAAGTGACAGGGTTAATTCATGATTCCAACGCTAGTGATGGTGCAAAAATTGAAGCTCTCTAGCTCAAGATATGATAGATTGAAAAAAAAGTGCGAAAATTGGGGTTTATAATAAAATCATAAAATGAAAAAGTGCATAACTCATAAATATGAAAGTGACACCTTCATTTGTCACTTTTTGACTTTTCGGCACTATTCACTATAGAGGAGCCAACTTATTCACCATCATGCCTTGACGCTGACCCGAGCAACCAACGTCGATGGAGATCTTGTGTCGGTCCCTACTCATCAATCGACCCTTGGACGAGGTGAGTTGACTTGTCATGGAATTGTCTTTTTCTTTTTCATGTTTACACTGAATTTGATGTTGAATGATGTCATTGCCAACCTCATGCTCATGCCCCCTGTTTGGGGACCATGACCTCCTAGGGCGCCATGGTCCTCCATAGGCACCCAGGTCTCATGAGGGTACCCTGGTCCTTCTAGGGTGCCATAGTCCCACCTAGGCTCCTTGGTCCTCCTAGGGTGCCATGGTCCCAAAGAGCACCTTGGTCCACTCAGAGCACCTCGGTCCCTATTTAGGGCAGCCAAAGGGCGCATTAGATCAGGCATCAGACAAATAGAATAGATTGATGATGTTTTATGTTGGATGATTACAATTGATGATTGATTATTGATGATTTGATATTTTGATTTGTAAATTCTTCCATACATTCAAGATCACACTACCCGTCACACCTTCCAGAGCCTTCAAAATCAGATTTCAAGGCTTACACCGGAGGAGAGAGAGTTACTTCATGTTATAGGATTATGGTATATGATGCTAATGGCGTTGATGGAGAGGTGGGATGTAGATACCTTTACATTCCTCCTGCCTATGGGGGATATGATGGTTACCTGTGAGGATGTATACCATATTTTGTGCCTTCCCATCAGGGGAAAGATTGTTAGATATCAAGTTGAACACTCTACTACTGAGTATAGGAGGGAGCAGGTCTACTACGTAGGGAGAGTGATGCCCAATGAGATGAGGGGCTTCATCATGGTTAGTTGCCTCTTACACCCTATCGGCGAGGTTCCACTGGGGAGGTGGCTCATGATCACTACCATTGCATCATTCGTGTGCCCCAATGGGTATGAAACCTACATGCATGGAGGTCTCACCTACATGATTAGGGCCATGGAGAGACATCGAAGAGTATACTCTTGGGTGGTGCAAGAGCACCTAAGGGTGAGCAAATACCCTTTTTCAACTTTGGCAATTTTGGCATAAGAACTAGTTCTAGTCCATTGGGTTGTCTGTTTGGAGCTTGTGGTGCATTTTTTTTTACTTCTTTGTGAAAGTTTGTGTTTTGGCAAGACTTGTCTCGATGAAACCGCCAGCGTATGGAGTGCTACCATCAACTATCGGAACCACCAATTTTACCCTATCCTAATGCCCCGATGAGTATGCATAAGGCCGAAATGGGTTGATCAGATATCGACGGAAGTGTTTTCCACCTACCCTAATAACCCGATGAGGTCATCAGTGGATTGGAACGAGTGGAGTGAGTTTGGAGTGGAGCCATCGGGTATCGGCAAGACTAGTTTTCATGTTGCCCGATAACCCGATGGAAAGGCATAATGTTTGGAGCACATCATCAGCTATCGACATAACATGTTAGGAGCTACATCGATAACCCGATAAGGAAGCATTTTGTTGGGAGCGCACCATCGGCCATCAACAAGAGATGTTTGATGCTACATCGATAACCTGATGAGGAAGTGCGCAATTTGTAAACTTTCATCGAAAATCGGAGGGAGTGTTTCAATGCTAACTCGATGACCCGCTGATGAAAGGAAAGAAAGTTATAGTCGGAAACCGATTGTGTCGAGTTCAATCTCGTTTGTCAGGGATGATTCATGACATGTCAAGGAGGCTATAAAGGACTCAATGGGCATTTTGTAAAGGGGTTAGAAGAAGGGGTAAAGATGGTGACCAATGCAGAATTGGCTAAGAAGGTTGAAGACCAAGAAGATGAAAGCCAATTTCTCAAGGAAAGGTTGGAGCAGTTGGAGCAGAAACTAGGTGTAATGGAAGTCAAGATAGTAGAAGTGAGTGGGAAGATAGATGAGAAGGGTAAAATGGTGGCAATGGAGGATGAAGTCCCTACACCAGACCCTGTTGTTGATCAAGAACCATTCTTGAAGGCTTTGAAGGCAATGAGTGGAAAATATTTGGAAGGAGTACCATTGTTTAGTGGCAAGATGGAAGTAGAGTTGGTAATGGAATGGATAGAGGGAATGGAAAATCATTTTGAGTGTGAAGTTGTGACTAAGGCCCAAAAGGTTAAGTGGCTAAGTCAAGAATGAGAAGTGCTTCCGTTACTTGGTGGAAGTTTATACAAAATGAGAGAGAGAGAGAGAGAGAGAGAAGGTAAGATCCCCATCTCTACTTGGAAAGGGATGGTAAACAAAATTAGAGAGACTTACCTTCATGAAGATTATGACGTGCAGTTGCATAGGAAAAGACAAAACCTAAGGCAAAAGGAATTAGATGTAAGTACCTACACTGAAGAGTTCTAGAAGTTGTGTCTATAGTCAAAAGTGATGGAGGATGAAAGCATCAGAGTAGCAAGATATCTTAATGGTCTGAGATGGAACATACAAGAGGAAATAAGTTACTTGAGTCCAACTACCGTTCACAAATGTTATCAGTTAGCTCTGAAAGTAGAAGAAAAGAATAAGAAGAAACATGAAGGCACCAGTAGAGGTAGAGGTAGAGGCCCTGGATATTATTTTTTTCATTGTTGACCGATTTATTAAAATGAGTCATTTTGTTCCCTGCAAGACTACACATGATGCTAGTTACATTGCACATTTATTTTTCAAATAGGTGGTAAAAATTCATGGGTTGCCTCTCAGTATAGTTTCAGACAGGGATGTGAAGTTCATGGGACACTTTTGGAACTCTGTGGACAAGACTGGGAACTAACCTTTCTTTTGGTTCTACTTATCATCTACAGATAGATGGCCAAACTGAGGTTATTAACTGAGTATCGGGTAATCTTTTGAGGTACTTGACAAAAGAATATGGACAGATGTAGGATCAAGTGCTACCATAGGTAGAATTTGCCTATAATGACAATGTCAATAGCACTACAGGTAAGAGTCCTTTTGAGATTGTTTATGGACTCCACCCATGTGGTTTTTGTGAACTTAGAGATTTAGGAAGCCTGGAAGGAAGAAGTGGACATGCAGAGGATTTCACTGTCTATGAAAGAGGTGCATGAACAAGTGCAGAAAATATTGATTGACGCTATGCAAAGGATTAAGGCTAAAGAAGATGAGGGTAGAAAGGACATTCAATTTGCAGTTGGAGACATGGTTATGGTACATTTGAACAAGGCAAGATTGCAGAAGGGAGTCCCTATTAAGATTCAGATGAGGAATAGGTCCTTGCAAAATTTTGGCTAAATATGGCTCAAATGCTTATGAGGTGGACTTACCCAAAAAATTGGAATTATTCCCTATGTTTAATGTCCAAGACTTGATTTAGTTTAAAGGTCTCGTACTAGTGAGAGATGGACCAAATCCAGAAGTGGGGACTACTCCCTGTGATATTCCAGTACCACCCATTTCTAAACCATAGGCGGAAAAAATTTTAGATTCCAGGGTGAAGAAGCAAATGAGGCATGGTGTGTATATGGAACACTTAATCAAGTGGCACAAATTACCTGAAGTTGAAGCCACTTGGGTTGAAGAATCCGATTTCAAAAGACTAGGCATTGATGTCGTCTTGTCATCCCTTGGGGGGACTTGATTTTTTTTTCTATGGGGAGTATGGTGCAGGAGCACCTAAGGGTGAGCAAATACCCTTTTCCATTTTGGCAATTTTGGCATAAGGACTGGTTCTAGTCCATTGGGTTGTCTATTTGGAGCTTGTAGTGCATTTTATTTTACTTCTTTGTGAAAGTTTGTGTTTCGGCAAGACTTGTCCTGATGAAACCGCCAGCGTATGTAGTGCTACCATCGGCTATCGAAACCACCAGTTTTACCCTATCCCAATGCCCCGATGAGAATGCATAAGGCCAAAATGGGTTGATCAGATATCGGTGGAAATGTGTTCCACCTACCCCGATAACCCAATGAGGTTTCCAATAGATTGGAGTGAGTGGAGTGAGTTTGGAGTGGAGCCATCGGGTATCAGCAAGACTAGTTTTCGTGTCACCCGATAACCCAATGGGAAGTTATAATGTTTAGAGTGCATCATTGGCTATCAGCATAACATGTTAGGAGCTACATCGATAACCCGATAAGGAAGCATTATGTTGGGAGTGCACCATCGTCCATCAACAAGGGATGTTTGATGCTATGCCGATAACCCAATGAGGAAGTGCACAATTTGTAAACTGTCATCGGATATCAGAGGGAATGTTTCGATGCTAACTCGATGACCCGATGATGAAAGGAAAGACAGTTACAGCTGGAAACCAATTGTGTCGAGTTCAATCTTGTCTGTTAGGGATGATTCATGACATGTCAAGGAGGCTATAATAAACCCAATGGGAATTTTGTAAAGGGGTTAGAAGAAGGTTGGATGGTTTTTATTCCACAAGAACAAGAACATCTTTTGAATAGCAATTGGAAGACTGTTTTCTAGTTTCTTTTCATAGAGTTCAATTTTTGTTTGTAAACTATAATTAATGGCTTAAATCTTTAAATGCTAGTGTGGATAGAGTAGATGTTACTTTTTTGTATTTTGTGAGTTCCAATTTTTAAGTCGTGCCAAGCTCGGCTCTGTAGATAAAGTTGTCTTTCTATTTCTTGTTTTCTGTTGATGACAAATAGTTATAAACATGGCTTTGTCTTGACACTCCATTGTGGGATCCACACGACCATTGGAGGTTGTTAAGAAGAGCCAACCATGTACAATAGAGTTCCATTTGTAGCACACCAGGGAATGGAGTTAGTCATTTCAATATACTGGCCCTAGGCGAGCTTGATGATAGTCCGACTAGGTATCAGTGACCTAAGAGGAAACACTTGTGGGGTAAACTAGAGTTTAGGCTAGTAGCCTTAGACTAGAGGAAGATGGGATAAATAGGAGAAAAGATCCAAGATTGGGAGGAAAACAACTTAGGAGAAGTCGAAGGTATAGCTAATGGTAGAGAAAACCTTGCAAGGTGTCTGGTTAGATTCAGTGGAATAGTGAGTTGGTGGATTTACGAAAGTGAATTCACAAGAGCAGAGTAACAAACCTTGGTAGTGAGGACCTAGAGTGGAATAGGGGAACAAAGAGGAGCATTCCTGGGTTAGGCTAGGAAAAAGGCCTTGGAGTGAGTTAAGTTGAATTAGGTAATCTAGGGTCCTCCCTATCATTGGGGTTTGAGCATGCTTGCACAACTCTATCATGACCTTGGAGAGTATGCGTTTGGATAGGGGTGCAGTCTGATGACCTGCATACTACTACGGGTTTGGATGTTTGAGCATATCTCGTGCACTAGGCCTATTGGAGTCCCTACAAACCTATTTATAGAGTAGCCTAGGGTATTTTCTTATCCACTTAATCATGACTGGCGGTTTAGGGATCTACTATATTGGAGATTGAGTTTGGATAGATTGATAGTGGGTATGATTATATGGAGACCTTACCTCAAGATGTATATGTGGGCAGGGATACACAAGCATTTATTTTGCATGCAGAGGAACTATCTACTAGAGGGACAGTATAGTCACATAGTCATTCCCTTCTACTTTGACCGAGTCCAGTGGCAGTTTCGGTTTGAATAGTGTGTTCCTACTGATGTATTTGTCTACATCTGACACTCATGTGTGACTCCTAGGCTGAGAGATATTTTGATGCCTACGAGTGATGAGATTGACATCATGGATTTAGACAAATTGGATCAATATTTCATGATCAATTATAGAGATAATGTGGGCACGCACCAATGGTATAGCACATGGTGGGGGAGGACATACCCTTGAGCAATCTTTCCAGCAGACTATCCTAGAGGGAATCCTGGACCATGGAAACAGATGGGAGATAAGGAGGGACTCAATACATCCGAGGAGGGCACAGATGATCAGGTTGATGATGTAGGATAGCAAGAGGCTGGTTGTGATGGAGACGATCTTGATACAAGAGAGGGATATCAAGATGGAGATGATGAGGAGGATGGAGAGGATGAGGAAGAGGACAAGGACAAGAAGGATGAGAATCATGAGGAGGACAAGGAGACTAAGGAGGAGGTTGAAGAGGATGAGTAAGATGCAGTTCCTCATCACTCCAAGGATGACACCATAGCACTACATCCACTGAGCCTCCCATCACAGGCAGAGACAGTACGAGTATGGAGAGCCTACAGGGTCCCAGTCTTAGGCGATTCCTTTCCACGACCCCTACTAGCGAGAGTGAGATCTAGGTGAGGTGTTTTATGATTGTCTAATTTATGCATCTTATTTGCTTAGATTTGACAAAATAGAAAGTTACTAATGGAAACTTTTGCCTCTCTCTCTATAGCTAGCGTCTAGGAATGGCACTCCCTTATCCAACATGTAGTGATAGACCTCATCATGTCTGCACACATCCCCAAGTCCTTGCAGATAGCACAAAGATCACAGGGAAGGACAGAATGACATGAGGACCTATTCACCCCCATTCAAATGGGGATGGAGGTCTAGCAAGATACGGAGAGATATTTGCAAGAGATGTTACAGCAGATAGAGTGTGATCTAGTAGCGTCTCAGATAGAGGCAGCCACATACCACGGGAAAATGATGGAGAGGGATTGCAGGATCTCCTCGCGAATTCAATCTTGTTTTGTATCATGATACACACCCATGGGCCCACCCCCATGACCAGATCAGGAGGGGACATCTAGTCACCATCCTTCAACTACTAGTCCTAAGGATAGGAGATGACTCTGCTTTATTAGGAGACATTTTGTTGATGTATATGACACTCATGGATATGTATGTATTTATGCCCATGTTATATCTCAAACATGTTATTTTAATACTTAAACAATGTATGAATTGCTTAGATTAAAAGTAACACATTTGGTGATGAACGTGTATGTCTAATTTAATTTCCATGTGATTGATCTCGCAATGCTTCATGATTAAATTGATACATGTTTGATTTAATTAAATAACTAAGTATTTAATTAAATGCTACTTTGATGACGTAGAAGAGAAATGTGTTAAGCTTAAGAACTATATGACTAATGTAATTTAATTAACTTTAATTAAACATAATATGATATAATCCTACTTAACACATAAAAAATTGTATAGCATGCTAGTACATATAAAATGTAAATCTATTACAATTTACATAAATGAATCCAAGACAAACAATAAAGTAAAGAAACAAGCTTGTCAAGAACGAATTAATGTAGACTAAACAATACAATATCATTTAATACCACATACTTTAATGAAGAAATGCTAACACATTATCCAAATTTGAAGAAAGAAAAGGTACAAAGAGAGAGAAGATAAACAAGAAAGAAAGAAAAGAGGGAGAGAAAGAAAGAGATAGAGGCTAGGCATAGTATCTACAAAGGTGCTTAGCATTTATAGCTTCCTTGAGAGGCATACCTTCCACATCTATTATCTTGTAAGCACCTGATCCATAGACTTTGATAACAATGTATGGTCCAAGCCAATTAGGGCTAAATTTGTTGGCATTATGTGAACAGGTATGAGGACATAATGATATTGTATGTTGTCATTGATGTCAATATGTGATATGAAGAGAGAACCGGCATATGTGAGAACCGGTATATATGCCAAAGTAAAGCAGTATATTTGTTCAAGTTGAACTGGCATGTCAAGGTGAACCGGCATTAGTCATGGAAACCGGCACATGGAAGCATTGGATGACTACTGATTGGTAGGTAGTTTCCACTTCAGGATTTCCGGTTGGAGTATCTTAAGCCTATGTGACGCAATCGGTGATCTTTATGTGATGAAGTTAGCATGATAATGAAGAATAGATAGTGTTGCTAGGTAAGCCTTATGCGTGTGAAGGATCTTGCATAAAGAAGAGTGTTCCTATCTAGCTCAGGAATGTGCGAAATCTGTAAATGGTGATAACGTGTGATGGGTTATCAACCACCATGAAATTGGTGGAAAATTAATGATGGAGAATGTCTTGAGATTGGATCAAGACTATTGCATTCAATACAGTATGATCAATGGTCAGGATTGAACTGTTTGAATTCCTTAACCTATTAGGGTTTAGGGTTTATTCTTCCGACCTAACTATTTTCTATAAGGTCGATGTTGTGATTCTTTCAAAGTTTTGTTGGCAAAAGTTGTGTGTGTATCTAAAAGAAGAGATACGTGATTCTTGCCAGACCAAAGGAGAGAAGTCATATCTACAAACTGTAAGTGTAGAAGGTGAAGAGGAGCTTAAGCGGATCTGCATTGGCATTGAGTGCTATTATCAGGTCATTGATATACCTATTGATCTTTAACTACTTCAACAATTGTGAAATCCCCTAACAGGGTAGCCTTAACCAGCTTGTTGAAAATCCTCTAACAAGGTAACTCGAAGCTACTGAGTCATTGATATCCTTTAGCTATTGAGTTCTTGAAATCCTCTAACAAGGTACCCTTAACAGGGTTTAACCCTTAACCGGGTATTGTAGCCATCCCTTAACTGTGTGATCCCTAACAAGATCAGTTCCTAACAAAACCTATTGTATCTGTCTTTACCAGACCAGGCTCCTAACAGAGCAGACTTCCAAAGAGTTCAAAAACAATCTTGTGGGTATTCATCCCCATTGTGGTTTTTCCCAGATGGGTTTCCACGTGAAAAATATGTGTGTCATGTGTGATGTTATGATTGTTTTCTGATTAAGTGGTGATGCATGTTGATCTTGCTGTAATATGTACATCTTTGATGGTAGATTGCATGTTCATGCATTAGAGTGAAATGGGAATGAAGAGTTAGATTATATGAGAAGATAAGTGTCAACCGGTCTTTGCTCGTCTTAGTTACACTGGGTTCTACTAGTTGAACTCTGTTGAAGGACCGATGCTGTTGTTTGTCTGTCAGTGCATAAGTGTTAGTTGAAAAACTAGTTTAAGGTTGAGTTTTTGCTTGTACTGATTCACCCCCCCCTCTCAGTACTAATTTGGTACTATTCTTTCATCATTAAGTTATCAAAATTTTCCTTTCTCCTTAGGTAGAGCATTCATGTTACGTTGATTTTCATAAAGCACTGAATCGCCCACTGAAAAAGAACGTGAAATGACTTTATCATTATAGCTTCATTGTAAAAAAATTATGATATGATTGAATATGCTCAAGAGCTTTTATACGTCGTTCATTGAGCATCTCAATTTGTTGACATCTTTGTTCCCTACAAGATTCGTCATCTACTATACCCCTAAGAGAAACTCTCAAAGAATGAATTTCTAACTCCAAAGGAATAATAGCATTAGCACCATAAACAAGATTATAAGGGGTACAACCCATAGCAACATGTACACTCATCTAATAGGCCCAAAGAGCATAGACTAATTGAGTATGCCAATCCTTACCATGCTCATTTACAGTCTTTCAAAGAATTTGTTCAATTATCCTATTAGAAGACTCGGCTTGACCATTTGACTACGGATAGTAAGGTGTAGAAAATTTATGTCGAGTATGATATTTCTCGAGGAACTTCTTCACATCCTTATTTTTAAATGAAGTTCCATTATCTGAAACTAAGGTAGAAGGTATTCCAAATCGGGAAATAATGTTCTCTAGGATGAATTGACAAATTAGCTTAGCGGTAGTGGATTGAAGGGGAACTTCTTCTCCACCCACTTCATAAAGTAATTAGTTGCATTTATGATGAAAGCATGTCCTTGGGATGAAGGAGGAGATATTTTACCAATGAGATCCAAACCCCATGTAGAAAAGGGTGAAGACGCTACTTGAGATCGAAGTTCTTGGGCATGAGCTTGGATCAACTTGCTATGTTGCTAGAAATGATGACATTTTTTAACAAATGCAAAGGAATATTTTTTCATAGTCTGCCAATAATATTCCATTCAGAGCAATCTCTGAACTAAGGATCTGCCCCCAAAATTCCCCTCGCAAGCACCTGAATGTGCTTCCTCAAGAGAAATAGGGATTTTAGCCTTGTTAAGACATCTAAGGAGAAGACCATTATAACCCCTCCTATAAAGAACATTAGAAAGGATAATGTATCTAGCGGCCAATTTGTGAATCCTAGCCTAATTATTATTATTTGTAGAGTTAGGAAAGGTACCATCATTTAAATATCTCATGATATGTGAGTACCATTCATCAGAATCGATAATACAACAATATGCCACATCTCTAGGATTATCAGCGATAGTCAGTGTAGTGAGGTTGTGAATAGTGAATTTAAGATCTACCAAGGGGTCCTCTAAAGATACAAGAGAGGCTACACATTCCATTGCATTAGCATGTTGATTATCTTTTAGAGGCACAGGATCCATGGTATAAGAATCAATTTTTTGTAACAAGGATATAGCTAGATCTCTATATTGTGATAATTTGTCTTGCTTAGCTTGATAAACTCTCGTCACTTGTCTTATGATTAGTTGAAAATCTCCCTAGATATGTAGATTTCTTATATTTAATGCTAAGGCTATTTTAATTCCAGCAATAAGAGCCTCATATTCAGAAGTATTGTTGGTACATAAGAAATTGAGACGATATGATAAGGGGATAGGCTTCTTTTTAGGAGAAATTCAGACCACCCCTGCCCTTGATCCTTTACGACATCTAGAGCCATTAAAATATAATTCCCAAATCTCATCAATCTCAATAGAGAAAATGTATTCATCAGGAAAGGACTCCAGATTAGGTAGGGAGAAGGGTGAAGGAGTCTCAACTAAGTGGTCATCCAACACGACCCTTTATTGCCTTTTGTGAGACAAACTTAAGGTCAAACTTAGTCAACATCATAACCCACTTAGTTGAGCATCCCGAAAGGTCAACCTTAGAGAAAAGATGTTTGAGAGGATAAAATTTAATGATAACATGGACTTCAGCATTCAAAAGATAACACCTTAGCTTTTGGGTTGCAAAATACCAATGCAAGGCGTTGCCTTTCTATTGAAAAATATCAAACTTCATAATCGAGTAGAGTACAACTTATATAATAAATCAAACATTCTCTACCATCCTTATCATGTTGTGCCAATAAAGATGCAAGAGCATGAAGGGAAGCAGTTGTGTATAGAAAAAAGGGTTTAGAAGGGTCAGCGGGTTGAAGAACAAGAGGATTGGCCAAATAAGTTTTTTAGGTCTTCAAATGCTTGATGACAATCCTCATTCCACTAAAAGGTGACATTCTTTTTAAGCAATTGAGTAAAAGGAAAGGTATGATCCGCAAGCTGAGATACAAACCTATGAATAGATTGAATCTTTCCTTGCAAACTTTTGAGTTGGGAGACATTTTTAGGAGGCAACATGTTAACAATGGCATCTATCTTTTTCGTATCCACCTCAATTCCACGATGTGAAACTATGAACCCTAATAGTTTTCCACTATCCACACCAAAAACACATTTTTGGGGATTCAAGCGCATGTTATACTTACAAATTATCTCAAAGATCTAACGAAGGATCTTGACATGATCTACGTGAAGAACAGATTTAGCTAAGATGTCTTCAATGTAATCTTCTAAGGTCTTATACATGTAATCATGGATGATGAGTGTCATAACATGTTGACTGGTTGCACCTGCATTTTTCAATCCAAAAAGCATCATAACCCAACAAAATGTGCCCTAAGGGGTGGTGAAAGTAGTTTTGTATTGATCTTGAGGATTAGTGAAGATTTTATTATATCCAGAGAAACCGTCCATGAAGGATAATAAGGCATGACCTACTACAAAATCCACTATCATATTGATATTTGGGAGAGGGAAATCATCTCTTAAAGAGGCTTTGTTTAGATCACAAAATTCCGTACACATCCTAATCTTATTATTAGACTTAGATACAACCACAATGTTTGAAATCCATGGGGAATAATCGATAGGACGGATGAATCCGGCATCCAACAATTTTTCAATCTCAGTTTTCACAAATAATTCCACTTTAGGCTGAATCTTTTGAATCTTTTGCTTCACAAGTTTAGCATTAATAATTAGGACAATGTTATGAGTGACAATAGGATCTATGCTAGGCATGTCAGAGTATATCCAAGCAAATATTTTAGGAAATTCAAGTAATAACTCATAATATTGTTTTTTCTCTTCTTCGTCAAGACATTTCCCTATATTAATGATTTTATCTTCAACATGGGGATCTATCTTGATATCAATAGTGTCACTTATTAGGAGGTTGCATTGTTGAGGAGCATCTTTTAACTGGGGAAATTCTTTAACTATCTCATCATTATTTCTTTCTTTCCCAAAGTAATCTTTTGCATTTAGACAATAGGGAAAGCCATGGTTATGATGATAATGAGCAAGGTTGTCATAAGCTCTTAATAATTCATCTAAGGAATCATCAATAGGAAAAACATCCAAAATGAGGACACTAGAAGAGTCAGGGTCAATATACTCTGGATATTTTATTGGGAGAGAGGAAGAAATGACATTAACACTAATAGATGGTCTCTTAGAGGCTTTACTATGCTTACAAGGATCATAACTAAGCCTGAATGTCATATCACAAAAATTATTTTCCAAGGGAACCTTTATCTCTTGTTCTTGAGCACCACATCCATTACCATTATATCCACACCTAGCTAGGATGTGAAAACCAGGACCATAAAGGTTAGCCATTTCCGAGGGAGAAGGATGATTTTCATAAGATGAAAAGTCAAAGTCCTCTAGGTCAAAAACTAAGGGAGATGAATTCTGGGAAGCTGCCAAAAAGTTATTACTCAAAGGCCCACACAGAGTGGATTACTTTTTAGGTTCTTCTTCTTCATCCTTTATTTTGACCTTAGGTTCTCTAGGGGGGATTTTATATTCCCCTACGAAGGTAGGATTAAAATCAAGGGATCCTCAATCATCTTCTGCAAGAACCTTTTTCGAGAGAGAAAGTGTCCTCAAAAGTAAAATCAGGTTGAGAAGACTCTTCCTCAAGAACTTTAGGTCCACTTGGGGAAGTATTGGGAAGCGATTCAGAAGTGAGAGATGGGTTTAATGAAGTGGACACACTAGAATATTTAGAGGAATCATCTAAGATAATTGGGGAAGAACCAATTGAAGAGGATTTGGAAGTTGATGTATGCAGACAAGCCTAGAGATTTGTGTCACCTAGCAGGGTATATGTCTTATTGTTGTAAATGAACTTAACTTGCCTATGTAATGTAGAGGGGGAAACTTGCATGCTATGAATCCAAGGTCACCCTAGTAAATAGTTGTATGTTAATTCTCCAGACATGACATGGATAGGTGTGGGTAAGGTAATAGGACCTACCTTAACAGGAAAGGTGATGATACCTAATGAAGATTTAGCAACATTATCAAAGCCTCAGATAGTGAGAGAATTGTGCTTAATAAAATATGTATCAACATTAATCTTATGCAACAAGTTAATGCTACAAATATTGAGGCTAGAACCATTGTCCACTAGTGTTCGTCTTATTGCACTATCATTTATAATAAACACAATAATTAAGGGATCATATTGATGTTAAATTTGAGTAGTGGGTAGCTCATCTTGTGTAAACACAATTTGAGCCTTAGGAGACATGATAGAATTGATCAAGGAGGCCATATTATTGGTTGTCACTATGGGTGAGACATTCAATGTTTTCAAGGAATCTTGTAGTAATCCATGATGAATTGAAGAGGTCTGAATCAATTCACAAAGGGATATCTTGGCGAGAGTGGCTTTAAGTTATTCAACAAGATCATATTCCTTAACAAGAGTTTTCAAAATGTGAGGTGCTTGAGGAATAATAGGTTGAGGATCAGGAAGAGAAGTTGGGATAACCGGAGGAAGATTAGGTTGCCTATTGTTTCTCATGTTATAGGTATGGGAAACCACATTATAACTCTCTTTAGTTAATTGTTTAGCATAGCTATAAGGACTCTTAGTGGGATTTCCTCCTTGCACAATAATTATAGGTTTGATCGGAGTACTAAAGGAATCATGACTATATCCACCTTGAACTGTGAAAAGGGGTTGATTAGAAAGAGGTGACGAAGAATAAGCACCTTGGACCATAAAAAGAGGATTACTATGCTCATTCACATTGATCATGTTGATTAACCTTTTAGATTTATTGTCTTTATTTGGAGGTTTAGGTAAAGACATAAAGTCATCAAGGGCATCTTCCAATAAAGTATGGTCATAGCGATTGAAAGGTTTATCTTTGGACTCAAAAGGAGATATAACCTCATACAGGGAATTGTGAAGGTCAACCATATTATTAGATTTAGTGGAGGAGTTGATAGGAATGTACCTATGGGAGGAATCATCCAACTTATCTTTCTCATCACCATGAAATGGCATAGTAACAAGGTTGATTAGTTTTTGGCAAAATGAGGGTTTAGAAGGCTTAGGATTCAAAACTCATCTAGAGCTTCATCTAATTCATCCTTACTAAACTCATAATCAACAAAATTGCATACTTCATCAAAATCATGAACATCTTGCAAATAAAAATCTGACATTTTGAAATGGAAACTAAATGAAATTTAAACACAATGCAAGCAAATAAAAGGAAATCTCTTTATTTTATTTTTCTTGAATTTTTTTCACTTTTTTTTAATGACTTTTAAGTTTATAAAGAAAAATGAAAAGATACCAAATCTAGATCTAACAATGCAATGTAATGAAAATACAATTCGGTTCATGTCGGTTCACCAAAATGTGTAGGGGGAAAAAGTGAGAATAAGTATGGAAACCCTAATCCCACTCTCATACACACTCACGGAATACGAAAGAGCCTAGGGATGTAATGCACTTCAGCTACTTCTTGTGAGAAAGAGAGAGTCATGGATTACCTCTTAGTGTTTATAGTCCTTTTCTTCAAATGAGGGAGAGGAATGATTCAAAATTCAATTTAACCTAAAGTGCAAGTAAGCAAGCAAACCCTAATCTGGAAATGCAGAATAGAAAACAACTGATAAACTTCTGAAAACTACATATTAGGAAACAAAATTAGAGGTGCACCTGTGCCTAAAATTTGAGCAAAATGTTTGGGACTAGGCTACCACGCCACTGTCCTAATTCTGCAAGTTTGAAGCTGCAACTAAAAGACTGGATTCTGGGATCTACAAACTGTTGCACTGCCAAATGTTGCTAAAGATAGGAAGGACCAGGGTGCCACGCCCCTATCCTGGGAAAGACCAAATAACCACACCCCTATCCTAGGGTTTTTTGATGAGTTTTGAACCCTGGGATAGCCTCTATGTGCTCTAATAGTCCTAAAACTTCAATGACACTCGGATCTAAACCTATACCTATAGTTGAAAAAGAGGGTTTTGGGTAGCTATATAGGGTTTTTCTTTAGTCAGACCTTTGTTTTTGTGATTTCTACCTCAAAAAATATTTGATAATGTATTGAAAATCTGTGTGCTAGAACCTTTTGTGTGTGCAAGATCCTAAAATGAAAGCAAACAATCTAGAGCAACCCTAAAGGGTAAACCCTAATTGCTTATCATTGACAAAGTAAATACTCTAACTCCATGATGCAAAATGATCTAAAGAATGAATATGAATCAAAATGAAGCTCATATAAAGACATGTAAACAACATGAAACCATATTCAACCCCAAGGGAGAGGTACAAGCCAATCTTCAGTCAGTGATCTCCTATTGTTCTCCTACATTTTCAAAAGCTCCCAAATGATGAAATGATGCTTGATGAATGTTTGATGGATGAATGTTGAATGTTGTTGAAGACTTAAAAGATCTACTCTTTTATTTCAAAGAAGGCTCTTTATGCTCCAAAAACCTACTCTTATATTCTTAGAAGAAGACCCCTTCAAATGAAGAAAGAGAGCTCTTAAGTATGAAACCCTAGATCTTAGTTTCATGTTTAGGCTGACCTAGGATTTTAATTTCTTGCCAATATTTGGGGGTTAAGCATTATTATATCATAGGATTATGCTCTCAAAATTTTGGGAAAAAAGTTGAGGACCATGTGCACTTTCAACATGGTCCGACCAACTTTTCACCAAATTTTTGAGGCCTTTAGGTATGATGATATTAGAGAAGATCCCAAAGTTATAGTTGATTTCGAGATGTTTTGATATGTGAAATTGAGCCTTAAAGGTTGAAATAAGACACAATTAGGGTTTATGATTAAATGATTTATTGAAGGAATAAAAAGGGGCACACTTAGGATAAAGGGCCCAATTTTATAACATGTGAAGAGGTGAAATATGAATTTAGATTTAATTTTATTAATAAATTTAATTCTTAAAAGAGATTAGAAATGCAAGATGCAAAACACACTAAGGCGAGTGCTAATCTAAGTGTGAAATTATACCACCCTAACAAGGGTGTACAATTTATGACACTACACTATCAAATAACAAAGGAGGTTAGCGGTACGTACCGGTGGCCCATAGCAGGCGAGCCTCCTGTAATGGTGAAACCTATCGGCGTGGTGCTCATTGGGCCTTGTGTGGCTTATATGGGCCCCCTCGCGGTCCTACTCTCGTCATCTCCTTCCTTATTATATCTCTTTTCATATTTCCTCAATCATTTCTCTCTCGCTTTCTCATTTGCTCGTCATTTTTCCTCCTTCCTTCTTTTTGAGAATTTTCCGCTAATTTTTCTTCAAAAAATCCAAAAAAATTCTTGAGGGGGCATACACCACCCGCGCTTTACACCGAGGCATCCTTTTTCTTCTATTATTTACCCATCACCAAATTTTGCCGTTGTGTAAAAGAGAGGCAAAATGTAGACACTTAAATTAATTATTTTAATTAATTTAACTCTCCCACATAGTTAATTTATTTAATTATGGTAATCCTTATTCTTCCCAATATTAATTTAATTTAATTTAATTTAATTAATATTGTCACTATAGTCCAATGATTGATTTATTTAATAAATCACTTTGCCTTTATTCTTCTAAGGTGTCCAAAATTAATTCTTCTTGAATCTCCCCTTTAATTAATTAATCTTAATTAATTAATTAGCCCTTGTGATTCCTACAAATCACCTTTTCCCAATCCATCAATAACCTAATTATTTCTTCTAGAAACTCTCCTAATCCCACTTACCATTATTCCCTAATTTTTAATTACCTCCACTCATTCTCTCTCCTAGTCAAATCCTCCTACAAATCCCACTTTCTCTAATCTCACCTAATCCTCTTCTAATATTTCTTCTAATGGGTTGCTAGCGGCTAATCCTCATGATTAGCCAAAAAGTCAACTCCTTGTCCCCTCACTCAACCACTTTTCTTAAATGATCTCCTCACATCTCTCTATGCATCCCCCCATACAACTACCCTCCTTAAATGCTCTTTTCCTAGGTGAATGTGAGATTTTCAAAAATCTCGCATTCCTCTAGGTATCCCTTCACCCAAGGAATTTTTAATTCCTTTTTATTCCTCCAATCCCCATGCTCCCATTTTGGAAAAATTTTAATTCCTTCTTCTCATCATCAAAGGAATTTTTTTATTCCTTTTGTCTTCCCTAGGTGCATTGGGTAGCCTTCCCAATGAACCTTGAAGAGTGTGGAGATAAGAAATGCCTTTATGGCATATGTCTTGGACTGCACACTTGTCTTGTCAACTCCTCTTGATCCATGTGTGGGATAATATGCAATCTTGACCCTTCATCTTAAAACAATCCTAGCCCTCCATTTCCTCTCCCTTTCTATAAATTGGAGACTCCACTCCTTCATTTTCCATCTCCGAATTAAGTAATTTCATGCTTCCCATTTGAGCCCAAGCAATCATCTTAGCTACTCATTTTGCATACACACCCTATCCTCAATCCATCCATTGTATCATCATCTTGTGCACATTTGGAGAGCCAATCACATCTAATCAAAGAGAAAATCCAATCAAGTTGGAGAAGGGCGCTATTCCAACCTCATCACACTCAATCCGAGGAACAAGTGAGGACTATGAAGGTATAATGGTATTAGTTAATTTTATTTGAATGTTTATTTTTATTTGTGTTTTAACTAACCATTTATCTTCATCCTAGTTTTCCCTTGGTTCAGAAGACACTTCCCCCCCACCTTCTTGTCCTCCTTTCATTCAACTATATTAAAGTCTCCCATAAGGATCCAATGGGCCTTAGGAAAAGAAGTGGTTAGCCAATTCCAAAGGGATTCCCTCTCTCTATAGTCATTAGATGTGTATACGAAACATATTCCAATTATCAGATCCTAGATCTTCATAGTAATCTAGCATACTTTATTACAAGGGGAAGTCCTAAATTTCATACCATGATCTACCCATTTTGGATTTAAAATAATGGTAGTGCTATCCCTCCCCTTATCATGATTTGATATGAAGGCCTTGGCTTGTCTCCATATGAAACTCGTAGTATTCAAGGATTGAAATCCAACCACTTTAATTTATTTGACACAAGAAGTCCATATTGGTCCTATTTATGCAAAAGGATCTTACAACAAACTTTTTGCCCCCTGTCTCCAACCCCCTCACATTCTAGCTTCAAATATTGAAATTCATTCAGGATTAGGGGTTGGAGTGAGACTTTTCAGATTTTTATAAAGCCCATCAAAGCACTTATGGATGTCTTTCCCTTTCTTGCTAGGTTTCTTATTAGATCCTGATAAGGAGTTAGAGTGTATATCATTCAGTTTCCTTCTCTTCTTTTCTTCTTTTTTTGGGACTTCCTCATCGGAATCAACATGGTCATGAGAAACTACATTGATCATCTCAACTTCTAGATTAGCAAGCACAATTTCTTTATTGAATGCCTCATCCCTTGGTTTGAGAATAGAATGTACGACTTGGGGTTCCACCTCTCTTTGTAGAGAAGATATGGGGTTCACTTGTTTGACTTCATTGGCCCAAGCTTGGATAGACTCATGAGCAAGTTGTTGGGTGTTTTTTTTCATTGGCCCAGTGTACAAGATATCACTATTTTGATGGCAGGCTAAGGAGATAGAAACATCTAAATTGTTAGCGAGAATTATTTTCAACTCCTTTTCAAATAGAGGGTTGAGAAAGGAAACCTTAA
Organism: Cryptomeria japonica; assembly: GCF_030272615.1. Lineage (NCBI taxonomy): Eukaryota > Viridiplantae > Streptophyta > Pinopsida > Cupressales > Cupressaceae > Cryptomeria > Cryptomeria japonica. The sequence continues at coordinate 473,486,307 of NC_081414.1, forward strand.
TTTTGGATAGAAGCATCTCTTCCTTTACTTTTATCTTTCCCATGACAAGACTGGAAGAATCCTCCGGATTACTATTAGTATTACTCTCTATCTAAATGTCAACCTCCCGATTCTTATTTTGTACAAAAAAATTATTTCCATAGGAGGTTGGTGTTTACTATGATCTTTGGGGCCCTTACTAATGTTAAAGACCCTATTTTGAGTATGTTTGAATGAGGGGAGATATTTCCTCATATGACCATTTTTTTTACAAAAGAAACAAGTGTTAGGGTTACCAAGAATCTCCATATCCCAAATTGTGTTTCTTTTTCGACTGTCAGTCCAATATTTTTAGGGATTTTAGTTATTGGATCTAGGGAAATCAAAATGGTAGCATTGAGATGAGGGAGAACCACTCTAGGCTCTTCTATTTGCATGACATTGCTAATGGGTTTCAAGTTTTGAGGCAGGAAACACCAATACTTTGTTGGAACATTTTTATTTTCCAACCAATTCGAAGCAGACCTAGCAATAACTTGCTCTAGGATTCCCTTGGAAGGCCATGGGAATGCCCTAAATGAGCATTGCCCAATATTCCAAAATCCTTTTTTTTAAACTCTTTCTTGCATAGTATGAGATTTGAAAATAGCTACAAATAGTGTCTTCTACATCATTGTACATAAGTTAACATAAATTCCCATTTTCTTGCCCCACACACTACCAATCCACTCATCAATTTTATTTTTGAGAAGGAGAGAGATTGGTGTCCAAACAAACAAAAAAGATGGCAACATTCTTTGACCTATCCTACTCATTCTTAAAGGCATTCAACATATCTTCATTAGGAGAGAGTGAAAGAACTTTGAGTCCAATAGAAGATACCTTACTTTGTTTCCATTTCTGGTGTCTCCATTTTGAACAATGCCCCCATTTCGATGCCCATTTTCTCCAGTTTCCAGAAGTCCTTCGGATCTCATCCTATAGCCTTCAGCCACTTTGACTCCTCCATTGAAAGCTATGGTCAGAGGGCATAGAGATGGTCCAAATTTAACAACCAAAGTAGCTCTGTAAGACTTCTTTTGCACCTCAATTTTTAAATTATCTAAAACCTTTTCTTGATTTTTCTTATCAATACTATTATCTTTATTCTCATATTTATTTCCTCTTGGGTCCTCATTAATGGCTCCCATTAGGTCGAGGTACATGAGTGCTAACTGTAATAAATGTTGGGTAGACTCCAGACTTCTTATTTAGTTGAGTCGGTAATGCTTTGTCCCCCCCCCTTTCTAGAATGGGCCCAGCCCGGGGACGGTTTTCTTTTAAGCCCTACTGGTATAGGGCCTCGCAAACACCGGATGCCACAGCACAGATACCCGACTCGACGGATGGACCTGACTCCACTGTTTGAATAATGCCCCTGGAAGGTAGGGTGTGCTTTGTCAGGGGGGAGAAGCCCTGGAGCAAGCATCTTGCACTAAGCCCTATTTTTTAGAGCCAATAATGCAATGCCCTCTGTAGAGCATCAGGAATCCTCCAACAATCATGGCTGGGTGGGATGGCTGGGAATCACTGGTCAATGGTGAATCACTGGCCTACTGTATTGCATCGTTGTTATCTGCATCGAATGCGATGCTCCGCGGATGAGTTATCGGAATACCCCACCGAATGAATTGGTGAACGGAATGCCTCGATGCCCTGGGAATGGAAACAACGGGGCGGGATCTCCGGGTGATATGACGGCCCTGGGAAGGTTGGCAAAAATAACACATGGGTTGACGGGTGAACAATAAAGACTCCACAATCACATCAACACACACACCCAATGCAAAACAACAAAAAAATTCAAAATAAAATATAAAATGAGCAATCAGCTGGATAAGCACAAGGAGGATGAAGACTGTCAATCACAATAAAGATCATCAATTTGAAAACCAAAAGTGATTGCATCACTCCAAGGACGTTAATGGTAGAGAAACCCTTCAACTTCTTTAGAGTGTTGCCTCCATTTTTATTTATTTTAATAATTATTATATTATAATATGTAATATACAATTAAGTGATTTTAAGATATATATTATATTTAAACTTTATTAATATTATTATTTTAACTTTTTAAAATACATATATAGGTAAATAATAGTTTTTATTTATTTATTTATTTTTAAATTATATATTTAATTTTTTAATAATAAATTATATAGTTAATTTTTTTTTTTAAATTATTCATATTTATTTTAATAGTTATTATATAATAACATACATAATATATAACAACTTGATTTTAATATATATTATATCAAAATTTTAATAACATTATTACTTTATTTAAAATATATATATCAATAAATAATATTAAGTTTTTAATAAGTTTAATTATTTTTGAAATTATATATTTAATTTTTTTAATCATAAATTATATGTTTAATTTTTTATAAAAAAAAATATTCTTATTTATTTTAATAATTATTATACTATTTAATATTAAATTTAGTATAATAATATGGCACAGGCTATGGCGCCAGTAGATCACCCCTAGCCTGGCCCTATGTACCTATCCCACTTGGGCCACCTACATGTGGGTTCACAGCCCCACATGTTTCCCTTCCCAAAAAAAAGGACAGTTAGGGTCAGGATGAAGCAGAGTTCAATTTTTTTTATTTGCTTATGTTTCTTTTTTATTTGTTCATTTTTATATGAAATTTTTTATATGTTTATATTATTATTTTATCTGTTTTCTTTTATGGATTTTTAAATATTTTTATATATTGTATTGTTTAATTTTTTTTATAAATATTATATTATATATATATATGTGTGTGTGTGTGTGTGTGTGTGTGTGTGTGTTATATTTTATTATTTTATAAATATGTATAATTTTTTTTGTTTAATTATATATAATTTTATTGTTATAATATTATTTATTTTAAGAAAATCTATAAAATAAATAATATGAAAATAATAATTTTAAAATTTACTTAAAATTATAATGCTTAAATTTTAAGTAAATCTATAAAATTAATTTTAAGTAAATTTTTATAGTAATTATTTTTCATAATTGTTTATTTTAAAAACATCTTTGAAATTTAATAAACAATTATGAAAAAAAATTACTATAAAGAAAAAACCACCACAAGGGCACAACTGCCACAAAACTTCAATGCCAAAAGAAACCTTAGGCTCACTACCACCGGTACCAAACAACATCAACAAACAATCACACTGATCAACCACTTTACATCACCAAAAATAGATCTTCCTTTTACAATCAACTTCCTTCAATGAATCCTTCCTTGTGATATTACATTACAAACATTCTTTATATATACTAATCTCCAAAATAAATTTCCAAGTCGACCAAGGAGATAATAAAATATAGCTCAAAATAGGTCTTCACTAAGCATTCCTGCGATGGAAAGGAATGAGAAGTGGACCACACCACAAAGAAACAACATGATATCGAAATGATGCAATCACCGGACCAAAATATAAAGCATCTAAGGTTAATCAAACCAGGAAAGAACATGGCCAAAAACATAATTCTGGAGCACAACAACACGTGCCAAATCATAATAACAAATATGCATGCATGAATAGCATAAATCCAAAGATGCAACATAAGAATTGAAAATGTGGAGCAATGTGAAGCTCTGCAAATTCTGCCAAACAATCATTATCATCATTACATAGACTTCCGGAGTACCACTTCTAAACCACTAAAACACAAGAGTAGAATCTCAAGACAATCTCCAACAACATGCCAACACATCATGAATATATCTGCAACAAATTAGAAAATTTGGAACAAAAATAACAAACATTGAGACAAAATTAGTAGGTTGACATCAATGACAACCATATTAAAACATCAATCAACTTCACATTTGCAACAATAACAACAGCTACTTCAACTCAGCTGGTGTCTGAACTAGAACCTATCTGGAGGACACTGTTTGACATCAATAACAATAAAGCACACATCTGTAGCATCTAAGTCTTCTTTCAATATAAAATTATGTAGTGGTAAAAGACTATCTAGTGGTATCCAGACTCGAACCCCATACACTAATTCAAAAGGGGATTTATTAGTAGATTTCTTGATAGTAATTCTATCAACCCATAACACCATATTCAGTTTTGAATCCCAAGACCTTTTGTTATTATCTAACAATCTTTTTATTATTTTCATAATGTTCTTATTGTTATGCCATAATCTTCACATAATATTTTAAACACATCCAATCTGAAACACATTCCATTGTCAGTAATTAACTTAAAAGGTACTCCAAATCTGGTCATGATGTTTTCTAGTAAAAAATTTATCACAATTTTGCAATGAGCCTGTTTGGTTGGGATTGTTGCAGCCCATTTGGTGAAATAATCTATTGCCACAAGAATCCATCAGTGTCTACTATATTTTTCTATGATTTCCCCTATAAAATCCAAACCCCATTGGTAGAATGGTGCTTCAATCTGCATGGGTCTCAGTGGTAAAACTCCTCGATATTTTGGTTTTCCTATAAAAAATTGGTAAGCTTCACACTTCCCAACAAAATTGAAAGCATCATTAAAGACATTGGGTCAATAATACCCTAGTCTCAATATTTTGTGTCGTAGTTTTAGCTAAGAAATTTCCTCCACAAACACCTACATACATTTCTTCTAAGACTTTCTCTACTTTCTCCTTATTAAGACATAATAACAATACTCCATCCATGTTCTTCCAATATAGGTCATCATTCACTAGTACATATGTAGGCACTTGAAGCTTTAGGTTTGTCCTTTGGTTGTCATTTAGTCCCTCTGGGCATTTTATATGTTTTAAATAATCAACTATATCTATGCACCATAATGTTTCTTCAATGTTGCATATTGCATCCTCCCATTCAACATTGTTCACGTGGGCTGCCTCGAAGTTTGACCCTGCCATTACCTTTGCTAACCATTGCCCTTGAACAAACTTGGTAATTTGGATATCTATGTTGAATTCCTAAATCTGATTTATCCATCTATATCGCCTACGTGTCACTTTTGATTATCTAAAAAATATATTTTACATCTGCATTTGGAACATACACAATTATTGTTTCCCATACTAAATATGGTCTAAAATTATTGGTAGTTTTAACTAAGGCATAGGCTTGTTTTTCATTAATATCACACTTCATCTCTACAACTTGAAGTGACATTAAAAAATGTTATTGGCTACTCATACCCTCCTCATTTTTTTGTAGCATAAGAGAAGCAAAAGTGTGGAAAGAAGCAAATGAAAAATCTAGAATGGTTTGTCAAAATCTGGGGATTTCAATACCAGATCTTCCGTAATGGCCTTTTTAATATTTATAAAGGCATATAGCACCTTAGCTATCCAACCAGCTTCGCTCCCTTTTTCAACATTTTGGATATTGGTTTAACTATCTCTACAAAATTTGAAATGAACCTCTTAACAAAATTAATCTACCCAAAGAAATATTGTATTGCTTTCACAATCTTTGGGACAGCAATTTTATCTATAGCAGCTACCCTTTCAGAATCAATTCCTACTCCATCTCTAAATATATTATGTCCCAATATTTTCCCCTCTGTAACAAAAAAATGACACTTCTTTGGGTTTAATGAAATTTTTAATTCAAGTGCCTTCAAGAATATCTTTTTCCAAATGAATACAAAAGTCCTCTACCCTTTTTGAATATGTATTGAGATCATCTTTATATACCACCATAATTACATTTATTAAATCAGCAAATCCCACATCCATAGCTCTTTGAAAAGTTACTCTAGCATTAGTCAATCTGAATGGCATCCTGACATAAACATGTGTGCCCCAAGGAGTGGTGAAAGTTGTCTTGTATTTTTATGATTCTTTAACCTTGACTTAGTTATACCCTAAAAAACCATCCATCATGGATAGGATCTCACACCCAATAACTTTCTACAAGAAAGCATCCATGTTTGGTAAGGGATAGTTGTCCTTGAGTGATGAAACATCCTGGTTTCTAAAATCAACACACAACTTGATATCCCCATTCTTTGTTCTTATTGGTACCAAATTTGAGACCCAAGAAGAATCCATGATTGGTCTTATTATTCCCCCATCTCTAAGATTCATAAATTCTTCCTACATCTTTGGTGCTAGTGTAGGACTAATGGGTCTTTTATGTTGTCTAAAAGGTTTGGCATCACGCTATAGCAGGATTTTATGTTGGAACAAATCCTCTCTATATGCCTTAGGATCATCATACGACCAAGCAAACACATGATTATACTTCCTTAGTAATGTTATCAATGCATCGCTAATTTTTGGGGAAATATTCCTTCCAATATACACCTTTTTTGGAGCATGTTCTAATCCCAAATTTACTTCCTCGAGATCTTCTCCTTTTGTGTGTGATGATTTCATGGTTGCCATGTCATTGCCATTAAATACTCTCTATAATGCTACTAGCCATCTAGGAATTTTATTTTTCTTTAGCTAGACTATTTCCTTTCCAAAGACAGTATCCTTTAAATAAATTGTTTCTACAAAGGCATTAAAATACATCTTTTGAGTTTCATATTGATCAATGCATTTGAGGAATTTTAACAAGCCATCATCATCCTAAACTATTTTCCAATTATATATATTTTCTAGGATAGATGGCTTGGTCTTTATTTCAACATCAAAGATGCCTACTAAGGTAATATCATTCCCTTTTAGGGCTATATTGGCAAGGAAATCTGCCATAAGATTCTTTGCTCTTTCTACCCAATTAATGGAGAATGCATCAAACATTCCTATAGAATCCCAAACTATGTTTTTATAATGTCTAAATTTTTTATGTTTTGAAGAATTTGAAGAATACTTGGATCTTACCTATGAAATGATTAACTCAGAATCACCAAACACAATGAGAAGTTTTATACCATGTTTGATAGCCAAATTCAATCCCAACAAGAGAGATTTGTACTCTATTACATTATAAGTGCACTCAAATGATAATAAAAAGGAATATTTGAACGTTTTCCTACTAGGATTAATAAAAACTATCTTGTTTGCATTTACCTCGCTATAGGCTCCATCAAAGTCATGTGTCTGATGTCATCTCTGGTTTTTGGAGCATGAACACTAATTGGATTATTGTTTCATTATTATGGTTGTGAGAGTTCTACTGCAAAGTTTCCCAAATTTCTATCACAAAAGCATATAGTCTAATCAATGCCTATATTTCAATGATGTGTGGTGATATAGGTTCTCTTTCAACTCTAACTTCTTTTATGTTCATTGGTATTGTTGTATATAGGTCTATCTAAACATTTATATCCACAAGGCTAGTCCATTATCTAGAAAGAATCATTCCATGATTGGGGGAAATGTCCACAATAGTGATGTTTGTTTTATATGTGGCTTCAAGACAAGAGGCATTTTTTATCTCTACATCATTCATAATGCCAATTCCATGAACAGATCTGATATCCATGGCATAACATTTTCTATAGGTAATATCCACCCACATTCCAAGCTCTCTCATAACTCCTAAAGGCATCTTTTTTATAGCTACCCCTGAGTCTATCATACAATTCTTTACCAGTTTGTTGTTAATCAATAAAGTCAAATAGAAGGGATCTATTTGTGAAGGATTTTTAGTTATTATTGTTCCAAGATACACCTCTGGAGCTTTTACATGCTTGATCTTAGCATGTTGAGTTGATTGTCATGTAGTTTTATTCTAATCTTTATCAAGAACACCAAAGATCAATGCCACTACACTACTCCTATATTCAAAATCCTCATCATTTCAAGAAATGGCACTGAAATTTTAATTTGGGATAAACCATGAGCCATTTCAAATGAAGTTGTATTCATCATTGGCTTAGTCTTGTTCATCCCTATTATGTCTTTCACATACTTCTTAAAGTATTATGGTCTTTTAATTTTCTAGGTTTTTCTTTGTTATCTATTTGTATTTCCCTAAGCACTTGTTGATGTGTAGTTGCATGTGACTTTCTTTATTCTGACATCTTTTGATTACCTTGTCCCTCTTTTATAAAGAGGCTACCAAGTTTACCTTGTCCTAAATATACAACCATGTTCCTTAGGTTATAATTTCTCCTAGCTTGTGCTACTGTTGCAATGGTAAGAGCTTTAATTTCCTCCTCAGAAGGTCTTCTTAATTATGTTCCATTGACTATAGTATTAATTTCCTTAGGGATGTTTTTTGTGCAGTCTTCTTCATAGTTTGAAAATACCTCTTGTTAAAAATGTTTACTATGCTTTTGCAAGTTAACATCATATTCATTCATTAAAAAGAATTTTGAGAGGTTTGCAAGGCTAAATATTCTTCATTCATGCATTGTGGAGCAAACTTACATCATTCATATACAAGAATGTTTCAGTGATTAGGGTTTTTTGATGTTCATGTCATTTTATACGACATATGTGATTACATTCAAGAAGCAAAGCATCATTATCAGTCATTGCAGATCTAAGGTATATCTTTTCATTGTTTATTTTAGCATTCACAATATTTCATTCAAGGTTAATTCCTAAACTAGGGTTTGAACTAGGAAAACCCCTATTCCCAACCTATTTCCCTTCTCTAGTATGCACAAAAGTAGGTAAAGAGTTGTGATCTTCAGAATTAGCTTTATTTATAGATACGAAAAAAATCCCCTTTGCAGTGCGAAAAGTGTAGAGGACCAGAGCGACCACCATCTCAGTCCCGATAAATTAAAAGCTCCTTCTAGGAACGGGTCTGAATGCACTTATATTCCTTGAATCCAATTTCATGGCTCAATCCAACAATTATAGCTCATTGTTCATGCATTTTTACTTTAATTCCAGCACATTTACCCTAATTTCAACATCTTAAACAATTCAATTCAACTTAAGGGAAAGAAGAGGCACATTTAAAACCCCTTGAAATTAGATCAGAATCTAGATCTATTAGGTTTAGATGTATCTAATTCCTATATTTCCCTAATGTAATGGTCCTTAAGAAAAATTAGTGGTTTTACTACATCCAATGATGAAAACCCTAATTTTCACCATTACATTTTGGTGAACCCAATTCCTTACATCCTTATTTATGATTTATGTTCTCAAATCTGAGTGTTTATGCAATTTAAAATAAAAATTTATATTCACAAGTTAAATTTTCAATTGAATTATATAAATTTAAAGGTTAAATTCACCAAAAACCTAATCTATAATTCTAAAGTTGAATGTGTGAGTTGTCTAATTTGGATTAATTATTTCAGATCTGATTTGTGAACATTATAATTTTGAATTTTGTAATTTTCATTTTTCTTAAATTAAAAAAATGTCAAATTTCCTTTTACAAGAGGATGCTCTTAAGTTGCAAGGATTTAAGATATATTAAAATCCCCTTTATGAGCTTTTCAATGATTCATCTCCCAAATTTTCTCTCCCAAAAGAGTACATATTGATGCAAGAAAATATTTTTAACACTTCTCTCAATTATCTCCCTATTTCGGATAAACCATTGGAGGATGGTGTGAATTATTCTCTTATTTTCTCCCTCCTCCATGAGGGTACCTTGGTGAAAGAGGATGATATTATGGTAAAATAAGTTGATATGAGCAATAATTTCTTTAATAACACTTCACCTTCTATTCATTTGAATAACCTCCCCCCTAGAGATGAAGCATTAGTAATACATGATTGTCCCTTTCCTAACGTTTGTCGTGAAGATACTTTAGAACAAGAGGAAAATACCATTTCCCATCATGTTTTCAATGCTATCTCTCTTAAAGATGAAGAACCTAACTAAAATCCAATATCAATGTTATTTATATTGTTGAAGAACCTAAAACTATTGTTAAGGATGGGATGACATGTCAACCTGATTATCATACAATTTCTTACATATATAATAACGAAATGTTTGCTTTGGAAATTGACAAGAATATACAAATTGAAACACAATATAATTTGTTAGTTCCTGCAATCCTCTTTTCAATTAGGACAAATACACCATTTCCTACTAAAAAAATTATTAGAGAAGAACTTTTGGAGGATGATTGGGGATCATTAGATTTTACACATTTTTGTAGAAAATATAAGATTGCTAAATTTGATACTCAAAAGTTTTATCCTAACACATGTCTAGATATTGATTGGACTTCTTTAAACTTCAATCCAATTCCACCTAAGATAAAACTCTCTCCTAATCCTATACATGGATGCAATGGACAAGTTTTAGGATGTGTGAAATAATTTCATAAGAAATTAGACTTTTCTAATGAAAAGCTAAGTTTCCAACCCCTTCCTTTGTCAAAATCCCCTCCTCCATTATCTAGTGGACTTACATTTTATCATTCCCATATGACATCCCAACAAGCTAATGACTTGTCAATTCCTCTTTTTGCAAACTTGAATTCACTTCGCTGCTATAAACTTTAGCTTGGTACACAGGGACCAGAGTGCCTAGTGCCCTAGTCCTCCTGGTTCAGATCCAACATTTCAAGTTCCCTTCTAGAGTATTTCAAAATCTATATTTCTAGTTTGAAACTTCAAAGACCAAAAAAATAACATAAAAGTAACAGGTGATGATGGATGGCATATTTTTCAAGATCATTTCAAATAACATTCAAGTTCTTATTATGTTGCTCCTCACTATGTGACATCGTTAGCTTACCTATTGGGGGCTCATTGTCTTTCATGGTATACAATTTCAAGTGAAATCATATTTAGTGAGCAACATAATAGTTTATTTATTCTTCTTTGTATACTTGGGGGACAGGAATATTATTCTATCTTATCTATTTCTCCTCTTGTGTGTCACTGTTCCCTTTAGGGGTTGCATTTTTCATGTATTGGTATCCTTTCTTGCATAGAATGGTATGTCTCTTATGATTCATCTCTTCTTATTGTAGTATGTGATACTTCTTATGATTCTCTCTCTTTCTCTTTTAAGATTACCTCTTCTTTAGAGTTGTAAATTACATATCTTGATGTCTTTTCTTGCATTTAGTATTCCTTTTGTTGGTATTATGGATGACTTCATCATGTGTTGCATTGGTTTTGTCATTGATCTCAACACTTATCTTTTTGGAGGTATACATTGTTGAACTGACATATTGTGTTCACCGGCATGGTTAGTGGCTTATGCATAGTCACTGGTATATGTTCACCAGCAGGTTATATTGTTCACCGGCAATGATGATAACTTGGTATCATAGAGAGATCATTTGGTTATGTCGGAGACATGGATTGGAAGTTTGGATTTGGTGTTTTTCTTATTGGTCTAATCGGGTTGACATATTTGCCTTTACCGGCAGATAGGTCTAGGTTATGGACTGGTACATGATATCTATTCCAGATCAACACGGCACGTCTTGGAAATGGTTTATTGATTGGATAATGTGGTAAATGTATTGAGCTAACATATTGTATCGCATCAAGACTTATTTGTAATTGATTTAGTTGTAATATCTTTAGTGATTCAACCTCATGTATAGGTCTTAGGTTTTGTATATATGGTTGTAAGATCTTATTGAAGATTGATAATGATGAGTGTGTGCGAATATTCAAGAGAAAAAATAAGAAGATCCTTGTCCAAATCACACGGACATTATCTAAAGGTTGAAGGAAGGTTATGAAGGTGTTTGACACTCATGTTCAGAGCTTAAACCGATACTAAATCTAGCATTGCAGATGCTATTCTAAGGAATTGTAATTGGATTTAACCATCCAACTGTAGTCAGTGTGACTCCTATTTTGTGATTGAGCAGTGAACTCTAGGCGGTTGGCCTTTCTGCATGTGTAGGCTCCAATTGTATACACTTACTATCTGTAGTAGTGTCATCTGATTGTGAGTAAGGTTTCCTAGCGTGGTTTTTCCCCTTACAGGGTTTCCATGTCAAAATCTCTATGTCATGTGTTGTGGATTTTGTTTCTCTTTTTGTTTCATGCATTAAGTTACACTGGTACTTTTATAACTGTTAATCTATCTTGTTGGCATTTAAATTTGGTTTACCAGCACTAAGTTTAAGTTGGAGTAATTTGCTTTGGATTATAATTTATAGACAATTGGTTCATAACTTATTCACCCCCCCCCTCTCAGTTGTCCTTCCCAGTTCCTAACACCTTCATGTGAGTACATTGTACATTTGCTTATTTCCAATCTCTCCTTGGACATTGTGTAATTCTTCTCATTTTCCCAACACTTGGGGGGGAATGATCTTTCTCCTATCCTTTCTAAGGATCTACTTTTCCTTTTTTTAGTGGTATTTTCTTGTGATTTGATGTCACTCCTTGTGTGAAGTTTTTGTTTTCTCAAGGATTCTCTCATAAGCAATAGGTGTGTGTCCTTGACTAAAACCTCTTACTCACTTGGAAATGTATATCTATTATAAACCAATCCCTCAGTTTGGTTCAAAAGTGTGTCATCCTTCATCGGGAATCTCTTTCACCTAGAAATATGAGGAAGATATGCATTCTTTTTCTCCTTCCCTTCTTTTGGTAGAAGATGTTATGTTTTTTCAAGAAACTCATCTTGGGCGTAGATGTCTTATGAGCAAAGATCTCTTCTCCTCCAAGGATCCTCTTTACACTCCTTCCAAGATATCTCTATTTTCATCTATCCTATCCTTTCTTGTAAGAGTATTCCCCCTTTAGCTTAGATTTATTACACTGTTACCTAAAGGATATCTCCTTAGTGTTGAAGGTTGGGTATCCTTGTTTCTAGCTTCCTTAAGACATCAACATGGGGATATGTTGATATATTAAGGGGGGGGCATGCATATCGCCCTTTTTGTACCATATTGTACTACATTTTTGCATGTCTTAAATGAGGTGTTCATTCTCGAAACTAGAGAAAAAAACTCTTATATGACATGTTTCTGAAACCAGACATTCACCCCTTGACATTTGAATTTTTACTATATGTCTTAAACAGGTTTATGCATGCTCAAAAATAGAGAAAATAAACTCTTATATAGGATGATATATAATTGAAACTAGACATCACTTGCACACACAAACGAGGACAAGTGGAACTAGAAAAACATAGCTAGGCTATACCTACTCTCCTCTCTAACATGGATTACCTAGAAAAACACATCTAGAATGTGTATCCATGTCTCTTATTTCTTCTCATGATCTCATAGATTTGTTATTTCTAGTTCATGGATGATGTGTTCTCCTATTCTTTTTATGTGATCACTTGTGTTCTTGAGATGGCATTTTTCAAGAATGATATTAGTGGTTGAGACATTTTGATTATCGAGGTCTCTTTGGCTAGTTGACTTGAAGTCTTGTTTTTAGTATTAACAACTTATGTAATGTGTCCTTGCATATGATTGTGTGAGTTAAGATCCTAAGATTGAGGGTTTGGTTCCTCAAAATTAGTGAAGTCTTATCTCCTTGTGATTATGCTCCTATTTTCTCCTCTCTCTCATCTTTCTACTTTACCAAGAGTATGACCACAAGCCAATACTCCGCTAAAGTGGGGGCTAAATGTAGCGTCATAAGTTGTAAACCTTTTATTAGTGTGTCCAATTTCACACTCTCCTGGCACTTATTTTAGTATATCCCTTTTTTCTATTGATTATAGGCCCTTTATTGTAATTAACTAATATTCGGTCCAACATTATGGGTCTTATTCCACTTTATTACATCATCACAGTCTTATTTGGGCCCTTAATTTTAGGTGTGTTCTTTATCATTTTATCATGATTTTTCCTTAATCCTACCCTAATTTAAACTCTCAAATCATATTTCACACATTTACACATCTTTGGTTGAGCTACCAAGATGGATTTAGCATTAGAATCATGATAGCTCACATCCCTAAAAATTCAAAAAAAAGTGGTCGAGACCAGAGCATCTATCGCTCTAGTCCCGCGCTTTTTTCACTGAATTTTGGGAGGATGATTAGGTAGTCTTATCCTATTCAAATTTACCTCCATACAAAAATATATTAATGTTAATTCAGCCTAAAGGTGATTTTAATTATTAAAACCATATATAAAGCATCCTTCTCAACTCATTTTCATCCAATCTAATCTAATCAAATCATCTATCCATTCAAGCAATCAAGCATCCTTGCATCCATGAAGCATTAACAAGAATTTTTAGAGGTCTAAAAGGAGGAATATTCTTAATTCATTCATTGTGGAGAAAAATTTCATCACTCATATGCAAGAATGTGTGTGTGATTAGTGTTTTGTCATGTTCATGTCATTTCATACAACATATGTGATTACATTCAGGAAGAAAAGCATCATTATTAGTCATTACAAATCTGAGGTATATCTTTCCATTCTTTATTTTAGTATTTGCAATATTACATTCAAGGTTAATTCCTAAAGTGGGATTTGACTTAGGCAAACCCCTAATCCCAACCTACTTCCCTTTTGTAGTGTGTGCAAGAGCAGGTCTGGAGTTGGGATCTTCAGAATTGGTTTTATTTATAGAGATGAACATATTCCCCTTTAGAGTGCGAAAAGTGCAGAGCACAAGACTGACTATCATCCTAGTCCCAACAAATCAAGAGCTCCTTCTGGGATTTGGTCCAAATACACTTATATTCCTCAGATCTAGGTTCATGGCTTGATCTGATGAATCTAACTCACTATGTATGCATTTTTACTTCAATTCCAATGCATTTACCCTAATTTTAGCATCTTCAACAATTCAATTCAACTTAGAGGCACATTTAAAACCCCTAGATCTATTAGGTTTAGATCTATCTAATTCCCATCTTTCCTTAATGTAATGTTTCTTAAGCAAAATTAGTCCTTTTACTACATCCAATGTTGGAAACCTTAATTTTTACCATTACAGTAATCTTCATTACTACTAAAGGGTTTTAGTGCTAGTATATTTATAGTCTAGCCTTCATTATAGCCTTCATGTTCCACATATCTTGTTTCATCTTCCTATATACTTTGTGCAACCCCATAGTGTAGTGGGGAATGAGGAAAGTTAAATGTTATGCACCAAGGAGAATTTTCCACCAAGTAGTTATCATATCTTTTGAGGGGGTCAGGGGTGTCTTTATTAAAATTATCTCTATGACCATAACCCTCTGGTTTATTATCTTTCCAATTCATATTGTAAGGCATATCATGTAGTCACGGCCTATCATTTATCTGAAAATTCAGTCTGTCATTCTTTGACACTTTGTATAAGAGGTCCTTTAGAGAATTCATAATTTTTTCAAGTTTGTCTTCCTCTTTGGATTGGTTGTTTTGTGTTTTAGTATTTTGTAAGAGTTTTGCATCATCCCTCCTTCCAATTTTACCAGAGGCACACATATTTTTCTCAATGTTTAGTGCAGATTTAAAAGGTTTTGTCAATGTGGTAGGATTTCTTGATTTTAATTCATATCTTATTTTGGGTTCAAAAGTATTAATATGAAACACTAAACACATAGGATCAGTGGGCTTTGGATGTGGGGTAATTTTATTGAGTAACATAATGAACCTCACATTGACACTAGATATTGATTCATTATATCCCTTTTGGATATTTGTGAGTTCATGCAGATCAAACTTTGGATCTGTATGGTCCCTGTATTGTTCAAGGTTTGCCCTCTTGAATTTTGACTAGCAACTGATTGATGCATCTAGTAAGCGCTTATACCATTCTCTTGCACCTTCTATTAGGGATTGCATAAATAATTTCATAAAAATTTCTTCATGTTCAATCTCAAAATTGTCCATTACATTCTCAAATTCTCTTACATGATTTTTGAATGTCATAGCATTGTTTCTAGTGAATTTGTGTATGGCACTTCTCAGCTCATTGTTAATGATATTTGGATACACCTGGATACTAGTGAAATTAAGTTGCCTATATATATCAATATGCATCGACCCTCAAGCTCTACTGGAGCATTACCATTCCCTTTGTGCATACCCGAGTAGACCGGCTAAACCAATCAATAGGTTGTTCTTCTACCTTAGGGATGAAGTTAACTACAAAATATAAAATGAAAATGCAAGCAAAACTTCCTATGTTATCTCTCACAAAATAAAGGGAATCCTAGCCCTTGGTAACTTTCTATCTCCACGAGACCACAAGTCAACACATACACCCAAGTCGGGTTGACCACAACCCAAGCCTTCACGGTAATAAGCCTTCGCGAGAACTCGAGCCTTATATAGTGATTATTTATGTGCATGAAGAAACACATTGTTATTATTATTTTATAAGAAATGCTAGGGGGTGAAGGATTAACTCATGCATGATGATTTCTAGGCAAAAATATAGCATAAGTGTAAAGCTCCTAGGTGGTGGGCCCTCAACCAAATAACCAGTACTTTAACTTCAGTTTTGGACAAAATACCTATGACCCTAATTCTATCTTTGATGTCTATGATATTGTGCATGAGGTCCTTGTTGATATTGCATATGGGGGCTTTGTTGATATTAATGACCTGAACTTTTTTTTAGGACCCTACTAATATTGGTACATGTTTTGTTAATAATTTTGATTATTGTTACTGTACTAGTAACAGTTGTTATTGAAAGGATTATACCCATAGTTATGTTATCCATTTCCTCCTTAACATGAATGTGTTGGTATTTTGGTATGGTTTTGTCATTGATGTCAACACCTACTAAAACACTAGCACTTTGGAGATCCAGCAGCATTCACTGGCAAGCAAGTAACTATTGCACAGTTACTAGTATATGGTTCACCTGCAGGATATAATGATCGCTGGCACTCAGAATTATGTGGAAGACACTTGGTAATATCAAAGACATCATTTGGACATCTTGTCTTGGAGTTTTGTTCATTTGTATATTCATATTTGCATATTTTCTTTTACCAGCAAATGGGTCCAGGGTACCTAGGGTTACACCGGCAAGTTTATCTTTTCCAGATTAGCATGGCACACTAAGGAAATGATTAATTATTGTTGTAAATTCATTAAGCCAACATGTTCAATCGGTTATTGCATCGGATATTATATTGTTTGTAAAATGTTTTTTTGTAAATATCTTGTAGAGCCGACCTACTAAAATTGGTCTTAGGTTATGGTATAAATGTAAGATCTTATTTGTAAGATCGAATGGGGAATGAAAAAAAGAATTGTGTGAAGGTATATGCAAGATTAAGCAGAGCTATACATGAAGACATCATTTGAAGGTGAAGCTAGGTTTTTGTGAAAGCATGTCAGCATTACACCGGTACTGAATCTAGCATATGAAGATGCTATTTTGTGCAGTACATTCTTATTGGATTTAACCATCCAACTGTAGTCAGTGTGACTCCCATTTTGTGATTGAGCAGTGAACTCTAGGTTGTTGGCCTTTCTACATGTGCAGACCCCATTTATGTACACTTACTATCTGCAGTAGTATCATCTGATTGTGGGTAAGGTTTCCCACCGTGGTTTTTCCCCTTACAGGGTTTCCACGAACAAATATTGGTGTCATGTGTTGTGGATGACCTTCTGTTTATGTTTCATGCATCAATCTTTATTGGTATAGCTATTAACTATTAACACTGTCTACTGGCATACTTAACTGGTTTACCGGTATTAAGCATTAAGTTGGTTAAGTTGTTTTTGGTTTGAAATTAGTTGACAACTGATTCACCCCCCCCCCCCCCTCTCAGTTGTCTCTAGGACCTAACAAAATGCATGTTAGTCCAAGGAGGTAGAGATGTAGTGGCTAATGTAAGGAGCATACTCATTTGTAACATAGAGGGTCTCATGTTTTAATTATATACTGTTACTTTGGAGAATGTTGGAATACTCACACAAGGTTGTGGGATAGAACAAGAATTTACCATAGGCATGCTTTATTGTACTTGGAAGGCCTTAAAATTATTTAAAGTAGATTGTGAAGATTAAGGCATGCTTAGTGTTCTCATAGGAGATGATGTCATGTTTGTATATTTTCAGTAGGCCTAGACTATGTAGGACTTGTGGGGGGAGAAATTAAGTCCAAATCCTCTTTAGGCAAAGTCCCATTTTGTTTCATTAACTTAATTTGTTCCAATGTATCCATCTTATTTTATATTATCCTGCAATTCTTGCACAGCTGACCCCCTTTATGAATTAGATGGGTAAACATTCGCAAGTACTTCATTGGAGGGTTGATGTCGGATATTTTGTGAAGTAAATAATCCAAGGAGGGGACTATTATGTATCTCATATATGTGTTCTATTTTGGGCCCAGGCTAAGAATTCTCCAAACACTGCTAGTATCTTTGTTCCTCAAAAGACTATTTAGGATGAAACAAATCCTGGTGTCAGAGTCTATCTGATAAGGGGAATGCTTGCTATATTACAAAAAAAATTAGGGAGTAATGAATACCCCCTACTTGGAAAACTTCTTTCACACTCTAGTTCCATTGATAGAGTTGTATTTGGGATTGTCTCAACAATATTGGTGGGCATTGAATCTCCTAAAGTGTTGTCCTTATATTTTTTGCTCCACTGTTTACTCTTGGTTTTTTGCTCAGTCTCCAAAGGTTTGATTGGATGTCCCTAGTTTGGTGATCTTCTACCATGGATAGATGCATTAGGCTTATTTTATGCTTCTTGATTTACACATATGTCAATCGAAGTCACTACCTTATTATAAAGAAAATATTAAAAGGATTGACTGGATATTATAATTAAGTCCCCAATGAAGTCGCCAATTTGTTCGCTCCCAAAACCACAGTTTTGCCAAACTCAAAGAATATGTTGGGTTCTATGATTAAGCTTGACAACTGATCATGGCCAACGAACGTGAATCAACCTTGAAAGGGGTTGATTTATCTTGTACTTCTAGTCCTGCTATACCAAGGCGGGTATACCTTATTGATGATTTGGTAGATTATGTCTTCTTAAAGAATTTTAATTAAATCATTCTTTATTTTAGAGGGCCTGAATCTGAAATAGGTTATTATACACTAACTCCTACTCTTATTTCTACTATTGTGATGAAATTAACTTATTCAAACTATAAAGTAACTTGATGAATATATTGAAAAGAATCATATCAGTGTCTTCCTCCTATTGGGCAATGAAATCCACAATGTTGTCTATATCTTATTTTGATCAATCCCAAAGTTGCTTAGCTCTTGGAATATGTATGGATTGCATAAATGATAAAAGTTATTTTTTATGATCATATTATACTTCAACATATTGGAATCCAATAACATTGAGAGGGGGGTGAATTAGTGTTATACCAAGTGAATTAATTTTAGCCTTATTAAAACATGCATACACCAACTGGTATACTGATACATACAGAATTGAAAGAAGTAAAGAAACCAATAAGCCAATAACATAAATGAGAATCATAACACACAAAATTATATGTGTAAAACCTCAAATAGGAAAAACCATGGTGGGATTTGTGACCCACAATATCAATCCACTGGCTATATGAAGAGATATTACAAAATGTAAGGGGCATGCACTTGTAGGAAGGCTTACAGCCTAGAGAACACTGCTCAATCACAAATGGAGCCTCACTGACTATATATAAATCCATACTACAATCCGGAGAAGTGTTGAACTGCTAAGATAGCATCTTATATGCCAGAATACAGTTCTGGTTTAAGCTCTATCTGTTCCGGTTTGAAACCTTAAACCCTTTACCGGAATAACCCTTACATAAATATCCTCACATACATAATCTCTCTGATATTTTTTGAATTATATCACATTCACATATCTATCACCATATCTATATCAAAATGATCTAATCCAACTGACCTATATATCCTATACAACTTATCATGTCTTTTGTCGGCTTACAAAGATAATTACAATATCAAATTACATGTTGGTTAGATAACATAAATGCATGAATATCAAAAATAATTACTGATGTCAGATCCAAGAGATGTCGACCTCCAATATTGATAACCATATTCTAAATTGTGTCGGCCTACATTATCGGTAACCAAAGAAATCCTTATGTCCTGTCAGTGTCGGTGTAGTATCTATGAAGTCCCTGTTGGTACACAACTGAACCAAAACATGAAGCCGAAAAAAAAACCATATTGCCATCAATGACAACATAGTGAAACCAACAAATTGAGTGTCAATTGCCAACAATCTCCCCCTTTGGCATTGATGGCAACACTCATGTGAAAAATGGTCAAGGTTTCATCTGTCGGTTCCATCCTGCCTGCTCCCCCTAAGCTGAATATTCATTGAAAAATACTCCATACACCCATATCTCCATAACTCCCCTTAATTTATACAACTCATTCTATTCTTTTTCACATCTATATCACTCCCCCTTTGACATCAATGCCATCAAAAATTCTAAAAAGAATGTCTAAGATCCCAAAAAAAACTATACAATGAATATCCCAAAAATATCTTATCGGAGCTTAACAAATTTCAAAATTTCCGGATAAGCCTTCTCCAATAGCTCAAGATAGGTATCCCAACCAATTTTTAAAGTGCCAAAAATAGATACAAGTCCACTTAATATATGTGCAAATGACTCGTTCTCACTTACCTCTATCGATGTGGGCTTTCCAACCATATCCATACATTCATTCTTATGTACACTGAGTGAATCCCACCAGGGAATCACCAAGCCTCTCAGACTCCTAGCTCTTCTTATGATTTTGTCTCTTTCCTTCTCAAGAACAGAAATTTGGGCTTCCAAAATTAAAATTTGACCATCAATGGATGTATTCAATGAAGTCAATCCATCAAAGGAATTAGCTATATTTGCAATTTTCTCTTGAAATTCTTTTATCTTCTTATCCACATTAACTGTAAGTATATCTGTGTTACAACATACCCTATAAATATTTGTACACTACTTCAAAGAATTATCTATCAATTTCATATTTTCATCAATCTTCTTCTGCTTAGATTCAATCACCTGATCAAATGTGGCTCTTTTAGCCTGGTTGAACCTTTCCAGTGCTTGTCAGTTTGAAATCTGGTGTAAGGATTGAAAATCCTTTGAAATGTGCTCAGTAATTGTCTTGAGCTTGCCGGATGGGCTTGCTTCATTGTCAATATTTCAATCCAAGACTAGTCTATATAAAACAGTGATTGATTGATCAATAACCCTTTATTTGTATATCCCTCCTTCATTAATTTTTGTGTTGCCATCATCATGAATTCAGTGGGATGCATCTCAGTTATATTTTTCGTTACAACCTGCAAGGTGTCAATTGACAAGAATGATGGACCAACTATCGGTTCTCTGTCAGTTTCCCCTTTCTTCTCCTCTGATGATTTGTCCTTTATAGCTTCCTCACTTGCACTGGTGGCTTTGCCACTTGGTGCAGTCTCTGTAATTGTCGGTTCCTTTGTAGGAACTGTAACCTCAACCTGTACATTTGTATCTAGAGGACTATTATCCTCAATATTAGTATCATGTACATCATTAACCTTTTCACTCTCCATATTAGCTAGTATCTGAACATCTATCTGTACATTTGTATCTATCGGGGGCTTGATTTCCACTATCTTAATGTTTTTCAAAACTAAGGGTGAAGTACCCATAATTCCCTTTCATTTTCCTTCAACTGGGGTGTTTGCAGTGTCTATCTTTGATTCTGGTGAAGTAAAGAAACCTTTGATCTCTCCAAAGAACTTAACCCATGCCTTTTGAGTATCCTTTATTATCTCATTTATCCTTCCTAGCATCAGACTGGTTATTCTATGTTTGCTATTAAATACTTTTTTATCTGCCACCTCAAGTGTCCTTTTCATTTCCTCTAGAGAAATAGTAACACAAACAGATAACAACTCTTGAATTTTAATATGCTTGTCTTCTTGCATTGTTGACAGTCTTCTAGCATCTAACATATTATATAATTCTGTTGGTATTTGGTTTTCAATTTCTATTAAGGTTTTCTTATAAATATCCAAATATAATAAGACTGCTTCCTCTACCTCTCTTTGTTCATCATCCTTTAAGTGTTTATAATAAAATTGTACATTTTTTAACATGACATCCTTAGTGATTTCATCTACTAACTCTGCACAATTTTTGGTGGAATGATAGTCACATTACCAGATTGAATTGCCACATCGATGTCACTCTTCTTCCTTCTTGCAGTACCGGATTGAGCTGAAGTGGTTACTTTTGGTGCTTGCTTTTGTGTCAGTATTTTGAATGTAACCTTCCTAACCAGTTACTTTTTAGCTTCTACCTTTCTTTCCTCTATTTTCTTCCTTACAACCCTCTTGAATGCCAAGGGTGTATCATCCTCAAATTTAGAATTTTCTCTAATAGGCTCAATCTGTACTTCTGAATTCTTCTGCGTCCTACCTTTCTCTGAGACAGCATCAATTAATGCTTTAATTTCCTATGAGACCTTCTCAACAAATTTGCTAGCCTTTCCTTCTTGCTTCTCTCTCTTCTTTCAGTTCAGCTCTGTTTCAACCTCTTGTGATTTTTGTTTTGCAGTAGCACAGGGCTTCTCTGCCTTATCAATAGCTGCATCAATCAACATTTTTGCATAAGCCTCAAGGATCTGTGCATCCACTTCATAGCCCATTTCCTCAATCCAAATATTTCGGGGCTTAACTGCTTCTATAAGTGTTTCTTCCTTCTTCACCATGAAGCATAAGTCAGTTGAATATTTTTTAACAATATGCTTAGGAAGCCCTTTCCCTAGACTTCATAAATTTTTGGAACCCCTTAAAATATCCCCATACTATATCATCTCTCTAACTGCCTAAAATAGAAATTGACTGTTTCAATTGTCTCCCAACCGAGATATCAAATGCCCATTGCCTCTTCCCAAAACTGGGTGTGTCATTCATGAAAAATAACATTAAGAAGACAATTAAGTTGCCATACCAGAAGGTTCCTTTTTTTTCTCCCTTAATATTTCCTAGGTTTATTAACAGTTCATCTAACATCCAATCGCATAGATCCAATTTCTCATTTTCTCTCATCATTTTGTATGCTGCAAAAATGCAAGAACTGGAAATAGAGTTCAATCGGTTTGACTGAGTTACCTTATATCCGATGATCATGCTACCAAATCTGATGTTTGTGTCGATAATAGTGCTTATTCTCATAGATCTCCTATCAGATGTTGTGTCGATGATTTTATTCACGTAATCCTTTGAAACCTTCTTGTCTCGACGTTGCCCAACCTGTGGAAAACCATTGATTTCCCTAATGGCTTCCTTGGTGATCTTGTAAGGTCTATCCAACTAGATAAACTCTAGATGTACTCTGCTCAAAACATACCTAATTATCTCATCTTTGAATTTTGGGATGTCTAGAATGTCAGTAAACCCTAGGTCTTCAATGTGCTTGTATGCCAGTTTGATCTTTCCAGATTCTCCCATCAGCTCGCTCATGTACATGCCCTTTATTTCAAATGTTCCCAAATCCTCAATGTGACAATTTATGTATGCCTTAACATCTTCAACATAGACAACTCCCTCTGGAACATGGTAAAATGCTCCAACTAAATCTTCCAGGGTAGCAACATGCGGATACCACTTAAAAATTGGTCTGGGGTGGTCCTTGACCTCTACTATAGTCAAATTTGTAACAAAGATAGGAATAGATGATAATCTTGCTTCCATGTTTAAAGATAAATACTTGTTGATAGCTTCCGATGAAAACCCTTAACAAATTCTTTCAGTCGCCAGTGAAATAACTCAAGAAGAAATTCGATTGCTCAGAAATGTCTTTGATCGCTCTTGGTTACTCTTAATCACTCTGAAATCGCTCTGAATGCAAGGTGATCAATAATGAAGTGAATTCGACCTTTTAGCCTCTGAGAAAAAACCTAAACTTCCATTGATATTAATGATTGTTGGTGATAGATATCGGATCTCGAATAGAACATATTATTTCGGATAAGCATCTCCAATGTCTAGAACATCTTCCAGAACCTCTTCCCGGGTTATATGCAACATCTTCATGAATTTTCCCTACCCCTAAGGCATCTACCTCAGTTACCAGATGAGCTACCTTTTGGTGCAGGAGCAACCTCCTCTTCGGATAAGTAACTGGTGCATTTCCATCTGATGATTGTTCTTCGGTCTTCCTAACCCATCTCTGAGTATGATCTTGTTGGATTTCACTAACCTTCTCTTTCCCTTTCTCATTTGATCCTCCATTACCAACTGGTGGATTTCTGATTCTACAGAATTTAGCAATATATCCAACCTCATTACATGCATAACATGTAACATTGTTCCTTTAAATTGCTTTCCTAAAACTAGTGAAATTGTTTGACCTGCACTAATTAGCCATATTCCAAACTTTTCACATGCATAGCATTTAACATTCATTATGCAATCTTTTGTCTTATGACCATACTTATTGCATTTAGAACATTTATCAGGAGCAAAATCAGGGCTCTAATTTGCTCTATTTCTACATTGTCTAGCCATGTAACCAAATCTACTACAAACAAAATATCTACCATTAAATTTATAAGCATTAAATTGCCTTACCGGTGCCTTATGGTTTTGATCTTCATTAGCATTACCAGAACTCTGTCCTTGCTCAAATCCAAGTCCATTGGAATCTCCAATCTTCCTTTGTCTCTTCAACAACTCATCTAGCTATGCTGAGCTAATCTTGATTTTTTCTTTATACTCACTTGCAATAGTTAGATCTTCTCTCAGAATTATTATTTGTCTCTCAAGCTCTTGTTCATTACTCTAGGATTGCACTAAATCATTTTTCAACATATCATTCTAATGAACCAACCTACCACATTCTTCAAATTTGTTCTTCAAGGATATAGCAATATTTTCTTCCTTTTTCTTTCGGTCCTCAATCTCCTTAGACATTCTCATAGTTATAGCTTGCATTTCATTTCCCATAACCATGTTCTACTAACTCAATTTCTAACATTGTTCCTTAAGTGCATCTTTCTCTTCATCATCTTGACTTTACAAAAGTTCCTTCCTCCTATCTTGAATAGATGATAGCCTCTCTTGTAGGACAAGAATGAATTCCTTAGCAGAATTCAATTCATCTTGTAGCTTTAAGTTCTTCAACCTTTCAGGATCATAATCTTCAAGTGCCATCTCAAGTTGTTTCTCCAAACCCATGTCCATCGATTCTGGATTCAGGATCTTTCTCAAGCTATTAAAATTCCTCTAAGGCACAAGGCTCTGATACAAATTGTTGGAATCCAATAACACTGAGAGGGGGGGTGAATCAGTGTTATACCGGATGAATTAATTTTAGCCTTATTAAAACATGCATACACCAACTGGTATACTGGTACATACAGAATTGAAAGAAGTAAAGCAACCAATAATCCAATCACATAAATGAGAATCATAACACACAAAATTATATGTGGAAAACCTCAAAGAGGAAAAACCACGGTGGGATTTGTGACCCACAATATCAATCCACTGGCCATATGAAGATATATTACAAAATATAAGGGGCTTGCACTTGCAAGAAGGCTTACAGCCTAGAGCACGCTGCTCAATCAAAAATGGAGCCTCACTGACTACATATAAATCCAGAATACAATCCGGAGAAGTGTTGAACTGCTAAGATAGCAACTTCTATGCCAGAATACAATTCCGGTTTAAGCTCTGTATGTTCCAGTCTGAAACCCTAAACCCTTTACCAGAATAACCCTTACATAAATATCCTCACATACATAATATCTTTGATATATTTTGCATTATATCACATATCCATCACCATATCTATATCAAAATGATCTAATCCAATTGACCTATATATCCTATACAACTTATCATGCCTTGTGTCGGCTTAAAAAGATAATTACAATATCAAATTACATGTCGGCTAGATAACATAACTGCATGAATATCAAAAACAATTGCCAATGTCGGATCCAAGAGATGTCGGCCTCCAATACCGATAACCATGTTCTAAATTGTGTCAGCATGTATTTTTTGGTAACCAAAGAAATCCTTTTGTCCTACCAGTGTCGATGTAGTGTCTGTGTAGTGTCTGTCGGTACACAACTAAACCAAAACATGAAGCCAGAACAAAATACCATGTTGCCATCAATGAAAACATAATGAAACCAATCAATTGAGTGTCAATTGCCAACACAACAATCAAAAAGAGATTTCAATGTCATAATAATCTATCTAAATGAGTTTAATCTTGTCTTGCAAAAACCAATTAGAAGAATCACACAGAAATAATAATATTCTCTGATAAACCAACTATATACTTGATATATTGATGTAAATGATTAATAGAACCTCAAGCTGGACACAATTTGACAAATAAGTTATCATTGATATCAACACAACAATTGGAATAGATAATAAGGCAGAGAATCAACATGAATTATTCATCATCCAAAATAAGAGTTTTTACGTTTTCTAAATTTTAGAAAAACTTGTATCTATATATGTCCCTTCCCAGTAATGGTTGTGGTTCTCTTTATAGAGAACAAACAACCTTCAAACTGTTATCAAAAACTAATATCCCCTTAACAAACAGACATAAATACAATAACATTAATAAAAGTTTTAAAACATAAACATGAGATTGTCAAATTAAATAATCATTTGTTATCCATAAGCTACAGATGAATGCCCATGATTGTGGATTATTTGGCAAGGCATCGCCTAATGTTTGAATGATACTCAATTTTGGGTCCAGTGCCATTAACCCATCCTTGCAATAAACAAGTTCATAGATCCAAGATGATCTATGTATTCTTGGATTTTGTAGGTATTGACATTAAGAATGAGATGTCTCATAGTGTATTCTGAGAAATACATATCATTCATTCTATTCTTTGTGCTCTCCACCACCTTGTACTCATCATTGATGTCTTCTATGTGCTCAAATAGCATCATTGCCAGCCTATCCTTCCATTCTTTCTATTCAATCATAGAACACTCATTATCCATCAAAGCTAGTAACTCCACATCTCTTTTTCCATTGAAATAGTTCAAATCCATAACAATATTTTCATGGAATTCTTGATGTTTTCTCAACAATTTGTTGGCTTTCCTTATGGCATCTGCATTAAAAGGATCCTTTGTTTGTATCTCCTCAATTTTGGCTTTTATTGTATCATTGATTCTAATGTGTTCTTCATAGACTTTGTTGGGTGAAAATTTTGTAAACTGATGAATGTTCACAAAATGTGTGTTTCACGACAGCACACAGGATGACATCTCTCAGAAGGCAAGATATAACCCCTCCTAATTATAAGGGAAGGATCCCCCTTTCTACTGCAATTGCTTTCTATTTTTCCTACCTGCTAACTTTACACTAATCCAAGCTACAATAACAACTTAGTCCTCCTCTTTCAGAACCAGTTATATCTAATTCTCTTTTCAATATAGATTCCTTCTCTAAATGACTTAATACTTGTAGTAATATTAACTAATTTACTTAGGAAGTAAAGTGTCCATGAAAGAATAAAGTCTTATGTTACTTCCCTTTTTCTGAAAATGACTTAGGGATGGAAGTTAGCACACTTAGGAACACAAAGATTCCTTCAATGTACCAAAATTCCGATCAACCATTGTAACCCAAATATATTGTCAGCTCCAAGACTCATGAATATATCGAAAGATATTCTACTCTAACCAAATAGTTCATATAGCACAAAGACTCTACTTTCTATATTCAAAATATAACTTTTAGAGATAATTTGTAAAAGCTCAAAGACTTAAAGAAATTCTTCCCCTAACCAATTTCCAATTCTTGAAACTTCAAACTCAAAGATTACTTGTAAAGACTCAAAATACTTTTCAATTTCTAACACTGAGACTATATCCAATTTTAATCATTCAAGAAAATATGACAAGAACATATGACACAAATGACATAAGAACATTCTTATCACATAAAAGATTGAACTCAAAACAAAGTTTGAATGTCAAGCTTCTCTCTTTCTTGATTAAATTGCAAATTTAAAAAGTGTACTGGTGCATACATAAAATGACATTTGAGGTGTCGATTGAATTTATAAAATGCCACTGCACTAGAGATGCATAAAAATGACTAAGTGTCTAGATTTCCATTTTTCTTCAAGAAATCTTCATAATGATGCAAGGTAGCCTGTATTTCAGACTCATTTGGTCCCGGTGTGTGGAATTTGGCATCTAGAGTGGAGTGCAGTATTGATTTAAAGAATTTATAGAGTTGGACAAAAAAGATGAAAAAAAGCAAATAGGGGTTACTTTGGTGCAATTCGGGTTTATAAACCCGATTTACACCAAGAGGGTGACTTTGGTGCAAATCGGGGATATAAACCCGATTTCCACCAAAAGGGTGACTTTGGTGCAAATCGGGGCTATAAACCCAATTTACACCAAAAGGGTGAATTTGGTGCAAATCAGGACTATAAACCCGATTTACACCAAGAAGAGGGACTTTGCTGCAAGTTGGGGCCATAAACTCGATTTACACCAAAAGGGTGACTTTGGTGCAAATCAGGGCTATAAACCCGATTTATACCAAGAAGAGTGACTTTGGTGCAAATCGGGGCTATAAACCCGATTTACACCAAGAAGAGGGACTTTGGGGCAACTCGGGGCTATAAACCCGATTTACACCAAAAGGAGGAATTTGGTGCTAATCAGGGCTATAAATTGTTGGAAATTTGGAGGAATTGATTATGTGTTGCATTTATGTTTGTCATTGATGTCAACACTAGCTTGTTTGGTTGTCTACCGGGTTCTGGTAGAGTGGTTGGTTTGTGATGTTGATCTAGAGATCATCTCCGGTATTCTTTGGTATGTTCTGCTTGGTGGAATTGGTTTGGTTTGGTTATTCATGCCATTCATGTGTGTGTCACATTCATTTGGTTCTGTATTTGATGATCTAGAATCTATCATATGTTCTAGTAAGCCTTTTGGTTACCGGTAACAATTTTATCGGTAGCTTTATTTAAGATCTTTCAATGAATCCGATAAGTGGTGTTGGTGCGGCTTCTAGAAGGTTCTCAGGATGTTGATGGCTATCATGTTCATGTTCCAATTGATTGGTGGTGTTGCATTTGGCTTATGGCAACCTATTTTAGGTTTGGTGCGATTTTGTTAGGTTATGGACCGGTTTATGTAACATCTTGGTGGATGCTCTCAATGTGTTACCGGTTGGATTTATTATTTGGTTAATGTTGTTTTGGTCTTAGGCTGACTTGGGTTATCATTGTTTTGCGGGTTTATGTAATGGATTTATTGTATTATCTTTTAGGTCACCGACCTAATTGTTTAGGTCTCGGGTTTGTATAAATATGATGTAAGATCTCTTTGTAGATTGTGGTCATGGGTTATGGGATTATCTGTGTGCGAATAAGGTTGTAATCATATGCAGAGGATTTGGTCGATCATAGGTGATCAAATTGGGTTTGAGCAAGAGGTTTAAGACATACGGTATTGAGATTAACCGGAACTATACTCAGAGATAGGAGATGTTATTCTTGCAGTTCAATCTTCTTTCTGGATTGTAGTCCAAATTTTTCTGTAGTCAGTGAGGCTACTTTTGTGATGAGTAGTGCACTCTAGGTTGTTGGCCTTCCTGCATGTGTAGGCCCCTTATATGTAATATTTATTCATCTGATTAGTGGATAGATATTGTGGGTCTCCAATCCCACCATGGTTTTTCCTCTTTGAGGTTTTCCGAGTATAAATCTTTGTGTTATGGTGTTCATCTTTGTGGTTGCATTATTACTTCTTGTTATATTCTATTATGCATACCGGTTGCTAAGTTGTTGTGTTAATAAGGTTAAAATTAATCATTCTAAGAGAAAACTGATTCACCCCCCCCCCCCCCCTCTCAATTTTCTTGGATTCCAACAATTGGTATCAAATCCTGGTGCCTCTGAATAAGTCTAACAGCTTGAGGAAGATCCTGAATCCAGAATCTATGGAGATGAGTTTGAGGAAGGAACTTGAAGTAGCTCTTGAAGACTATGATGTTGAAAGATTGAAGAACATGAAGCTACAAGATGAGTAGAGATCTGTGAAGGAATTCATCTTTACTCTGCAAGAGAGGTTGTCATTTTCCCAATCCAAAAGGAAAGAACTTTGTGATCAATTGCAAAATCAGGATGATGAAGAAAAAAATGCTCTTAAGGAATTATGTTAAAAGTTGAGTCAGGAAAATGGGTTCATGACTAATGAAATGCAAGCCCTAACCATGAGGATCTCCAAGGATATTGAAGATCGGAAGAAGAATGAAGAAAATCTTGCCAAATCTTTGAAAGACGGATCTGAAGAATGCATTAGGTTGGCACATGAGAATGATATATTGAGAAGTGAATTGGTGCAATCTCATAACAATTAGAAAGAGTTGGAAAGAATGATGACAGTCCTAAGAGGTGATCTGGATGTTGCAAATGAGTATAGAGACAATTTCAAGGTCACTTCTGCAAAACTTGATGAATTATTGAAGAATCAAAGGGACAGTGGAAACACTAGAGGTCTTGGATTTGAGCATGGAGAAAGCTTCAGTACTGTAAATCAGGATGATACATCCAGTCAGAAGAACAATCAGGAGAATCTACCAGTCAACTAGAATCAAAGGTCATCGGTAAGGCAACCCAATGCACATAAATTTAATGATAGATGCTTTGTTTGCAATAAGTTTGGTCATATGGCAAGTCAATGCAGAGATAGAGTCAATCAAAGCAACAATTCATTTACCAGTCAGTGTTTCAATTGCAAAAATTATGGTCATAGAATAGCAGATTGTAGAATGTAAAATGTCATGCATGTGGAAAGTTTGGACATATGGATAATCAATGTAGGTCAAGGAATGATCAAGATTATAGCAAGGTAATTCAAAATAACAATATCACTAGCTATGCATGCAGCAAAGTAGAACACATTGCTAATTTTGCAGAAGAAAGAGCCTACCGAAAGGAAATGACAAATCCAATGAGAAGGGAAAACAAAAGATTGATGATATATAGGAGCATGAGAAGAAGTGGATTAGAAAATCTGAGGATCAGCCGGCAGAATCTAATACCTCAGATGTTCAACCGGTAGAACATAATATTCATGCATCGGTAGTAGGAAACTCATATGGTAACTAAGGCATTAGCCTTAGGGGGAGGCAAATTGATGACAAATCTTGCATTGCCCCCGGTAGTGATCTGAAAGCCTGTTTTAGACTTTGGAGAAGTTAGTTTGAAGGTTAACCGGTGAAGATTTGTTGGATCTTGGATCTGGTTTGGTTTATCGGTAAGTCACTTTATGAGTTATGGTTTGGTCATACATCTACTATTAAGTATTTCAGAATCTTTGGTAGTGAATTGGTAAGTTTGATCCTAGATGTGATGAAGGAATATTTCTTTGTTATTCAAATGAAAGAAAAGCATATAGATGTTATAACAAAAGATTGCATAAAATTGTGGAGAGCGCTAAAGTAAATGTGGATGGGTAATAAAGAGGTCAAATCGGAACTTATGAGAGAGAACCGGAAGTGGAAATGATCATAACTGAACCGGTAACACCTATACCAGAACATAATGTTGAACTAGTTACCCCGACAGTATCAAAAATTTCAACAATAATTGAAGATCAAAGCAGAGAAATAGAGAGTCAGAAGACTCCTAGGTATGTAAGGTTGAATCATTCAAAAGATCAGATCATTGGAGAGAAGAGAAAAGGAGTGATGACAAGGAGAAGGTTGGTAATTGAATAGGTATGCTTAATTTCTCAAATTGAACCAGCATCAGTAGTTGAAGCATGTAAGGATGAATGTTAGATGAAAGCTTTGGAAGAGGAATTGGATCAGATAGAAAAGAACAACACATGGACTTTAGTTCCCTGACCTAAAACTAAGAATGTTATTGGAACTAAATGGGTTTTTTAGGAATAAATTGAATGAAGATGGAGAAGTTGTGAGGAACAAAGCTAGATTGGTCTGCAAAGGATATTCTCAGTAGGAAGGAATTGATTATGATGAACCTTTTGCTCTGGTATCTAGGATTTTTCAGATATTTTCAAGGAACAACTGAATATGGTTTGTGGTGTCCTAAAGATGACTTTACACTATGTGCATATACAGATGCGGATTGGGCTAGAGATATAGATGACCGGAAAAGCACATTTGATAGATTTTTTTTTCTTGGAAAGAAACTTGTTTCATGGATTAGCAAGAAATGGTCGTGTACTTCTTTATCTACTATTGAATTTGAGTATGTTGTTGTTGCTACTAGTTGTACACAAGTCCCATGGATGAAGAAAATTTTGAAATACATAAGGGTAGATTGTAATGAACCAGTAGTTATTCAGTGTGATAACTCTGCTGCTATTGACATAGCAAAGAATCTGGCATTTCATTCAAAGACAAAGCACATATCAATCAAGTATTAACTTTTTGAAGGAAAAGGTAGAAGCAAAAGAAGTCAAATTGGCTTATGTGAACACTAAAGAGCAAATTGCAGATATCTTCACTAAAGCTTTGCCCAAGGAATCATTTGAGTACTTTAGAGACAGATTGGGAGTCTCTGCCCCTCCGATTGAGACTTAAGTGATGTTGATTGGCATCAGTCTGGTATGCATTATCAGAACTATCATTCATTATAGATTGATGAGATGGTGCTACTACTCGGGGGGGGTAGTCATTTGTGTGGTTCAGAGAATCTATGGTTTTTCTTTGATGTTTATGTCATATTTTTGGCATTGATGTCAAAGGGGGAGAGATATACATGTGAAAAATAGAGCTTAACAGAGATATCAGTCAAAGGGGAGGAACATAATTTTAGATTGGTTGTATCCCATTGGGGGAGTTTGGTTCAGGTCTATGGATGGTTAATTAGTACAGAGATAATTGGTTCAAAACTTCATTGATATATCATTTGTGGTAGATTGTTGGATGTCTTCCATTGGGGGAGACTTGTTTGGCATTTCTGGGCATTTGGATGTTTTTCATATCTAGTGTTGCCATCAATGCTAAAGGGGGAGGAGATTGTTGGCAATTTGGAGGAATTGATTATGTGTTGCATTGATGTTTGTCATTGATGTCAACACTAGCTTGTTTGGTTGTCTATTGGGTTCCAGTAGAGTGGTTGGTTTGT
The DNA here is from genome assembly GCF_030272615.1 of Cryptomeria japonica. Classification (NCBI taxonomy): domain Eukaryota; kingdom Viridiplantae; phylum Streptophyta; class Pinopsida; order Cupressales; family Cupressaceae; genus Cryptomeria; species Cryptomeria japonica. The sequence continues at coordinate 473,519,195 of NC_081414.1, forward strand.
GATGTTGATCTAGAGATCATCTTCGGTATTCTTTGGTATGTTGTGCTTGGTGGATTTGGTTTGGTTCAGTTATTCATGTCATTAATGTGTGTGTCACATTCAGTTGGTCATGATTTGATGATTTGGAATCTATCATATATTATAGTAAGCCTTTTGGTTACCGGTAAGGGATTTACTAGCAGAGTTTTATTGAAGATCTTTTGATGAATTCGATAAGTGGTGTTGGTGGGGCTTCTAGAAGGTTCTCGAGATGTTGATGGTTATCATGTTCATGTTCCAGTTGATTAGTGGTGTTTTATTTGTCTTATGTTGACCTATTTTAGGTCTGGTGTTATTCTGTTAGGTTATGGACCGGTTTATGTAATGTGTTGGTGGATGCTCCTGATCCGTTACCGGTTGGATTTATTATTTGGTTAATGTTGTTTTGGTCTTAGGCCGACTTGGGTTATCATTGGTTTGCAGGTTTATGTAATGGATTTATTGTATTATCTTTTAGGTGTCCGACCTAATTGTTTAGGTCTCTGGTTGGTATAAATATGATGTAAGATCTCTTTTGTAGATCGTGGTCATGGGTTATGGGATTATCTATGTACAAATAAGGTTGTAGTCATATGCAAAGGATTTGGTCGATCATAGGTGATCAAATTGGGTTTGAGTAAGAGATTTAAGACCTCAAATATTGAGATTAATCAAAATTGTACTCAGTCATAGGAGATGCTATTCTTGCAGTTCAATCTTCTTTCTGGATTATAGTTTTGTAGTCAGTGAGGTTCCTTTTGTGATGAGTAGTACACTCTAGGAAATTGGCCTTCTTGTATGTGCAAGCCCCTTATATGTAATATTTATCCATCTGATCAATGGATAGATATTGTGGGTCTCCAATCCCATCGTGGTTTTTCCTCTTTGAGGTTTTCCACGTATAAATCTATGTGTTATGGTGTTCATCTTTGTGGTTGCATTATTACTTCTTGTTATTTTCTCTTATGCATACCGATTGCTAATTTGTTGTATTAATAAGGTTAAAATTAATCATTCTGGGATAACACTGATTCACCCCCCCCCCCTCTCAGTGTTCCTGGATTCCTACATAAACCCGGTTTACACCAAAAGGGTGAATTTGGTGCAAATCGGGGCTATAAACCCAATTTACACCAAAAAAGTGATTTTGGTGCAAATTAAGGCTATAAACCTGATTTACACCAAGAAGGATGATTTTGGTGCAAATCAAGGCTATAACCCCGATTTACACCAAAAAATAAAAACTAACTCCTAAAAAGAGAATTTGCCAATTTTTTAGATTGACAAATTGAGACTCAAATCAAGATGATTTCTTGAGAGCCTGACTACACATGAGGGGGTTTGACAAGAGCCTCGACATGTGTTCTTAGAGGGTGTGGGCTACAAATTGGACAAAATTTGTAGGGATCATCCCACAATTTTGAGCAAGCCAAAATTGAGGATAACATTGGCTCTGACTAGGGAACTTCCTTCAATCACTGAAATGAGTGAAGGGTGTAGAAACCAGAACTCTAAGTGCCTTGATCCATCCATTGGGATATAGATTCAAGCAAAAAAAACATAGAAGACAAAGGAGAAGAGGCAACTAACTAAAACAAAACATGACTCAATCTTTCTGCAACTGCACTTATTGGAAAGGGAAACTAACCTATCTTAGACTAACCAACAATGGAAACTTCTTCAAATGAAACCATTAATTGGTAATCTAAATTAGCTTCCCTTCTTCAACAAGGTAGAATGTGTTACATGATCATAAGAAGCCACAACCAGTTGAAGCATGAACAGTTGTATCATAGCTTGATGCACTGCTTCTTGGAAGAAATGAACAAATGCACTTGCCACCTCAAATGGGTTATATTTACTATTGCTCCAAAGTGAATCAATGAACCAAGACTTCTCTTGCTCAGATTCCAATGCATCTTTGGTCTCACTCTCAACTGTATCTCCATGTTCATGAATAAGTGTGGCCTTTGATTTCTTGTTGGACTCCAACCAAGCTAGATGTCTTATACGACATCCCCTTGATATGAAAAACTCTGAGCTCTTCTCATGGCTACATAGCTTGCTTCATCATCTTGTTCACAAACTTTAGATTTGGAAGAATTGTCATCAAGGCTTAATCAAAACTCCTCTATTATGCTTGTGAAAAGGTCTTTATCAAATTACTCAGTATTTTTCTCATGCATAATATGTCCAAGTTCATGACCTTGAAATATACATACATTCTTCTCTTTTTGTTCAACTTGACTAGTATCTTCATGCATGTCCATCGTTTCACATCTCATGATGTGATGATCCTCCTTTACTGATAGTTTGGCAAAGTGGATTTAAACCTCTTGTTGTTTATTCCTCATGATATCTTTCTCAACAAGCTCCTTGATAATGCATGAACCAAATATGAGATTCGATAGCTATGTCTTCTTCCTCCTCTTGAAAGAGATTAGCAAGATCACTTTATTCAGATTCAGAATTCCCCACTACTACATTTATCGGTGGTGCCTCAATTACAAACTTTTCTGGTGGTGAAGGAAGCTTGTTTTGATTCTTTGTATGATAATTAGAAGCAATATTTGGATAATTCCTTGGGATATCTTTGTAAGAGATAAAAGAAATACCTTGTGATAACTTCTTCTTAAGCGCTAAAACTTCATTAGCCAACCTCTACACCATGGGATCTATTCTCTTGGTATAAAATGATTCCATAGAAGAGTTTTATTTAGACCCATTTGGATCTATATTTATCTTTCCCACAAGGATAAGATCATCTTCAATATCACTCGCTAAGGTTTGTGAAGCGACAAGGGCTCTTGGAACTGACCTTCTTAATAAGAAACTCACCTCAAGCAATTGAGCATTGATAAAGAAGCACTTCAAATTTTCAGTAGTGGGTTCTTGTGGCTCTTTTTTCATTTGAGTCAATTGTGATAACAATGCATGAGAATCTTCTTTAGGCTTTAACCTCTCTTTAAACTTTGTTCTGAGTGTTCGCCAATTGGTGATGGTTTGTGGTGCAAGATGGTAGAACCAGCCAGCAGCAGCAACTTGTAGAGTTTCAAAGAAAAGTCTCACTGGAGCATCATGTTCCACACCAAGCACACCTCATGCAATATACAAGGCAGCAATTTTCTCATCTGGATGTTGTCTTCCATCTCCAAAGAACTTGGGAAAGTTCTTCCTCGAACCATCAGGAAGAGGATGTAAAGGTGGAGTCAGATTCAATGGACCAAAAGTGCTCCCCCAAGGACCTTGGGTAGCCATTTTACATGTCCTTGGAGAAATCTTGATAAATTACAAGAAAAGGAATTACAATGAATAGGATACGGGTATACTTCAACCAAAAGCATGAGACCTTTGAATGTATATCGTATCCCCAGTAGAGTCGCCAAAAAACTATTAGGTAAAAATTTTGTAAAATGATGAAGGTTCACAAAATGTGTGTTTCACGACAACACACAAAGTGATATCTCTTAGAATGCAAGATATAACCCCTCCTAATTACAAGGGAAGGCTCCCCCTTTCTATTGGAATTGCTTTCTATTATTCCCACCTGATAACTTTACACTAATCCAAGGTACAATAACAACTTAATCCTCTTCTTTTAGAACTAGTTATATTTAATTCTCTTTTCAAAATAGATTCCTTCTCTAAATTACTTAAAAATTGCAGTAATATTAACTAATTTACTTAGGAAGTAAAGTGTCCATGAAAGAACAAAGTCTTCTGTTACTTACCTTTTTTCTGAAAATGACTTGTGGACGGGAGTTAGCACACTTAGGAACACAAAGATTCCTTCAATGTACCAAAATTTTGATCAACCATTGTAACCCAAATATATTGTCAGCTCCAAGACTCACAAATACATTGAAAGATATTCTACTCTAACTGGATAGTTTGTATAGCACAAAGACTCTACTTTCTATCTTCTAAACATAATTTTTAGAGATAATTTATTAAATCTCAAAGACTTAAATCAATTCTCCCCTTAACCATTTTTCAATTCTTGAAACTTCAAAGTAACTCAAAGGTTACTTGTAAAGACTCAAAATACTTTTCAATTTTTAACACCAAGACTATATCCAATTTTAATCATTCAAGAACATATGACACCAATGACATAAGAACATTCATATCATATAAAGGATTGAACTCAAAACAAAGTTTGAATGCCAAACTTCTCTCTTTCTTGATTAAATTGCAAATTTACAAAATGAACACCAAGTCTCAATTTAATTTTCACTTTGGTAGAGTTTTGTTGCATAAACAAAGATGGAAAAAAGATCCTTATTACAATAATAACCCTCATATATATAGGAGAGGGGTGCAACATGAAAATAGGAAATTATAACTAATTTTATGACTAAGTCAAAGGTAGAGTCCTATTTGACTTAGAAGAAGTGTAGTCCTACATGTGTACTAGTGCATACATAGAATGACACCTAAGGTGTCGATTGAATTTACAAAATGCTACTGCACTTGTAAAGACGTAAACGCTCTAACTTCAATAAAAGATAAAATACTCTTTATTCTTCAAACGAATCTATAATTTATTTGATAAATTCATTTGTTTCTCTCTAATCATTACATAATCACATAACGTCATTACATATACGAGTTCAACAAGAGAAATTCACAAGTCTATATTCATTAAAGAGATATAATATAGTATTCTTACAACATAGGGTACTCTTTTTATAGTATTTTAATCATAAAATACATCATTCATAATTGTATTACATAACTTAGGCATTCAATTGCCTTAAGCTTAAATATACACATAAATGATAAATAACACAATAAGGGATGAGATGCATCCTTTGATCTCCAATCCTTTAGCTATCTTCAATTCAATCTTTTGAATGAATATGAGAATAAGTTTCGGGTGTTTTTTCCACCCAACCTTGAAGCATATGCTTCCCCGGAATTCTAAATCAATCTAGAATACCCAACCCTGCACAAATTGCTTAGCAAGAAGAATTTGATATGCAAGATGGAATCTTGGTGTGTGCCTAGTATGATACATGCATTTTCATTTATTCTAATTCATTTAAGAAACAAGAAATATCAATACAAGGATATGGTAGAGAGTCATAAATACATCCATCTATTCCAATGGTCAATAAGTTACTCGGTCGAGTATAATGCCATCCATAGTAATAAAATAGTTTGGAAAAGAAAATTATACTCTTTAAACCCCATATTTGGCACCCATCCTAGAACTAGCATATTCATTCATCTAGCATGCATATTCCCTTCGTACAATATCTTTAAATTATAAGACATGCTCTATCATTCACATGCAAACAATAATCATAAATCCTTTCTCAATAAAACAATCTTTTCGTTTTCAGCATTAAGAAAATAGTAAAATGAAGAAAAGAAGGTGTAACACATGTATGCACATATTTGCATATAAAAGAATACACAAATGAAGATATGAGCATGTGTTCTTAAATTCTATGTTCCTATATGGTTCTGAGATTATTTTATGTGTGTACAATCTTATTGTTTCTGTTATTTAACATCTATATTTTAGATTTCCAACTACTAAATTCAGACGTTGTTTATGTTTCAATAACAATAGTAAAATTTCTAGAATTCAAGTTTACATGTATCTTCACTTCCATGTTATCTAACTAATCTTACTTGCTGACAACTTTTCTACAGTTTCAAACTAGTTTGGTACAAATCAACATATGTATACATATATACATATATGTATATATATGTATGTGTATAGATATATGTATATATATATGTACACACACATATATATGTATGTATGTATGTATGTATGTATGTATGTATATGTGTGTATGTGTGTACATATGTATTAATGAAAACCCATCTTTCAATACTCAATGTATATACACTTGTATTTATATGTATACATACATATATATATGCATACATATATATACATATATATACATGTTTATATATACGTATACATACATATATACAAGCATGTATGTATATATATGTGTGTGTGTGTGTGTGTATCTTTATGTGTATATATATGTATATATATATATATATATATATATATGTATGTATGTATGTATGTATATATATATGTATGTATATATGTATGTATGTATATGTGTGTGTGTATGTATGTGTGCGTGTGTGTGTGTGTGGACACCTAAAATTAATATTTAATTAATTTAAGCCTATCAAAATAATTAATTAATTTAATTATGTTATCCTTATTCCTCTCATAATCAATTAAATCTAATTTAATTAATCCTGTCACTATTGTCCAATAATTAATTTATCAAATAAATTAATTATTCTCCTATTATTCTAAAGTCCCCTCCAATAATTATTTCTTCTAAACCCACTAGTTAATTAATTCTAATTAATTAACCTAGTCATGTGATTCCTACAAATCACTTTTCCTAATCCCACTCAAGCTAATTAATCCTTCTAGAATCTCTCATAATCATGCTTATCATTATCCCTCGATTTTAATTTCCACTCATGTCACATCAACATTGAGCCTCTCAAAGAAATTCAAATTTCTTTGAATCTCTCAATGCATCCTTATTTTGGAATTTTTAATTCTTCATGTTTGAAATTCAAATTTCTCCCCCCTTTTTCCCAAGGAATTTTATATTCCTGTTTATTTTCACAAGGCATCCTTGATCCATGCCTTCTATCTAAAATCAATCTCAACCCTTCATGATCAAATCAATCTTGGCCCTCCATTGGCCTTCTCCAATCTATAAATTGGAGCCTATTCTCCTCACAAATCATCCACTTCTCATGCATTGTCATGCTGCCTATTTCTTCTCTCATCCTCTTCATAATCCTCTATCAAATCCATGCATCTTTAATTTTCTAATCCAAATCCTCTTATCCATCACTCAAATCCAATCCAATAATCCATCAATCTATCTTGTTGAGCATTTGGAGAGCATTCCACATCAAGCAATCAAAGGAGCACATCAAGTGGCCCATCAAGGGTGCATCCTCACCATACACTTCATCAAGCTCAATCAGAAGGAGAAGGTAAAATAGCAAGGTAAAAATGATCTCTTGATGTTTTAGTGTTTTCATGCTTATTTCATTGTGTTTTTTATCATTTGACTTATTGTTCCATTTTCCCCTCTTCAGTATGTATGTATGTATGTATGTATGTATGTATGTATGTTGTGTTGTTACAATTCATTGTTGTTTTCCAACATATTTGAAAGCAAAACAAATGGAGATCTTTTACGTAACAAAGATAAACGAAATAAGATTATTTGAAAGAGATGTAATCTAAAAAGGATTTTATCTTCTTCTATTTCATAAATTTTAAAAGTGAAAATTCGTTCAGCTACAAGAAGTATTGGTTTCATGAATTTGTTCATATATAAATGTATTTTTTGTATACAAGATCTAAAGTACTGATTTTTTGTATACAACAAAAAGAGATGCAATTTTACCAACATGGAGTTCTAAATTGACAGTGAAAAGACATTTATACTTTAGGAAAATGATTTAGACTGAGATTTTATTTGAAAGAAATGATATTTCTAGCATTCATATTTTAAGCAAACTGGAAAATTGGCCTACTTGAGAAAATCGATTCTCCTGTGTTGGAATGATCAAAAACCTGAAGGATGATATCAATTTCCCTCTCTTTCTCTTTCTGGTCTCCTTTTCCAAATTGGCATGAATGTATGAAGAGTATTCTTTGTGTTTTATGTTGTGTTTTCTCAGCGTATCACTTCTCTTTTTCATCTGCTCTCCCTCAAAATATTAACTACATATTCATTATATACTAAAGGCGTAAGTTTTGTTCCTGAATTCATTTATTAACACTTTGATATTAATTGTTTAACTCAAGCTTGCATTTATTCAAAGGCAGTGGTGACAGTTTCTACTATTGTTAACAGCAGTGGCTGGCATGGTTTAGGCTTACGCCCCTCCCCACGTATTGCATACAACTCTCTAGACTTTCCATGAGTTCCACTTCAACTAGCAGTTTGGTTTACCAAGTCTCCCAAACCAAATCGAAAACCATGAGTCTTAACTATCTAATTTTCCAAGTTTAAATCCAACTGCCAATTCAGTTTTAATAGTCCCTTCTGATTTTGTTTTGCTTCCACAATTTTGATGTATTCATCACATAGTGTAAAGCATGTAAAGTCAATTTTTCCATATCAACTTCTTCAGTATTTCAAACATTCAAAGTTTTCAAAGCATACAATATGCTTCATGCGAGTCGAGTTTATTATTATATTGACTACTTCTCTATTAATTACAAGTTTCAATGTATGGTACGTGCATTACACAAGTCGATATATGTATTGATACACACACACACACACACATATATATATACTTATATATGCATAATCAAATATACAAATATATGCATTTATATGTGTGTGTGTGTGTGTGTGTGTGTGTCTGTGTGTGTGTGTGTGTGTGTGTGTCCATAAATCGATGATGAAAAATAAACATAGCATTCATCCATTTATTCAGAATATATAAAACTCCATCTACATTAACAATATAATAATCATCAAAATGCGTGCATAGTCACTTTTAAAATGTTCAAAATCAGTCTTTCTCTAATTCAAATAACTTCATTTATGAGCACTCAGTAAGAATTCACCAATCAAATTTAAACAAGCATTAGATTTAAAGTCATTTAAAACACTCGTCTATGCAAGATGCATTCAACAAAATTTAATGTGGTGTGTGAAATTCCATCTCTATTACTGAATTTAAAAATCTAAAACAACTCTACCTGAACCAAGTTCTCGCCTTCATCCATGTTCCCATGTTCCTGCATTCACTTGCACTCTATTGTTCATTTGCAATGACAATCCCCAATTTCACAATGAAACAATTTAAATCATTCATTCGCATTTAAATTTCCATTTCCAATTCCAATTTCATTTCAATTTCTTTTTCTTTTTCCATTTCATCCATATCATCATAAGATATAAATCATTTTCCTAATTTAATATTTATAATTAAAATATTGATAAAAATGGTACGTGACAGCACTAGAGATGCATAAAAAAGACTAAGTGTCTGGATCTCCATTTTTATTCAAGTAATCTTCATATTGTTGCAAGGTAGCCTATATTTCAGAGCCATCTAGTCCTTGTGTGTGGAATTTGGCATCTGGAGTGGAGTGCAGTATTGATTTGAAGAAATTCCAGAGTTGAACAAAAAAGACCAAAAAAGAAAATAGGGGTTACTTTGGTGCAATTCAGGGTTTATAAACCCGATTTTGCCAAAAGGGTGACTTTGGTGCAAATCAAGGCTATAAACCCAATTTACACCAAAAGGGAGAATTTGGTGCAAATTGGGGCTATAAACTTGATTTACACCAAGAAGGGTGACTTTGGTGCAAATTGGGGCTATAACCCTGATTTACCCCAAAAAAATAAAAACTAACTCCTAATAAGAGAATTTGTCAATTTTTTAGATTGACAAATTGAGACTCAAATCAAGATGATTTCTTGAGAGTCTAACTACACATGAGGGATTTTGACAAGTGCCTTGACATGCGTTCTTAGAGGGTGTGGGCTACAAATTAGACAAAAAAATTAGGGATTATATCACAATTTTGAGCAAGCCAAAATTGAGGATAACAGGCTTTAGAGGTACTTGCATAGACGATCCAAGACTTACCAACATACATAATCATTTCTTGAAATCTATGCTTCACTAACTCTGAAATAATATTATAAATGGTAGTTGTTTGCACAGTCTTTTGTTCATGTTTCTTCTTAAACCTCTTTGTCTCTTTCTTCTAGTTTCACACTTCTTCTGGTGCCTATAAGAGAGATTTATCTAGTTGAAAGATTGATTTTGATGGGCCTGGTGCATACTGTAATTTATCTTTTAGTTTTGTATTTACTTGTTCCAGTAGCTTATTCTTGGATTCATACACACGCTTCTCCTTGACCAAATTTTCAATTTGAGCTATAGTGAACTTGGCCACATTTACATTCAGGTTGGGAGTCTCCATAAGATACGTATCTTCAACCCTTTGGATGATAAGGTGTCCAAAAAACTTACTTGTATCAATGAATCTTGGTCTTTTTTCAAGAGGATATAACGTCCATTTGAGTAAGGTCTTCTTATTAGGGTTTAATCCAAATCTAGTGTAGATTCTATCCACTAGCTCATGGCTCAACTTCATCTTCTTATCGTGGTTGGTTACAAAATTGTTGAAAATAATTGTAGAAGGAAAATCACAACATCGGCTTCCTATAAGAGCTCCCTCCCTCTCTCAAGGGTCATTTTACTCATTTATTGATCAATATCCTCTTGTAATTTACTTAACAACTCAGGTTCATTTTCTGATGCGATTTCTCCAATCCCTTTTCTAATTTTCTTACATTTATATTCAAACAAGAATGACTTGAATTTTGTTGTATGCACAAAAGAACTATCACAAATAAATTCTTCGCAAGACAATTGTCTTACATCATCAGTTAAATTATCTAATGGTTAGATCTCCACATCCATTCTATCATGTGTGGTACTATAATTCCCAATATCAAGTCTTAAAATGTGTTCACATTGAGAGCTAGTTGGAATATCTTATGTTGGTGATGTTGTATCATCTGTGGAAAAGCTAATTTTAGGAGTAGGTTGTCGGGAGATGTGTTGAATAGGAGACTCACTCCTTGCATATATTCTTTGCATACTCTTTCCCCTTGGCTCATTTGACCTTTCTTTGAACACAAAAGAAAGCACACCACTGGTCAACCATTGGCATGTGAGATCAATGCATCAGCTCTTGCAATTGGTTCGTTGATCTCTAAAAAAGCACCAGTGTAAGTTGGGTACTAGCATCTTTCCATGCTTTTGCCTTCACTACCTTATTGTAGGTGTCAATCTTCTCAATAACCAATGATTCATCCAAATTCCTTATGATGTCATCATGGAAAAAAAGAATGTGTTTATATTCACTCAAATTTTGTTTCACCTTTGTATTATGGATGAAACCTTCAAGATCAAATCCCTCTCTTGGATTTCCTTGTGGTTGTAATTTTCCAATTTGGTATCTTTAAGCTCATATCCATATGTGGCCATGATAGTGAAATCTCCAAAATAAAGGGTGCCTTGCATGAGAGACTATTTTCCATATGAGCTCAAGTTCATAACATCAAAGTAAGCCAGTTGTCTCAGAATTTCTAGATAGGCCACTTTGTTTAGCATAGTCCTAGGGAGAAGGAAGGGAGACCCCTTGAATCCATATACTCTAATTTTAGTACAATCTTCAAAGGAATACCAATCTCTCCAATTGTGATCTACCTTGCCCCTTTCATCCTTGTCCTTTGGTCTAAGAAATCTTTGAATCTTTGGTGTCAAGGTATAGTTCCATGGGTGACCAAAAAGTGTAATATCCCACTAAATTTTTTTTGTTTTTAGGCCAATAACAATGCATCCACAACAAGTAACCTGTTAAGGTTAGAGAAATAAACCCAAACAACAAAAAGGGAACCCTTCCACCTTTTGTTCATCGAGAGCCCAGACTAGGAGGGTGAGAGCATACGGTGTTCTGGGGATCGTCAATAGCAATAATCAAACTGAAAATTACAATGCATGGGCAGCAAGCCTTCCCCTTCTGCTTATCCAGCAGGATAGAAACCAAACTCTTGGCGGTAAACCGACCAAGGAGAAACCACAAGGAAGTGAAGTACGATCATTCTACCGTGTATTTCAGTAGGAGGACATTACATTAAACAATCACTCTACCGCATATTCCAGCGGGAGGACATTACATTAAACAATCACTCCACCGCATATTTCAGCGGGAGGACCATAGCATCACTTATCACTCGACCACTTATTCAGCGGGAGGACTGAAAATTACAAATTTGTTGCATATCAGGCGGCAAGCCAGCCTCTTCCACTTATTCAGCGAGATGAGAATTACAAAGATAGAACTGGTTAGTAGTACTACTACCTAACCTTACAATAATAGAAATGATAGAAGGAGAGTAATGCAGATTTCTACAATAAAGATATAAATTTCTGTTACAACCAATCTGCAGGCTGGAAACATAGACCAGCAGCCTAGAGAAATGCCAAAATATTCATAACTCCCTCATTTTACATCCAAATCAGCTCAAACTAGTCCCAAACCCACCATACATCATATGCAATGGCAACCGATCAAAACAACACCCCAAACAGACCCTTATTTAATTTGCACGCATCCTAATGCAAGGCAAAAAACCCACGCCTAGCCTAGGAATTTTGATTTGGCATAATAAATTCAAAACTTAAACAAACATGCTATAAACTTACAAAGTTTATCGCCAGTGCTGGGAAGGAAGATAGGAATGATACCCATAACTGTCAGTCGCTCCAGCAGAGAGGTGTAAGCAAAAATGTGCTTCAGCCACAGGCGAAACTAGCAAGTTTCCAGAATCACTTCAACACCAAAATGTCTATGGCAAACTTTGAGAATGTAGAAGAATACAATGCACAGCTAGGTACTGTATTTCAAGTACGAAACTGGGTAGCACTAAGGAGATGCACTCCGAAGCCTCAAGTTCTGTTGCCAATCCGGTAGCATAACATTACAAATTTTCAAGATCCCCCAAATGAGAGCCCAAGGCTCTTATTTATAACTTCTCACCATTCAAATTCAAATGCAAATTCCACTTCCCATCTGCATCACATTTCATCTTCATGTGGACCCAATGTAGCGCCCAATGCAAGAGTCAAACCCCACACCCAAGACTTGGACCCACGTTAACCACTTTTGGCGAAATTAGAGATAAGTTATAAAAACATAACATCTTCCTCAATATTCGATATCTCTCTAATAAAAATGAATTTGCCAAGAACTTAGGAAAAATAGGCATTAATCCCCATTTATAATAAATCAGTCGTCAATAATCAAATTAATTAAATATTAACCTTAGGATAAGGAATTAATATTCAATTATTTTGCATATGGCTTTAGTACTGATTATTAACACTGCTAGGATGAAACTAAGTTGGGACAACCACCAAACTGCTGCAGAATCAGAACCCTATCTACTGCCAGAAATAGAATTGTGCCAAACTGCCACTTACTAAAAATAGTAAGTCAAGAATTAATGCTCAGAAAAGCATGATCATCGCGTCCAGAGGCAAAACATGGAGAACTCAGTAGGACAGTAACACCAGAATGGTCATACCCTGACTTACTAAAAATAGTAAGTCCTTGTTTCATCAATGCGAGACCCTCATTCTTCATTCCACCTAGCCTACGGGTCTTAGGAATAGGCTAATGGACCACTGAAAGAGCATCAATGAGAAGGGGACATTACAAAAAGCTTATAAAGTAGTTTAACAAATACTCTTCAAAAAACAATAATGCAATCAGATGCATCTGTTAACCCATATTGCAGTCCACATTTGCATTGGCCTTAAATTACCATGTTTATCATAATCCACAATCTTCAAATGATTTGTCCATACCCATGTTTCTTGACCCACATACAAGATCATATGCATGAGCAATGAGTAACGTTTAAAGTATATACAATCATTGTCACTTTGAATTTCTCTCAAACCCATATTGAGTTTATTTGCTAAGTATTCTATGTAGTCAAATGGATGGTAATCATGTCTTTGTATATCTATAGCTAGTACCATTGGTATGATTGACATTTGTGAGGGTGCATCCATACCCAAAAATTGACAAATTGAGTAGTAAGTGTATTGAAAATATTCCTCAAATACTTCAACATGGAACGACATTTTTTCATTAGTGTCAAATACTCTAAGCTTCTTCCCATCTATCCTTGGCCTATGTAGAAGTAGCCTCCATCTCTTATATTCATTGTCCATTCTGTGTGAGGTGAAAAATGATGATGACAAACTATTGCAAAACCACAAAGATCCAACCACAACAAACCTTAGTTCTACAATAAAACATTCACCATACACCAATGAAGAAACCTAAGAACATGCGAATTAACAAATTGAAACAATAATACCATTCACATGCCAAGTAGGGTTTGTTCTCCATTGTCTCCTATCTCCATTGATCTTGCTTGATATATTTGCTCTCAGATTTTGTATGTGCACAAGAGCTCAACAAAGAAGGGATTGTGGTTGTGAAGTCACTTGATCGCAAGAAGGATTGATAGATGCATTAGCTAGATGATTGATTAGACGAATTAAGATGAGAAGGATAAAATAATCCTCTTATATAGAAGACATTTTAGAAAATGGAGGGATAGGATTAAGACGTGAAAAGTTAAATGGTCAGCTAGGATTAAAGAGTAGGTAAAAGAAATAATAAAATAATGAAGGGGGTAGGTAGAGGAAAATTAAAAGATAGAAGGGAAAAAGCTATTGAATTAATTAATTAAATAAAATTAATAGAGGAAGTGGGACCAATTAAATAAATAAAATATTTATTTAATTTAGGGAAAAGATAATTTAAATAAATAAAAAATATTATTTAAATAAGGAAAGGCTTGGAAGAGGATAAATGAATTAATTAAATAAATAAAAATCTATTTAATTAATAGAAAGCTTAGGATAAAATAATTAAATAAATAAAATATTTGTTTAATTAAGCTAGGATAATTTTAGGTGTCTACACATTCTATAGAACTTCTACTTAAGCACTTCTAATATCACTTTCTTGTCAAGCCGAGTATCCAAGCCAAATACTAGGGATATGTAATCTCGAGTAATCAATATGAGAGGTGATGCTTTTCTTCTTTGGGTCATATTTTTTTGCAATTGCCTTCATCAATTTTACATTTGGTACAACTAGCTTTCCTAAATTCAGTTCCCATGGGTGGCATACTAGTTTTTGTTTGAACATTCTCTTATAAGGGTTCATATATCTCCCAAATTTCTCTGGCTATCTTCTAGTTTGGGAGCACTGGGGTATAGATTTAGGACCCAAACCAAGCATTTGTTCTATCAAATCCTAATTGTCTTGTCTCCCTTGTTTTTCCTACCTTTTAGCCTTTGGTTTCTCACAAGTTTCTTCCATAATTCAATTATTGTTTTGCATTAAGGGATTATAGATGGACATTATTACAAACAAAAATAACTTGCAGTATGGAGACACTTGCAATTCAAGTTTGAGGTACTACTTTTTCTTCGCTCTACCCAATTCGATTCCTCTGATTTTTCAGTGTCTTGCATACAATAAATTCTTCAACATCCTCTAGATTATTTTTAAACTCAATTTTGGTTCATAAATCTTCACTCATGCGAGATCCATTGTCAGTAGAATTATCCTACCAATGTGACAACCTTTTCTCATTCCATCGACAAGACTAGAAAAACTTCTCTTCGATCAGGAAGTGTCTCACGATGTATCTGCTCAGCGCCACAAACCATGAGCACTCTGTATATGTCTTCTCGATGGTTCGCCCTTTTGGGTCAGTGCTTAGTTGAGGAGACTTACAAAAAATATCTTTGATGTCCACATGTCTCTTCAAAGATTCATTTGTTCCTACAAACAGTTTTCTTAGAGAAACTTAGAAAATTTCTCTTCAAAATTGGCATGTCTCTTCGAAGAGAACTTTTGCTGATAGTAAAGAAAACTTTACTTACATGATCGGAGAGACATAAAAATGTCTATCCAATATATGTTAAAATTTGAATTTATAATCAATTATGAATACTCCTACCCTAGTGTTTACTCTATTATTTTGTATGTGATCGGTTGTCCTCATGATCTACCTTCGGGATGTACAATTTGGTGTCAACGGGCTAGAAAACACATTGAATTATGACAAGACACAAATAGAACGTTCATTGTTTGAAAGGATCAAATAAGTTTTCTATTGGTGGTGATGAACACACAAAGAGTTGATTTATTTGAATTATCCAATGGTATAGACAGCAGTGGGAAAATTATTTAGGCACAACACAATAATATTCATGTTGACCTAAAAAGATTTTGTAATATCTTTCGTTGTTTTACATGATATTCTCACACTCCAACAGTATCCTTGTAGGTATTTTAGTACATGCAAATGTAATATATTTTGAATGGCTCCTAATATTTTAATCCATTTATCAATATTCTTTGGCAGTCAAAATTCCTCCAACCACTTCTTCCCACATTCATGAGGAATCCCCTCTAGGACATTACAAAATAGACTAATTCAAAAAACCTCTATCATTATAGGTTCAATAAAAAAAAATATAAAAGTCAACAAATAACACCCTTATAACATTTTATGATACAAGTTTATATAATGATGTAAAGTAGAAGCAACCATGTATTAGACATGTATGGAATTGAACTATGTGTGTTGATACGAGTGCATATTTTTCTCATTTGTAAGTCACAGATCATACAAGAAAGGTTGTATAGTTGGAAATGTTTTTGAAGCTAAAAGTTCAAACTTCAAAAGTTGAGTGATGTGATTGAAGACTACATGTATGCTATATTGCATTGTGTTATGCAAAGATTTGAATGTGTATATGAAAGCATTATGAAAAATATCTCATCCATGATCAAATCATCTTAGTGTTATGTTATGTGTGCAAAGAAAGATGGTGACATGAGAAAAGCTTATGTCAAGCCAATATGTAGGAGCACAAATCGCATGTACTTTCATAGAGATCACAAAGGCCCCTTCAATAGTGCATTTTGATGCAAATGAATTTTATTATGTGTTGCATTGACCATGCCACTTCTTCCTTTTTTTTTCATTTCTATTTAATCATTTTTTTTACATCATGCCCTCTTGTCCTAGCATCCATTTACCTTGTGTTCTCTTATACTTTGGGCCCTTTGATTATTCTATGTTTATGGTATTTTTCCTATTCCCATTTCACCTTTTATATTTGATTCTATGATCTTGTTTCCCTAGATGGAGCCATATTTCCTATAAACATGTGTTATTTGACTCATGCCCTTTTACAATTATGTTTACCATCTTGGGTTTCCAGGTGCCCTTTGTTGGATGCTACATGGATTTATGATGGCATATTATAATACTCTTGGGATATTCTCCATGTGATGATATTATGCTTACATTTGTGATGGCCCGAATGATTTTCATATTTACATCTTGGGATACCATGTTATTTAGGGAATGGCTATCCAACCACTAGAATGCACAAATAACCTATTATTTTTATCATCCCCTAGGATTTTAATCATTTATGATAGTAGATTGTGTAAAAATCCTATGATTGTGATCCTTATCTTGTTTCCATGTTTATGACAATTTTTGAGTTATAGATATGAACTTTACATGTCTTAATCCCATGCTTATTCCATTTTATACATCTTACCTTCACATGAGATTGTGCTTTCTACCATGCCACTAGATCCCTACCATATCACATTGTCCATATCAAGGGGCAGTCATCTTTACATGTGCCTTCATAATCACACATCACCTATGTGTACCTACATGCATATCCTTTGATACAATTGTATATTTTTAACATTTATCTGGCCATTGAAAACCATCCTACCTTATCATTTAGGCAATTGTATGTCACTTGTCATCTTTCTTATGACCATTACACTATTTTTTTCACATCCCATTATTATGCTCATGTGGGGGTAGTCACTTTGACGTGTGTTGTCATGACTATTTTATATCATTGTAGACATGTGATCTAGTTGCATTCTAAGATCCATATCATCACATTAGGGGCATTGTTCCTTATGCCTTCCTTATCAATTATGCACTTGGATAACCTAACCATTCTCTAAGAGTCGTATTGGGGATTCCACAACCTTCTTTGTATTATTTCAACTATGTTACCACTAGGGTCTTATTTCCTTGCATAACAAATATGTGCATATGATCTTGGATTCCACATATAGAGGCACATTATTAAACTATTTTCCTTTGTAGCCTTAAAATATTTTCCTATGTACTTACATGGATGTTTCTATCCATTGAGGGCTACACACCATTCTTCAAATCCCTTTATTGAAGGAAAAATTATACTACTTGCTTATCTCTAGCCTATGTTCTTATTATGCTTATCATTAATTTTATCTAGTGTATTTGTTACGAGATGTTTTTATAACAAGTTAATTTACTTTATATGATTTGTGTGCCTATATTCCTAACCTACTTGTATATTTTATGAGCTAGTTTTTCTTGAATACCTTGCAATTGATGGATGCAACCAATTGAAGGGGATATATTTTGTCCATACCATGACTAGTAGGTTTACCTTGCTCTGGATTCACTACCCTATTCCTTAAATCATAAGTCCTTTTTGCTTGTGCAACGGCATAAGCTGTAATTCTTCTTTTTTCTTCCTCAGTAGGGATTCTGAGCTTAACATTTTCATTTTTGCTGGTGGTCACAGGCAAGACAGAGCATTGATCAATATTCATGGAATCTGACCTTCCTTCCTGACTAAATGATATCATATTAACAGTTGAATCATCCACATGTTCTTCATAGCTATCCTCTTCCTCTTGCAATCCTTTTGCTACTGCACACAAAGAAGAAGCGTCTGGCATATTGCAAGCATAACACCACATGTCATCGTCTTGAGTATAATTTATTGTTCTTTTTAAAGGATCTGGAATTTGTTGATTGTCTCTGTGGTTCCTGTCTACTGATTTTCCATCCTTCCATGTGGTGTTATAAGGCATGTCATGTAGTCTAGGTCTCTCAGGACGGTAGTATTGCTGCTTCTCTGTTTTGTTTACTCTTACAGATAAATCTTTCAGGGCATTTAAAACTTTGTCAAGCTTATCTTCATCTCTATTAGCCTTGGGTGCTCTAGGATTGTATAACCTTGCATCCTCTCTCTTTCCCACTTTACCGGCAGCCTTTCTGTTGTTTTCTATAACAATGGCATCTTTCATAACATCCCGGAGGTCTCTAGGATTTCTGGTTCTTAGCTCATAGTTTGTTTTACTGTCATAAGCATTGATATAATACAGAATGCTCACCTCAGGTACTGGTTTCATCCTGTTGGGGATTTTGTTTAAAACCCTGTTAAATCTTTTGTTAAAATCTATCACTGATTCATTTTGCTCCTTCTTTATACTAATGATTTCGTGCAAAGCAAACTCAGGGCTGTTATGGTCTCCATACTGCTCAAGGAACAAATCTTTGAATCCTGCAAGATCTCTAATGGATGCATCAGGCAACGTCCTAAACCAATCTCTTGCATCTTCTGTTAATGATTGCATAAACAACCTGATCTTGACATCTTCATATGGTAACCCAAAATCCTCAATTACTGCATCAAAAGCTTTACAGTGAGCCTCACCTGAAACTGCATTACTTCCTATGAACTTTGGTATCGCTGTCCTGATTTCATTTGGGATAGGATATGGGTACACTATCATTCCTGAAAAATCAAACTGCCTCATTTGCTCCATATTTATTAGTCCATGCCCTCCATGAGGATTCCCAAAGTTTTGGTTCACATTACCATATAAGGGTATTTGATTTTGATAAGGAAGAGGGTATTGATTCTGGTGTTGATATTGAAACTGAGTAGGGGGTGGATGTTGGTTATAAAATTGACCAGGGGGTGGGTACTGATTATGAGTATGTGAACTTTGCTGGACTGGTGGTGCACTTGATTGCACACGATCATCCCTTCTGCTACCAAACAAGGGATTCTCATAAGCTTTGAAATCATTACCCTTTGTTTTACCCACTCCTTGAGCATATGTTTTCTTGTAGTTGTTTACATCTTTATTAAAGTCATCCTCACCAAAATTTATGCCCAACTTAGCACACAGCTCCAAACATTCCTGAGTCCTTCCTGAATCTCTCATCTCAGCAGCTGCCTCCATCATTTGTCTAGTTAAATCTGTAAATCTATCTGCAGGGTCTGCCATACTTGATCCTGATGGAGGTGGTGTGTATTGTCTGGACCGTGCTTCGTGATTTTCAAAACCAGGGGGAATTTGGCATCGCCCCTTTTGAGCTTTATATGCTGCAACCAAATCCTCATTCACCGGGCTTGAAGTTGTTGTTCTATCTTGTTCCCTTAGGGGCGAATGTTGGCTACTTTCATGTTTATACTGGTTGTATCTTTCTCTCATGGAATCATTCATGGGTTCTTTATTTTTGTTCTTTCATTGAGAGAAATCTAATTGGGATAAAGATTGTCCTTTTGTAACCGATCTTGTTCCGTGCATTGCTATTCTTATTTCAGAGTCGCCACCTCTTTCCTAGAGGATATTTGTTATTTTTTCTGAGTTCTTTCCCACAATAGAGTTTTAATTCTTCTCCCCAGCAGAGTCGCCAATCTGTTGGGTCTCAAATCAACAGATTGGATAGGTTCTAAGGAAATGCCAACATGTAGAGTGAACCCTCCAATTGACTTGGCCAACATGTAGAGTGAACCTGTTTGGTTGCTAACTCTCTCACTTTAGGCTCTGCAGGACCTAGGCGGGTATACCTATTCACTGAATGTCTCCAATTACCAGTGCCTTTTATAGCAGATTTATTATCCTAATCTGATATATCCTGATCTTGAAATGGCATGAGTTCCTTGAATGGAGATATAGCAGATGAGTTCAAGATTGTTGTTGTAATAACCGTTTGCTTTATATTTCTTAATTACTTCTATTGCTGTTAAAATAATCAATTATGAATGAAATGATGAGTATAACTTGTAATTTAGCCAGTGCCTTCTTCGTTGTTTGGGTTACAGAGTCATTACATTTTTCTTCAGGACTTATGGTGCGAACCTGTGAGACAGTTTTTTAATTCATCCCTTTATGAACCTGTCAGTTATTATTTCTTTTGGAACCAAATGAATGCTTATATCATATGCTGATTGAGTGAATTTAACCCTACCCTTAAGGGACCAGTCAATTAAGCTTTGCAAGGAACAATTACAATCCGCAAGCAAAACTTTTGTTGCAACATTATAATATAAAACATAGATCGGATCTTAAGAACATGAATAACCTTATCTTATCAGACAATATCACAGACGATTGCCAAAAGAAAATGAAATGATCCACAACACATATGCAGAGAAATAGTCGATCAAAATTTGTATTCCATTATAGTTTGTATACAGAAGACTTACAGGTTGTCATCTATCGCTATCTTCATCTTATCTAATCTCTCTCTCCTTACATTCAAAAATCATTCTCATATATATATGAGGATGAAGGCTTTTCACGAAGAGACACGACTTTTCACAATACTAATCGTTAATTTGGATATTTCTAAACTTAAGCAAAAAGAGATTCAGGAGCCCCAAATGATGAATGTAATCATCGTCTTTGAAGGTTTTGATTCGAGCAGTTTGTTTCTTCAATTCATCTCCCAGCGACAGATACTTGAATATTATCTGGTTAACAGTAGGGGCCATATCCTTACTTCGATCTATCTCTGACAAGGCCCAATCCCTGACGCTGATGAGCTCTTTTTGCAAATCCTCCAGGGATATCACTTCTCCTTCTTTGTAGACGAAAGGCATTCCGACGGGTTTCTCATCATCCAATTCCTTTAGGTCTCTTCTCAGTGTATCTTCAAGTTTGATATGATCTTCCATATACGCAATCCCCTCGGCTTTTTCCTCTGGTGTCATGGCATCGACATTGTTTAGTACTTCATGTAGTCGTGCTTTTAACCTCTCATGCTCTGTTAATGCTTTTATCGTTCCATTGAATACTTTCCAATATGGTTCAACCTGTAAGAGCATGGTGTTAAACCGATGTCCGATGATATCATTGACCAATTTGTCCATCTTTTGTTGGATACTGTCTGCGCGTTTATTTGCCTTTTCTGCTTGATACTTCCAGTACAGAGCATCGGAGACATCGTCCAAGCTTCGTCCCGCGGGGTATGAGGTGTACTCGCTGATAGGAGTCCCTGTCTCTAGTTGCAATACTTTTGCCTGCAACTTTTGATTTTCCTCTTTAGATTTTTCATATAACCCCTTATATGTGACGTTCTCTCTGACCAAAAACTCTGTCTGGTCTAGGTTCAATCTTGCAACATCCAGGTTGAGCTTTGCAGTGACCCTAGGATCAGTTTTCCCAACTTGATGAACCATGAGGTGTCCAAAGGTTTCTTCAATGTCTACAATGATAGGCCTCTTCCCCTTTGGATATAGTGCCCACTGTAGGAGAGCTTTCTTGTCTGGATCATATCCAGAGCCTAGGAACAATTTATATATCTCCTGAGGCAACACCTGTTGATTCAAAACTTGTTTCTTCAGGAAGCCATCAAATAAAAGTGCTGAATTTATATCCCAACCGGAGAAGATGATTACACCGGCCTCTTTTAATAATTTCCTCCCTTTCTCAGGAGTCATGTCTTTCATGAGGACATCAATTTCATCCTATAATCTCTTCATCTGTTCCTCCTCTGGTCTTCCAGCCATGCTTCGTTTTACATGAGCTCCTTTGTATTGGTACAAAAATGAGAGGAACTCCCTAGAAGAGGCAAATCCATCATCAGCAACGAAGTCTTCATGCTCAGTCATTCTGATATCAACAACATCCTTGATGTTAATCTCGCCAGTGTCCATATTCATTTCTGCTTCAAAACTAGGAGGATAATCTTCCCTAGGAGAATCAGGTGGGATACTACTGGCAGTCGACTTTGGTGACATGTGAGCTAGGGGCTGATTGTCCTTCTCAGTATTAATGAAATGAAGGAATTGCGAAGGCACTCTGTGCATAATTTTTGCTTCATGTTGAAGCAGCCTTTTAGCCACTTCCAGAGGGTCTTGGAGATTTCCAATTAGATCTCCATCTATCATTCCCCTCACCCTTTTCCATTTGTAGGCTTCCCAAACTAACTCACTCTTTTCTTTTAAAGCTTTGGCCTCCTCTCATTCAAGGTTCTTAATCAAGTCATCTGGCATTTTGGCCACATGTATTCCGGCTTTGAGTTTCTGTGAGGCTCTGGCAGCTCTTATATATCCTTCAGGATTGAAGTTTTCCCTAGGCTCACCCAGAGTCATGCCATAATAGTCTAATTTATTCTGTAGTAAATGATAACTCTTTGAGCTTTTGACAATGAAATCAGAGAAAACTAATAAACCTGGAACAATAGATTGTTTACCGAAGTCTGTAAGATGCTTAGCACTAATAATAGACAATTGTCTGATAATCTCCAAGCTGGCCACCCTGTTTGGCACCGTAATCGAAAGCATGTGGGGTTGCCCTTCATATCCAAATACCCTTATTTCTGTGTGATTATCATGGCAATACCAATCACCCCAATTGTGATCAATCTGTGACTTTGGAGAGAAGTCCTTTGGTCTGAGGAACCTCTTGATTTCAGGGGACAAAGTGTAATCCTTGTGTTGCCCAAAAGCTGCACTAAGAGGTTTCACAAAGTATTCTTGAAAGTGCCAATATTGGTTGTTCATGAACCTCTGGTCCCATGCAGATACCCATAACTAAACTGGCTTCTTCAGACCATTCTTATCATAAGATCTAATGCTGAACTCATCTGACCAGAAGTTAATTTCTTGTCCACAATAAAGAATGATATGCATTAACAAGGAGTACAATGAAAAATGAATATTCACAAGGTCTCCTTTCATCTTTTCTAATCCATGATTTAAGGCATCTGCAACATAAGTGGCAAAATCAAATGACCTAGGGTTCTTTGACTGTAAATCAGCACACAGAACCATAACCCCAATATCCATGAGTGGATGAGCCTCTAGGCCTAGTACTTGGGCTGCAGCATAATATGTATACTTGAAATATGGATGGAAGTGGTTGACATCAAACGGCACCTTGTCATCTTTGCCAAACGGAACAAGTGACCCACCCACTTTTGGCCTGTGAACAAGTAGTCTCCAAGTCCTGTAGATATTTTCCAAACTAAAGAATTCCTGTGAAAGTTTCTTCATATCGATATTCTCCTCTACTTCCCAGTCCAAATCAAAGACCATATCAATAGTCTGTTTGTTAATTACTACTAATGTATTCCCTCTGTAATCACATATGGTTTTGGTTCTTGGGTTGTAGCAATCTACCAGAGCTTTCATCAATTCTACGTCTACAAACACATTTGGGACTACCAATTTGCCTAAGTTCTTCTTCCATAGATTACTTATGGGTTCTGGTGCATCCCTTCTTTTGTAGCCAAATAAGAATAACTCATGCCCTCTGATTTCAGTCCAAATGTCTCCTAGATTTTCAAATCTATCCTCTAATCCTTCTTCTTCACTTTTAATCTTTTTGGACCTAACGCTAGACGATGGACACTGGTCTAACAAATCCTGAGTCAGAGCTCTCCCTTCTTTCTTTTGTCTCTTGGGCTTCTCTTCAGGGTTCAGCTCTTTTCCTTTCCTACTCTTTTTAGAAGAAGAAGATGAAGGTTCCATAATTACAGTAAATACGAGAGACAACACTTACTTGGAGGAATGCTCAACTCTTCTAGTTATCGTTCGCAAGTCTCCGCAAGTTCTTCGCAGTTTTCAATCTTTTGGCATCGATCTGGTTCTTACGAAAATTCACTCAGTTCAACTGTAATCGTATGGGCAACTTGTGCACAGTTAATGTTCTGCATCTACAATGGCTACTCAAGTGTTTAAACTTAATTGCAGATGTGACACTCTTCAATTGGACCTTTAACTCTTTCGCGGGAAGTACAGTTCGCTCAAAGTGCTCATATTTCAAGTTATCGATAAAACCCTTGTCTTCGGCCGAGTGTTTAAATCTTCCATCGAAAGCTCATTTTCTTCGATACTATTGTTTCGGTGAATAGCTTATGTCGAGAAGCCATTTTTAAGACTCATCGAAATCAGTCTTTCATCGATAAACCCCTTTTTCGATAAGTCACTTGCAATTTCCATCGAAATCATTCTTTTCGGTGAGTTTCTCTCTTCGGTGAAGGCCTATGTATGTTCATCGATATCCTTTTTTCATCGATATCCCTCTTTATCGATGAAACAACTTTGCCTTTGTTCGACGTCATGTTCATCGATGAAAACTTGTATTTCGATGAATGCCTTTTGAGTTTCTTCGGTAATGATATTCCTTCGAAATCACCTTTTGCCTTTTGGCCTTTTGCTTTTACCTTTTCGATGAAACTTGGGGTATCGATGAACGGTTCTTTGTATTCATCGAAGGTGACTTTTTGTCGAAATACTTTTGCATGGTGCTTTACGTACCTCTTTTCGATGAAAATACTCTTTCGATGAAACGTCTTTTGCAGTGCTCGATACAATTTGCTGGCCAAAACATCCTTTAGTCTTCATGCTTATGGAAACATACATTTTTTTTATATATTTTTATTTTCAAATATAGTGTTCAACAGTATGATAATGGGATAACTCCTAATTTTTGTCTCATGTACTCAAATGTGCTCAAAGGAAGTGGCTTTGTGAATATATCAGCAATCTTATCACCGGTGGGAACATACTCTACCATTACCTCCTTGTCAGCTACCTTCTCCCTCAAGAAGTGATACTTGATTGCAATGTGCTTTTTTCTTGAGCGCATTACCGGATTCTTGGAGATGTTGATTGCACTGGAGTTATCACACCGGATTGGTATAAGATCTGGTATCTCCACATGTATGTTCTTCAATGTCTACTTCATTCATAGCACTTGTGAACAACATGTAGCAGTGGCTATATATTTGGTCTCAACAGTGGATAATGACATTGAGTCTTGCTTCTTATTGTGCCATGATACTAACCGGTCTCCTAAGTAGAAAGAACCTCCACTTGTACGTTTCTGGTCATCAATACTTCTTGTCCAATCTGCATCAGTATAAGCCTGCGAAGAGAAGTCTCCTTTATTTGGATACCACAGGCCATAACTGATAGTTCCTTGCAGATACTTGAAGATTATCCTGACTAAATTTAAGTGAGGTTGTTTAGGAGCAGCTTGGAATCTTGCTACCATGAAAACAACTTGTACAATATCTGGTCTAGATGTTGTTAGATATAACAGACTACCAATCATAGACCTATATAGTGTTTGCTCAACTTCTGGTGACTCATCTAGTTTTCTCAACTTACAACGAATAACCATGGGAGTACTTACCGGTTTGATGTCCTCCATTTGAAATTTCTTCAACGTGTCTTTAACATACTTGGTTTGTGAGATGAAAATTCCTTTCTCCTATTGTGAGATCTACAAACCAAGAAAATAGGAGAACTCACCCAGCATGGACATCTCAAATTTTGTCTTCATCTGATCTGCAAATTCTTTCTACATGATAACCTTGTCTCCACCAAAGATAATATCATCCACATATACAACAACTATAATCATGTGATATCCATTTACCTTGACATACAAGTTATTGTCTACATTCCCAATCCGGAATCCTTGCTCCTTCAAGTATTTATCTAACCAGGAATACCATGCTCTAGGAGCTTGCTTCAAGCCATACAAGGCCTTCTTCAACTGGCATACAAAACTCTCATCATCATATAAAAGATAACCCTCTGATTGTTGCATAGACACCTCTTCTTCAAGGTTACCATTCAAAAATCCAGGTTTGACATCCATTTGGTAGAACTTGTAACCTTTATAGGTAGAGAAAGATAAAAACATTCTTATTGCCTCTAAGCTAGCAGCTAGTGCAAAAGCTTCTTCAAATTCAATACCTTCCACCTGAGCATACCATTTGCAAACTAACTATGCTTTATGTCAGATTATTTTGCCTTCTTCATTCATCTTGTTCTGGTAGACCCACTTGGTACCTATGACATTCTTGTCTGTTGGTCTAGGAACAAGTTCCCAAGTTTTATTTTTCTCAATTTGTTTCAGCTCTTTATCCATGGCATCTATCCACTTTTCACTCTTGCTAGCTTCATCAAAAGTTTTGGGCTTAATTTATGTCATGAGACAGAAATTTACCTGCTCATCATTCCGAGCTAGTCTCCTTTTGGTCTGCACACCTTCATTTTTATCTCCTATGATTTGTTCTTTCGGATGGTTCTTCTATACATACCGGTTGGAGTTCTTGCTTGGTGCTTCTTCTACTAGTCCATTGTCAGATTGATCTTCACGCACATCATCTGAAACATAAATATGGGGTGTTGGTGCAGATTCTTTCTTATGTAGGTCTTCATCTATTCTCACATTTATACTATCAACCATTTTTCTCAATTTCTTGTTGTAGAATTTGTAGGCTTTGTTATTGGTTGAGTAACCCAAGAAGATTCCTTCATCAATCCTAGAGAATCAAAACTTCCTAATCCATCAGCATCTCTCTTGATGGAGCACTTATTGCCAAACACTCTAAAATGCTTGAGTGATGGTTTCTGATCGTACCATATCTCATAAGGAGTCATTCTAATGTTCACTCTTAGTTGTACCCAGTTTAATGTATAGAAAGCAGTATGAACTGCTTCCTTCTAGTATGTATCCGGTATGCTAGCCTCATTCAACATTGTTCTAGTCATTTCCTTTACTATCTTATTCTTTCTTTCTGCCACACCATTTTGTTGTGGTGTTCTTGCTATTGAATATTGTCTTCGGATTCCATGTTTATCACGGTAGTCAACAAACTCATTTGAAGAATATTCTCCACCTCAGTCTGATCTTAAACATTTTAACTGGTGTCCACTGTCATTTTCAACCATCCTTCTAAAAATATTGAATCTTTCAAATGCCTGTGATTTTTCATGCAAAATTGTCACCCAAGTCATCCTTAAGTAGTCATCAATGAATAGCATGAAGTATCTCGCACCAGTCAGAGCCCTTGTCCTTGTTGGTCCACACAAATCTATATGTACTAACTCCAGAGGTCTTGAGGTATTATACTCTTTTTCTTTGCAACTCACTTTGATTTGCTTGCCTCTGATGCATTCATCACAAAAGGTACTTGTTGGTTTAATTATTTGTGGAATATTTCTTACATACCAGTTTTTACTTATCTTCACCAGATTATCAAAATTCACATGACCTAATCTTTGATGCCACAACCAGCCTTCATCAACCTGTCCCATCATGCATTGGGACTTATAGCATTCCTTCAAATTGTAGACAGTACCATATGTTCTCTTTCCCTTTGCTACAACATGACCGGTACTCTTCTTGCTTAGCTGACAACCGGTAGAGTCAAATGTGAACTTGTATCCTTTGTCACACATCTGACTTACACTTAGCAGATTATTCTTTAGTCCTTCTACATAGTACACATTGTTGGCATTTGGCATTATAACAGACAAGGAGAGATTGTTGGCTTTTCAATAAGGATATTGAGAAGGTTGTTGATGATTATGGATATAACTGATTAAGGATGTTTACTGTCTTAATATTATTATTTTGTCATTGATGTCAAGAAATTGATTTTCTAATTCAGTATGATGTTGTCATATCTTGAGAAGTATGATTTGATGAGTATAAAGATGTCGGTAAAAGACACAGAAAGAATATGATGGATAAGGGGAGAAATAAGTTATTCAATGGGCAAATATTACTGAGTTAGACAATGATGAGATCATGATGATTAGATTGTTTTGATATCCTACATATGTTATTGATTGAAAGGTTAATACTATACTGTGTTACCGAGCAAAGAACCTAGTCGGTAAACCCTAAGGAACCCAGTCGGTAAACCCTAAGGTTATCGCTATCGGTTAATGAAGGTAGAATGTCTACCGAGTGAAGTTTAGTATTTACCGAGTTGCAACCGAATAATAACATAATGCATTAAATGATTACATGCATTATTTAATGAAGGAAGCTGATGAGTTGGCTATGATTAAATGATTGGTATGTCGTGAATGAAGTTTGTTAAAGAATCTATGGCAAAGGATAATGGGTAGGAAGATCTATAGCTCAGATTGAACCGCAATACCCTAGCACAAGTTCCAAGAAATATATGCAAGTTCCAAGGCGGGGTAAAACATTTTCAGATCTAAGGATACAATGAACCTAGTCAAAGTTTGAAGATCTGATGGCTATGATTGATCATGGGAAATGTGATCAAGGAGATTAAGCAGTTGGAAAATTGTTTATAAATAGGGAATTGTTGATAAACAATGCATACGGGCAAGTGTATGCACAGGGATGCTACATAGTGGTTACCAAGCACAGAAGCTTGAAGACCTGTTTTGAATAACAGAGTATAGAGCCCAGCAGATGGACAAGATTAGTTCTATGTCTATATTGTATTGAGCAAATAAGAATCTGCTTTAGCATTTTAGATGTGAAGTTGTAGATAGGATTTTATTATTGTTATTTTGTGAAGTGACAGAAAATCTCTTAACCGAGTGGACTTAACAGTCTTATTTGTAAAACCCTCTAGCAAGGTGACATTCTGATTGAGTGTTTGAAATCCTTTAACAAGGTCACTTCTAACAAGGTGAAGATCCTAACAGATCTGAGGGAAATCCCTTAATCGGGTCACATCTAGCAATGTGTTTGTAATCTTTAACAGGATTTGCTTTTAACCGAGCATACTCTAGAAGAGTATATTTCTTAGTGGGTCCGAAATCCCACAGTGGTTTTTCCCTATTTGGGTTTCCACGTTAAATCTAGTGTTATGAGTGTTATGATGTTTATATGCTTTTGAGTTTGCATGTTTAGCAGTTTTGGTTATATTACTGAAGTATATGTTACCGAGGTTGAATCTGATGTTTTTATGGAAGATTAAGTTTGTATGATTCACCCCCCTCTCTCATCTTATTAGCTTGGCATCTGTACTTATCTTTAAGTATCAGAACTATCAATTGGTATCAGAGCTTTGGACTCTGGAAGAAAAAGTTTAAAGGTACTTGAGGAAAATATCCAAAGATGTATAAGAGGGATGCACCGAAGCTGAACAAGTCAAGTTTCTCTATATGGCAGAAAAGGATGAAGCTGCACCTATCAGGAGCTGGAGAATATGTTGTATATTATCTGGCGAATGATTTCATTACACCGAGCACCTATCCATTGACAATGGAAGAGATAAAGGCAAAGCAAGAACACATCCAAGCAATGATTGAAATAACATCTGCATTGACCGATTCAGAGTTTAATGATCTAGAAGGTTGCAATGATGCAAAGGCTATGTGGGACAAGCTCATAACAGTGTATGGAGGAGATGAACATGTTCAAAGAGAAAAAGTGGATAGTCTAAGAGGACAACTTGAATCTATAAGGATGAATGAAGGTGAGAACATAACCCAGTACAGTACAAGACTAAAGGAGATTGTCAATCAAATCAAAGGAGCAGGTGGAACTATTGAAGAAAAGGATATAACAAGTAAGTTGTTAAGAACCCTTCTACCGACTTATGCAATCCGAGTCTCTGCAATCAATGAATTGAGGTCTATACCTAATATGCCAGTTTCTTTAGATGCTACTATTGGTAAGCTACATGCATTTGAGTTAAGTAACTTTGATAACAGTGGGTCATCGGTAAATAAAGTTGAATCTGCATTTAGTTCTTTTCATATTGGTGAATCTGATGATTACAATGATAGAATGAGTAAGTACACTAAAGGAGATCATAGTGGAGCAAGTGAAAGATTTCGCAAGAACATGGAGGAAGTACACAAACTGTATGAGGAAATCAGAAAGCAAGAAGAGTTTGAAGCACTATTAGCCAAAAGGTTACATTTTGATTGAGTGTTTGAAATCCTTTAACAAGGTCACTTCTAACAAGGTGAAGATCTTAACAGATCTGAGGGAAATCCCTTAACCGGGTCACATCTAGCAATGTGTTTGTAATCTTTAACAGGATTTGCTTTTAACCAAGCATACTCTAGAAGAGTATATTTCTTAGTGGGTCCGAAATCCCATAGTGGTTTTTCCCTATTTGGGTTTCCACGTTAAATCTGGTGTTATGAGTGTTATGATTTTTATATGCTTTTGAGTTTGCATGTTTAGCAGTTTTGGTTATATTACTGAAGTATATGTTACCAAGGTTGAATCTGATATTTTTATGGAAGATTAAGTTTGTATGATTCACCCCCCCCCCTCTCATCTTATTAGCTTGGCATTTGTACTTATCTTTAAGTATCAGAACTATCACACATCATGAGCCTTAAGCTCTCCATCAATATTCAATGTACCACAACTCTTAATCTTGATAGAGGAGTTGTCACCAAACCGGACAGAACCACCATTCCAATCATCAAGCTTGATAAAAAAATTCTTGTCTTTGGTCATGTGATTTGAGCAGCCACTATCAACTACCCATAAATTCTTCCTTTCAGCATGTAGAGCAGTTTGTACAATCAAGCTTGACTCTGTCTTGTTCTTCTCCTTCTCTATCCAAACATGTTTCTCTTTCTTCTCCTCTCGCGTCATTTTGTGTTCCAGTTTAGTCTCTATATTCTGATCTTGTACTGCTTTTTTTGCTAGCTAGTTCTCAACTTACAATGTCTTGCTATATGACCAAAATTTTGACACTTGTAACATTTTTCATT
Organism: Cryptomeria japonica; assembly: GCF_030272615.1. Taxonomy (NCBI): domain Eukaryota; kingdom Viridiplantae; phylum Streptophyta; class Pinopsida; order Cupressales; family Cupressaceae; genus Cryptomeria; species Cryptomeria japonica. The sequence goes on from NC_081414.1 coordinate 473,550,467, forward strand.
AGCATTAAAAGATGTATCCAAAACATTCTTGTAGGACATCTGTACATGTCTTCTACACTCATAACTCTTATGACCAAACTCATTGCAATTATAACATGTGACATTTGTACCTTGTAATGCAGTAAATGAGTTTCTACTCTCAAAAGTCGGGTTTACATTCATTTTCCTACAATCTGTCATTCTATGACCGAACGTATTACACCAGTGACCATAACCATGAAAGTTTGGAACATACCGATTAGATTGTCTTGGTCCTGCAATTGACTCCCTCACTGGGGGTCTTCCTTTCATGCTGCTAACTTTGGTGAATCCTTCATGACTAGCTCTTGCATTTCTCCTTGGATCTGCATGGCGATGCATTGAGTATGGTCTTCGGTTCATTGATTGTATATACCGGTTTGTGTGACGGTTCTTAACAACATCTGCATATGTCTTCTTAACGGTATCTTTGCTTACCGTGAATGTCTTCTTCTCTTCACCTTCATTTGAATAAGTAAACTATATCTCCTTATTGGATGTGTCTTTGCTATTTTACCTTTGACCCTCTTCAAATCCTAATCCACTGGTATCTATAGATTGCTTTTGTTTTCTCAACATCTTGTCTAAAGCTTCAGTGTTGCCTTCATATTTGCTTCTCACTTTCACTTCTTCCTTGCTTTTCTCTAATTCCTTCTGGATCTTGACAATTTCTTCTTCCAAGTTTTGATGCCCCTTCTCCTTTTTACTCATGTCGGTGCTAGTAACTTCACAGATCCTCTTGGCCTCTTCCAATTGATTTTTTAGATCTGCAACTATTTTCTTGGATTCTTCAAGAGATTCTTCCAACATCTCTTGTTCTTCAACTGTAGCTTTTTTCACCTTCTTTAGATCTCTTCTTGTTTTCTTTAGCTCTTCCAAGGCATTGATGAGCTGTGCTTCATGATCTACTTCTCCTTCTTTCTCTTCCTCTTCTCTTTCTTTAGGTACTGGAGCCTCTTGGGCGATGAAAAGGGTTGCACTGACTTCATCTTCACTGCAACAACCATCTGAGGCACTTTCCTCATCTGTGGTATCATTTTCATGTGTGTAAAGACTGTTATGCTTCCGGTAGCCTCTTCTACCATGTCGATAGACATTCTTCGTCATGTCCTTACCGTATGATCTGCTACCACTTGATTCATTATTATCACCATAGGGACATTTAGCAGTAAAATGTCCAATCTTTCCATAGCTGAAACATTTCAAAGGCAGCTTGCCTTTGTATTTGCCTGAGCCCGTCTTGAGTCTTTTGACAGAGTTTGCCATGATTTCATCAAAGTCTTCACTGATTCCATCATGAGCAAACTCTTATTTTCCTTTTCTTGATGTTTTGAATGCACCTTCTTTCTTCATAGCCTTAGTATCAGCAGTCCTCATTTTATAAGCAGCTAAGGAACCATACAACTCATCCATTGTAAAGACTTTCAAATCTTTTACTTCTTTTATTGTTGAAACCTTTGTATCATACTTAGGTGTGGGGGATCTAAGTACTTTCTTCACTACCACCTCATCTTTTATTTCTTCTCCAAGCCCTCTAATATGTTTGTTGTTTCATCAATCCTTTAGAGATAGTCAACAATCTTCTCTTCATCTCTCATCTTCAAACCCTCAAGTTGTTCTCTCAATGTCTGTAACTTGGCTTCCTTGACTTTAGCATCGCCTTCAAATATCTTCTGCAACTTATCCCAATTTTATTTTGCAGATGAGCAATGTGTGACCTTAACAAACTCATTATCAGATAACCCACTAAGAATGGCAGTTTTAGCTTTAGCATTGTTCTCATATTCCTTCTTAGCATCTAGATCAGTAGGAGGATTGTTAGGGACTATATACCCATTCACAACTGACATCCATACATCACAAGCTAGAGAAAACAAATAGGTTTCTAGTATTCTACTCCAAAAGGCATAGTTGACACCATCAAACATAGGTGCTTTTGAGGAGGTTGATTCATTTCTTGCCATTGTGAACACTTGACGGGATCTACCCAAGCTAGAGAACTCTTTGACACAACAGGGTACCTAGGCTCTGATACCAATTGTTGAACACAATGGATCACTGAGAGGGGGGTGAATCAATGATTTAAATATTTTTTACTTAATCAGAGCTATATTGGTACAATATAAAATAAACAAAATGCAGGTCGGTTACCAAAACAATGCAAACAAGGTGTGTAGGAGAAATATCTAAAAGATTAATACAGCACACACATGAAGATGCAACACATAACACCATATGTACGAGGAAAACCCAATGTGGGAAAAACCTCAGTGAGAATAGATATTGGAGATCTTCTACTCCAATCCAACCTCACAATGAAAAGATCTGATTACAAATTTTAGGGCACCAACCCAAGGAGCATCAAGCCTTGATTTATGAGCACCAACCCCTACACAATTTATAGGCTACAACCCCTGCACTAAACACCTACTCAATGAAAACAATATGAAAATTTAGATACACAAATGAGATCCTTGTTGCAAATGAAGTTTTGCAACCCTTCAATACTCTACTCTACCAATTTCAATCTTACTGGTTTGTGATTACTCCACACACACTGCAACGGAACATATCTACTGATTCTAACTCTGTTGAGTCTTCTCTCCCTCTTTTTGTTGAATTAAACTTACACTTGATCACACTTTATTAAGTTCTATCTCAGCCGGTTTGTCACCTCTCCATTCTGCACTCTCTGTCGGTTTGTTCCTTACATCGGTTTGCCCTGCTTCTCCTTACTAGTACAATCTTCACTCACAAATAATTCATATGTTTATCTCTTCGGCTCTCAGACAACAATTTCACTCTATCCTTCACACTTCAGTAGCAGTAACTATTTGTCTTAGGTCGCCATATTTAAACTAAAGCTTTCCTGCCAAAAACCAACTCAAACAAAGGGCGGCTAGGGTTTCCCTCCACCGATCAAATATTCATCAAATCTGATTCGATCTACCTTGGATCGATCACTTGCATCGAGGAAACCGATTTGTACATGTTTTTATTCATTCAATGCATTTTTTCTAAGAATAGCAGATCTATCCTTACTTTTATGCCTTGATTTTCGTCGACCTCATTTAAGATCCTGTTATTTCCTACTAAAGGTCAACCTACAATCCTGATGTCATGCTTCAATCACTATGCCAGCAACTGCCTGACCATTCTATATCATCCATTCTTCCTCGATTCGTACCAATCTGTCATCGATCCATGATTTGTGGTCATTTCATTTAATATCGACTAACTACTCCAACAACCATGTCGATGAAAACTTCACCGACCTCTACATGCTTGCCACCTCAGCTCCACGTGGCATCACATCGGCATACACTTAGCTCACCAACACAGGGTCGGTTTAAACTTGAACATTCGACAAATCCGCATACCGGTAAAACCTTCTCCTGCTACTATCCGGCAACATGCACTACACCTGTAGCTCAACTTCACCTGTGATGGTTTGTGATCTCTTTGACACTCTACCTCTTCATCACAAACATTATCACAAACAAACAGCCAACCAACATATCGGTTACAACTTGTCATGCCAACACACAACTTTATGTCACCTCTTATTTCACTGACAATCTCAATACCTGCTTGTCTTCCACGCCTTCATACCGGTTTTGTCTTCAACCATACCGGTTGACATGCCTTCATGTTAATCTTCCTTATGTCGGGTACATCCTTCTACATATCGGTAGACACTTAGTTGACATCAGTTGACCATACCAACAATCTCCTACTCACCGGTTGACATCCATGACAACTCAACACCAACAAAAATATGTGAAGGGGATAGAATGCCATATAACTTGTATTAAGTATTAATAAATAAATGCATGTTTTGTAAATCATCCAACTAGCTAATTAGAGTCAAAAAAAAATTATGTTTAACTGGTAGTGGTAGTTAATTGGGTGTTATATATTGTTCGACTTAGGCAAGAGACAATAGATTAAGAATATTGTGTCTTATGATCTAATATGTAGATGTGGTGTGCATTGGCTTCCTTTCATAAAGAGCATTGTATGGTGTTGCCTTATCTCAAGGGTTTGATATCATGTTAAATTAGGCCAGTCAATTGTAACCAAAATCCTAAAAGATGTAGAGCAATGAGTCACACAAAACACAATGAAACCTTGATAAAATTTGAAATAAAATACTCAAAAAATCAAATCTAAAAATCAATATGTCAAAGGCAAAGCCCTGGTAGTTTAAGATACATTGTGTTCACTAATTGATCTAATAAAATGAAATATTGCACTAGATAAATAAATCTAGACTAAATAATTGCACTACATAAATAAATATAGGCCGCTTAAAGTAAATGTATTCAATAAACACACAATTAACCTAGATTGATTAAGGTCAATGACTATAATAAATATTCAAAAATTAGATGTGATGTATTAAAAGTACTTAGCTCTAGAATTGATGTAGATGTATGACTGATATTTTTAATTAATGATAATTTTATGTTGTCTAAAAATTCATGCCCTCATTTGATGATAGTGTCAAAGCCTATGTGATGTCAAAATTTCATTTTGTTTAATCTCATGTGCTACCAAGTCAATCACAATCAACTAAAAATCTATTTGACGAGTGGAAATAGTTTGACAAGACATGCTTAAAAAAATTGCATGCATTTACCTCCCTAGTAGTTGAATGTGTCAAAATGGTATCCTTAAACATCATTGAATAGATTGCCAATTCAATAGGTAATTATGTTATGATGGCAACTTGTTTGAAAGACACTCAATAGAAACAAATTCACAATAGGGAGATAGTATAATGAAAAGAAATTCAACAATGACAAGAACTTCAGATAGATGTGGTATTCAAGTGACGGAATAATTTAATCAAAGATAACAAATCAAATATTCTTTTGGTCAAACAAAACTTCATATCTTAACAAGGATTCCAAAGAACCGGTTTAAAAATAAGAGAATTAGAAATTTGAATGCATATTTATTTGTGTAGTATTTGAATTACGAAATACAGTTGATTCCTCCTATGATAAGAATTATCTCATTGAGGCACATTTTTGCTCCCTCCTTCCTCATTTTGCACCTTCTCAAAAACTTATCCCAACAATGAGGGCTTTTTCTCTCTTTCTCTTTCATTTCCAAATTTGTTTAATGAACATCCAAAAAATGTTCTTGTCCATGTCCGTAAAAATGTGTCTCATGCCCTAATTCCACTGAGTCAATAACCTCCAGCGAATATTAGGATGTAGGATATAGAATCTTGTAAAATCTTTGCTACCAAATAACTTCACCAAATGTGATACCCTGGAGATGTGAACTAGACAAAAGAACTAACCCCCCAAACTGAAACAAACACTTGCAAAACATAAACAAAGCAAAATGGAAACAAAAGTAAACAAACCAATTTATTGTAGAATGATGCCCTTGCATCAGGATTCCCGACACAAAAAGATTCATGAGTTCGAAAATAGAATGACCCAACTTTATGATTTCTAGTGCAATTAACTAAGTTGCATCCTCCAAGGGATGGTTTATCCACTTCACCAAATACTAGAAATATTCATGCTTGTGGGTCTTCTTCAATAATTGTCTATTGTCTATCAGGAATCCATTCAATCTCTAGTGGAGTGGATGAAGTTCCTTGATTCTCTTTGTTGAATAGTAACTCCTGATATACCTTCTTCCCCATCTTCTTTGTAAGGATATAAATCAACATTAAAAATAGGAGAAATACCCATGCCTGAAGGAAGGGCAACCTCATACACATTGGTAGTAAACTTCCTGAGAATTCTACAAGGATCGATCTTCTTCATTTTCAACTTATTATATTCACGTATAGGAAATATCTTTCCTAAGGTGAGCCAAGACAAGATCCCCAACCTGAAAAAATGAACTTCTCTCTTCTTCTTATCAACATATTGTTTGTATTGTTGATTGTATTCTTTGATGTTCATCTTAGCCTCCTCATGAAGGTCATGAATGACTTCGACAAAGTCTTCTCCATCTGCACTTCTTTTCTCCATATCACCAAGATTCCTGAGCTCATATACACCCCTAGCATGCATGCCATAAACAATATAAAGAGGACTGAAACTCCAATATGGAGATAGGCAAAATCAGCTTATGCTAATGCCAAATCCCAGTCTTCAGGTGTTTTCCCAACAAGGCACCTCACCAAACTCCTATTGATCACCTTGATTTGGCCATCTATTTGGGTGATAGGTTGAACTAAAACTAAGTTGTGTTCCCAATTTTTTCCAACAAGTACTCCAAAAATGTCTCACAAAATTGGTGTCTCTATCAGATATGATACTTCTTGGAATACTATGCAATCTTACCACCTCCTTGAAAAACAAGTTAGCAATGTTGGTAGCATCACTAGTTTTCTTGCATAGAATGAAATGTACCATTTTAGACAACCTATCCACAACAACAAATATAGATCCATTGCCCATTTGAGTTCGAGGGAAACTCAAAACAAAACCCATATTTACAGTCTCATGGTCTAGATGGAACTGGTAATGGTTGATACAAACTAGCATTTTGGCTTCTTCCTTTTGCATGTTGACAAACTCTACATCTCTCCACATATTTCTTGACATCAATGTGCATTTTTGGCCAATAATAATGTGTTCTTAATTGCAAAAAAGTTGTATCTTGTCCAAAGTGTCCCGCTAGGTTGCCACAATGCTTCTCCTTCAAGAGATTGGCTCGCATTGATCTTCTTGATATGCACAATTGGGTTACTTTGAACAACAAACCCTCTTGTAGCATAAAATCAATCCAAGGGACTCTACCTCTGCTAATAGGATTGTTGCAAGCTTCATAAGCATCTTTGAAATCTGCGTCATCTACATACAATTCCTTCAAACTATCAAAACCCACATTGTTAGCTTGAATTCCATGCAACAAAAAATTCCTCCTACTTAATGTATTAGCAACCTTATTCATTTGTCCACATTTATGTTTCAATACAAAATTAAATATTTGAATATACTCTACCCACTTAGCATGCCTTTGGTTTAACTTATGTTGGTTGTTTATAAATTGCAAAGGATGATTATCTGTATAAACAATAAACTCCTTAAGGAGTAAGTAATGTCTCCACCACTTCAATGATTGAACCAATGCATAAAAACAAGATCATAGGAAGAATATTTCTTCTTAGCATCATTCAATTTCTCACTAAAATAAGTCATTGGTTTACCTTCTTGACTAAGAACAACCCCTATTGCCAATCCACTAGCATTGCACTCAACCTGAAATACTTTATTGAAATCAAACAACGTAAGAAAGGGTTGCTCACTCACTTTTTATTTAAGAAATTTGAAACTTATTTTAGCCTCTAATGTTTATTCGAATTGCTTCTTAGATCCCTTAATTGTTTCAATCATGGGAACAACTACATAAATGAAATTTTTGATGAACTTTCTACAAAAGCTAGCAAGATCATGAAAGCTTCTTACCTCCATTGTACTCCTTGGTGTTGGTCAATCAATAATGGCTTGAACCTTCTCTTTGTCCATCTTCAACCCATCTTGCACACTACAAAGCCCAAATAAATCAACTCGGTTTGTATAAAGACACTTCTTCGAATTAATCTACAAATTTTCTTCATGTGACCTTGTCATAATCAATCTTAAATGCTCCAAATGCTCTTCCTTGGACTTGTTAAACATCAAAATTTCATCAAGATATACAATCAAAAACTTTCCTAAAGATATACAATCACAAACTTTCCTAGGAATGCTTTCAAAACCTCATTCATAAGCCTCGTGAAGGTATTGTCTACATTAGAAAGTCCAAAGGGCATAACCAGCCATTCATAGAAACCATCATTAGTCTTAAATGTTGTTTTCCACTCATATATAGGTCTGATCCTAATCTAATTATAACCACTTTCAAATCTATCTTAGAAAAATACATTGAGTTACTCAAACAATCCATCAAATCTTCAATCCTAGGAATTTGAAATCTATATATAATAGTTATCTTAGTAATGGCTCTAGAATCAGTGCACATACTTCATTCACCCCTTTTATTAGGCACTAAGATGGTTGGAATAGCGCAAGGGCTAAGACTTTCCCTTATCAAACCTTTCTTGAGCAGTTCTTCAACTTGCTTTCTAATCTCCTCATTCTCCTTTAGAGTCAATCTATATGTAGCCTCATTTGGAAGGCTAGTTCCTAGTATCAAATCCATGTGATGGCTAATGCTCCTCATAGGAGGCAATTTATCAAGCTACTATGTTGCAACAATGTATTTATGCTCCTCTAGGATTCCTTGTATCCCTTTAGGCAAGGTCTCCAACGTTGTTGATGTAAGGACATCCTTAAATCAAAGCATATCCCATTTCTTTATCCTTCATGGTATGTAAAAACTCATTTCTGCTCACCACCATTATTGTATTGCTATTGCTACTACTATTGCCCCCTTCTTGTTCTTGCATAGACAACAAGGTATGCTTGATACCGTCCTCAAAAGTGTAGGTGTTCTCTTTTCCATTATGTACCACTTTCCTATCAAATTGCCAAGGTCTACCAATCAATACATGACACACCTCCATGGGCATAACATCACATAACACACTATCCTTAGAGCAAGAGCTTGTTCATCTACCAATAATTGGTGCCCTTTCTGTAACCAAGAAACTCTATAAGGAGAAAGATGTTTAGTTTTCTTAAGGCCTAAGTTTTCTACCGTCTTTGTCTATCAATGAATAATTTGAAGACTTAACTTTTGTGTTAGTTTTAAATAGAGCTCATCTTTGGATTGGTTCTTGACTTTAATTGGGTGTCTTCAACAATACTCTTTTGAACAGCAATGACTCACCCAAATTCAGTTCTTCTTTATGATGGACATGTGACCCCACACTCTCTTGGTTAGCTTGCACAATTTGATTGTTCCTTTCAAGCTTTGCATGTCGTCCTTGTGTAGATTCAAGACATTCCCAGCTTTTGAGTCCAACATATTGATTACACTTGAAACATTTACTAGCAAATCCTTTGCCTCTTCCTTGAAAACCACCTCTTCCATATGATCTTCCTCCCTTATTTTGATAGCCTCCTCTTTTAGTATTGGTTGTCCCACTGGAATTTCCAGGCCCTTCTTCTTGATGATGTTGTTGTCCTCTTCCTCTCTTTCTTTCTTGTTGGTTTTGTTTCCTTGGTAGTTTCTCTTCTACCTTAATGGCAAGTTGATAAGCCTCTTCAAGAGTTCTAGGGGATACAAGATTCATCCTGCAAACTATACTTCCAACCATTCAAATAATTTGCTACTTTCTCTAGATTATCTTCACTATGGCTTGATTGGATCACCAACTTGTAAAACTCTTCTATATATTATTTTACGGACATATCATTTTGTTTGAGATTCTACAATCTTTTGAAAAAATCAATTTGATAATCACCCAGAAGGAACTTGGCCTTCAACTTAGCAACCATTCAATCCCAAGATTTAATTTTTTGAAGTTTTGTCTCTCCAATTGAACATAATCCCACCACATTGAAGTGTTGCCTTTGAGTCTCGTACAGGGAAACTTAACTATCTTTTTCTTCTGCAACTCCCTCATACTCAAAATATTTGCCAAGTTCATCAATCTAATTGATAAGTTAGTCACTATTGAGGCTTCGAAAATAAGTGGAATCATCTACCTTTGTCTTGGCTCCTACACTCATGATTACTCTTATTAATCTTACATCATTTCTAGCCAGTTTTACAAGAGCATTATCATTGACTTGGGGTTCCTCTTCCTCTTCCATGTCACTGCCCTTATCAATCACCGCACCTCTTCTTTGTGCCTGCTCCATGGCATCCACCCTTGCCATAATGTTCTATGACATTTCAAATATTCCATTTTCCTTACCACTCCAACCACCTCCTCCATTCATTCTTCTTGGTGGCATACTGCTCACACCACAATCTCCCAATCTCTTAAGGCTCTGATACCAATATGATGGTAGCCTGCCTAATAGATACTAAACAAAAACAAATTCACAATACCGAGACAATATTGTGAAAAGAAATTCAACAATAATAGGAACTTTAGATAGATGTGGTATTTTGAGTGACATAACAGTTTAATCAAAAGATAATAGAGCATTCTTTCGGTCAATCAAAACTTCATACCTTAACAAGGATTTCGAATAACCAGTTACCAAATCAAAGAATTAGAAATTTGAATGCATATTTATTTCTGATAGTATTTGGATTAGAAATTTGAATGCATATTTATTTCTGATGGTATTTGGATTACAAAATATAGTTGATTCCTCCTAGGATTGAAATTGTCCTCTTTCAAACCAGTTTTTGCTTCGTCCTCCCTCATTCAACATCTTCTCCAAAAATTATCCCAACAATGAGAGCTTTTTCTCCCTTTCTCTTTTGTTTTCAAAATTGTTCAATGAACATCCAAAAATTGTTCCTATCCATGTGGCATCAAAAACGTCGTCTCATGCCCTAACTCCACAGGTTCAATAACCTCTGCTGAATATTAGGATGTAAGATGTACAATCTTGTAAAATCTTTGCTACCAATGAACATTAACCAAATGTAACCCCATGGAGATGTGAACTAAAGAAAAGAACCGACCCCCCAAACTGAAACTAACACTTGCAAAACAAAAACAAAGCAAAATTGATACAAAACTAAACAAACAATTTATTGGGGAATGATGCCTTTGCATCATGTTCTCTCAAGTCAACCTCCTTGATGGGTCAAACTAATGGGAGTAAGTATTATGGAAGATAATATTCACCATGAAGATAGTATATGATGATGATTCCATAATATTCACCATGAAGATAGTATATGATGATGATGTGGATCTACTTCTTTATCCCTTTGAAATTGACGTGTAATTATATTCTCTTTGGTCAACCCCCTTTAATCTCCCTATTTTTTAAGACATTTAAGTGCATAGAACATTTAAAAATTTAGATGACAGCAACGTGTCTCACACACGTATCAAGTTTGTCCTTAATGGCTAGTAGAAAGAGGCAATAGAATTATTTTTGCATGTCTTTTTGAATGTGTGAAATTAGAACTTGGAATTGAAATGATAATTTTGAAGTACAAATATGTGAGAATAAGTAAAGAATCAAACCTAACACTAAAATATATGTCACTTAATATGTTATTGCATTAAGGACTTTCAACGAAAATGTGTCACTTGATATATTGTATTAAGGACTTCCCACCATCATGCTCCATTAAGAACTTTTGCATTAAGGACTTCCAACCAAAATATGCCACTTGATATGTTATTGTATTAAGGACTTCCCACCATCATACCACTTGATATGTTATTGCATCAAGGGCTTTTCCTTGTGGACACAAAACTAAATGGAAAAATGGAAAATGGGGTAGATGCACAAAATTTACTATTATGTATGTAAATATGTGCTCCTTGGGTAAATCATTAGATGAATCAAAAAATTTAAATTAGCTCTAGAAAATGCTGAAATTCTCTTTATAAAATTTTATAAAATTTTGTAATAATATTTTTAGTTTTTAAAAATTGGTAGGTAACAATACTATGAGACTGCTATCAGGATTAAACTCTGTAGTTTTTGAGTCAAACTCATTGACCCATGTTTCATGAGTAATGATTCACAAGAACCCATCTCCCATGAAAATGAATAGTCCACTTAGCAATACTATTCCCACATTTCTGCAATGCTGTATACTAAAAATAAACTAATTAAAAATTGCAAACCCTCTCTGCAAACCCCTCTATCCTTGGTCACACTCAATCATAAGAGGGACGGTTAATGCCAATGGGCTTTGCATACTCTCTTGAGAAATCGAAGACAAAATATGATCCGTAATTTATAAAGTCTCGCCAACTACTCTTGGAAAGCTAGGTAATATTGAAAAAATCACATATGGGCTCAAATTTAGCACACAGATCCTTTTGCAGTATTGACGCCGTGCATTTTGTACACCACTCAGTCTGTTTTAACATGGATTTCGTATGGGTTGCTTCGAAACTATTTTCAATTGAACAATGACATACAATCGGTACCAGAAAAAACAGATAATTACTCAAGTTGTTTATTTCTATGCTCAAGTTTACCATTGTTAACGAAATATATTCAAAATTCACTGGCACGACGTCAAAGACAGTAACGGCAAAACAAGAATAAGAAAAGCATCATTTAACTCTCCGAAACTTTACAAAATGTACTGCAAATCTATATCTCAAGGCTAGAGCCTCCATAGTTTACGAAAGGGGCCATTAAAAAGGCCAAACAGTTACAACAATCAGTTGAGGAAGCCAAGACGAAGAAAATACAGTGCTTGTAGAATACGATAAGGCTTCTCAATCAGAAGAAGAACTTGTGTTTTCCTCTGTCGTGCAGCTTGGAGCTTCATCGTCACTGGCAGCATTATCACTTAAAATACCTGCAGGCGCAGGGACCGTTTCCTCACATGCAGGCTGCTCTGAAGGTTGTTCATCTGAGACATGTGAGAGAGAATCTGAGGCCGAATCATCACCAGATACAGGCGATGAACATAAGGTATCTCCACCTTCAAGACAATCTGTAAACTTTACAAGAGCTTCACGCATCCACTCATTCTTACAGAGGCCCATTGCTTCTGTCACTGGGACCTGCAAAACAAAGAGAGAGTGAGACCGGGTCCTTTCCAAATAGTCGTCATGCAACACATTACAAATGAAATGAAAGTAGTTGTTCTTAGCCATTAAACCACAAAGTCCCTAACTTCCATGATATAATAAATGTCCAGAACCTTATTACCTAGATGCTATGAGACAATGGGAGGGTGTCATCTTGTAGATAGAGAGCATGCCAATCAATTATTATTCTAAATGGCAGGGTGTCATCTTGTCGATGGAATGCATGCCAATCCATTAGTAATCAAAAACTTGCCACTCGGCAAAATTCAGGCAACCCAATGTTGTTCCCAACTCGCCAAAACTCTTAACAAAAATTAAGAATGTTTATATTTCTTTTAATAAACATCAATTTCATGCAAAATATAATTACAAAACATAAATTGTTATAGATGTTGAGGTAGTATTTTCTATTAAATTTGAATATTAAAAAGGGTACAATATCTTATCAACATCCAAATACAATAGCCGAAAATATGATATGAATCTCATGATGATTGAAAATCATAATAAAAAATTATGATTCAATGAAGTTACAATACTGGATAACTTTCTCTTCCCCAGATACGTCCTAGTGATACATGTTGTTAGGGTCCTAATCAATCTTGAAGGTAACAACTCCTCAAGCTCAACATCATCCAAAGCCATGATGTCATTCAATCCGACACGTCCTACTTTTGCTTCTTTAACAGCCTCCTCTAGGGAAAAGGACCCATTAGTTGAGCGCGCGTTCCAATTCTTGTGATAGAAGTTGTTGATTTAATACCACCCCAATATTTGCTGATTTAATATCCAACCTTTGTATAACATTGCACCAATAGTTGTATGATAAGTACCAATAATTGAATGAAATATACCATTTGTTATGAAAAGTAACCAATCATGTGATGCCACATCAGCTGCACAAGTATTGGGGCCCTTTTGCACACCTATCGGTTTCACTTTTTTTTGGGCTGTTTTAGACACCTTGACAAAAAGCATGCTGATGTGGCATCATATTTGATGATGTGGCCCTGAAACCTTAGTTATAAGCAGGGGACTTGCCAAGTAAGCTGCTGTAAAAAAATCGGAGTGATTTGAAATTTCCACGTAAGATTTTGAGAAGCATGAAGTTAGGGTGCACAACTACTGGATCCTTTCCCCTATTTGCCTCTCAAAATCAACAATCTCATCCTCTATGAACAAAAGGACCTCATCTAGGTGAGTGCAGTCGCTATATGAATCAACATCATCTGCGTCAATCACCTCATAGCTATCTGAGCCCTACACCTTTTTGAGAAAAAAGTAAAGGTTGTACTGCACGAAGATGAGGTCATTAAGGCACTTTTGTGTAGACATATTGCACATCTTCATGTGAATGACATGAAATAAGCTCAAACTAGGCTGACATCAAAGAAGTGCTAAAAGGTTGGGCACCTCGTAGCTATCTGAGCCCTCCACCTTTTTGAGAAAAAAGTAAAGGTTGTACTGCACGAAGATGAGGTCATTAAGGCACTTTTGTGTAGACATATTGCACATCTTCATGTGAATGACATGAAATAAGCTCAAACTAGGCTGACATCAAAGAAGTGCTAAAAGGTTGGGCAAAATTCAAAGGGCTAGCTTTCGAAGCTTTTTGAGGTTTTTCTACTCTAATCTTCCCACAAAGAAGCTGCAAAAATTGCGAAAATTACATTCACAAGTTTGTTAAGTGAAAAAAATTGCAAATATCAAAAGATTTAAATTAAAGTGAACAATAAGATTTTTTTTTTACCAAGAGCTTGGATGGCTCTCCCTTAGAAAGGGAGTGACACTCTCCCCTCAACATGATCGTATTTTTGCAACTCTTAAATAATCAATTGTTTTAACTCAACCTCAAGTCATATCCTCTCGATACATGTTGATAAGCCCATCGCATCCTTGAAGTCTATAAAGAAAAAATTGGGATTGAGGTAGTATACACCAATGTGAATGGGTTAGCATTTTTTATTTTTTTTTATATTCACTATCGTGGAATCTGGAGGTGTCCTTGCCGAAGCAAGACTAATCCCCCAGTGTGTACAACCCACTCACAAGGTAGCAACACACACAGAGTTAACACAGCCGGGGACTTGAACTCAAGACCATGGGGAGCATACCCACGCCTTAAATTGCGATCCACGACCGGGTGAGCTAGGGCTGAAGCCCCTTGGTTAGCATATTTGATTGTTTCATCTCTAATTAATAATGTTCAAAATAGATTAAAATTTCTCTTTATCTTCCCTGTAATAGTTTTGGATGGCCTCTTGGCACTGTCCCAATGGCCTCATACAGATGCCCAGTGGGCTTTTCTCCCCATACATCAAGCGCAAAAACGTAACTAAAGGCTGTAGTATTTGAAAAATAAAATTAAATTAAATTAAAAAATTAAGCTTTGAAAAAATGAACAATATATAATTATTATTAAAAATTCAGAAGGTTAGAAAAGTCACTAGAATTTGCCAAAGCTTGGGTCACTATCAAAGGGATTTGCTTAAGGTCTCGAAAGAAAGAATTGCTCAAGCCATGGACTAACAATGGAAAGAAGATATTGACGCCTTCCTAAAAGGTAAGGAGAAGCTACTTATATTTTAAATTGGCTACATCAAAGACTATATCTAAGTGGTACCACTTCAAGCACAAGATTCTAGTGATTTATACCCTTACCTATTTATGTCATTGGAGTTTTCGATTGTGATGTGTCGTTAAATAAGGCAAAAACATTGCTCCACCATGATCAATCGACTTTACAATTCATTAAGGCCAAGGTAGTGCCTCTGCAGCCTCCTATGAAGGTCTTGGTGGTGCAGGAAATCCACCCAAAAATCAATCAGCTCTTCCAAGTCCTCTCCTAGTTAAATGTGCTTCCTCCCCAAATGAGTGTCATTAAAATTCCCTCAGAGAAGAATCGTGTTTCAAGGCCCTGACTCTAGAGCCAAAAAGACTTGGATTTTGAATGATGAACAAAGACAAAGGGTCGGAAAAAACCTAGAGGCGCGTTGCTTTGGTGAACGGGAAGGTGAAAGAGAATCTTAGGGTCCAATTCCTCCAGGGAAACAAGTAACTGAGATTATAAAGGACAATCTTGTTGAAAAGGACAATGCCCTAGAGGATGCTAATCCTACTTTCAACAAGGTTGAGATTGAGAATCACAAAAATAATGAAGTGGGAGTTCTTAAAGGAATTAAAAAGTAAAAATGAATCCCATGAAATAGATTTCTTGGGAATGAGAATGAGATTGAAGCTTAGCATGAGATAGCTATATCAATAGGTCAATAGGGAAGAACCATAATTTGAGGTCCATGTCAAGTTTAATGCGTAATGAGGACAGATGGAATATGTTAAGGGATAAATGAGGACAGATGGAATATGTTAAGGGATATATGTGATCTTAAAAAGGAAACGATATACATTTAACACCAAGATGAGTAAAATTAGAAGGAATCATCAAGACTTGAAAATCTCAATGAACAAGTTCGTCCAACTTAACAAGATCACCATTAAGAACTCAACTACCAACGTAATTATGTTCAAAAGGAAAATGAGGAGTCTTGATGAGGGCCCTAGTAAAAAGAACTAGGAGTCAAATGAGGAAAAAGGAGAGAAATGTTGTTGGTTTGGGCAATGTGTTGATGGAGGAATAACTATGTTCAAAAGGAAAATGAGGAGTCTTGATGAGGGCCCTAATAAAAAGAACTAGGAGCAATGTGTTGATGGAGGATCATTTACAATTATTAAAAGGAGTAGAATGCAGTACGAGTAGACTCATTGAAGGATTTCCTCTTCTTAGCTATAAGTTTGGTGGTTTGTAGTATTATTGGATTGTGTATCTATTGCTTCATTGTTAATTATTGTTGGCTTTCAGCTTTGTCCATGTGCCTTAAAGTTGCTTGCTATTATCTGTTGTCTATAGGCCTTTAAAGATCGTCTTTTGTCAATTGTAAATAGGCCCTCTCAAAAACCCACTTTTGCCTCCTAATCAAAAAATAAAATAGACAGGTTGAACTTCAAGAATACAATTTACATTTTAAATAATAATTTGAAGTTAACTTGTAATCTCATTAGCTCATCACAATGAAATTATCACAAATTGTATTTACTAGTCCCTCTATCCAGATTCGAATAAGAAGAATCCAGCGATTTTTAGCTCACAAACATATGCTTCAACATTGTTAGCAATAACGTGAATAACTTGCAAAGGTGACAAAATCACAAACCATGTGACACCCGCTCACACAAGCTATAATGTCTTGTTCTGAAATTTCCTTATTTTGCCTACAATAAATAACCCTAACTCACAATAATAATTGCACTGTTGATTATAAATGATAATTTATCTTAGAAATTATAATTTTGATCATATAATTTGGATTTAAAACTTGTGATGTCTCTTTTGAAAATATTAAACTTGTCCTTTTAGCCTCTGCTGTAATTCTTCTTTAAATTTCCAATGATTCCTCTTCGTATAAATGCCTTTGTAATGTTCCTAATGTTTTGTAAGGGGCTTTTGTCCGCTAACTTGACATTAGAAATTATGGGGTTTTGTCCTTAAATTTCTAATCTTGAGGGGTTTCATCGCCAAATCCTTAGTTCATATTCCACAAGGAAAATAAATAATGTATTGTTGATCAATTGATGCCTTCCTCTTGGTTTTATCTTCTTGTATATATGTTTTCTTCTTAATTATCACG
This sequence comes from Cryptomeria japonica, assembly GCF_030272615.1. NCBI lineage: Eukaryota > Viridiplantae > Streptophyta > Pinopsida > Cupressales > Cupressaceae > Cryptomeria > Cryptomeria japonica. The sequence goes on from NC_081414.1 coordinate 473,567,789, forward strand.
ACCCATCATTTCATACCTTTTGACCCTTTCATTAACTTCATTAATTTTTAGTTTTTATGATATTACCTATTCCTCCTCAATCACTCCTATCATAGGCAGCATTACAATCCGCCCTTCCCAAGATTGCTTGTCCACAAACAATATCAGCTTTAGAAACCTTTATCCATTTCGTGCGTACCAAGATCCATGTTCATCAATCTTGAACAATGCAACAAGTAAACTCTTATCTTTAGTAGTAATATTCACTAAATCCTAGTTTCCACGTTGCCCTTGCTTTCTTAATAACCTTATCATCATGTGTAAGCTCCATCATCATGATGGAAATGCCTCTTCCAAAACTTTGTTATTAACTTCACCTTTAAATTTGCTGATCATAAGACCTCATGACGTCCCCTTTGGAAAATAGTTTAAAATAGATTGTATGAGTGTCGATTGGTGATTATAGTAGTCGCATATTACCCCAAACTTCACCACTGACGTTGTGGACAATGCTAAGATGTACGTACAAAATGCTGTTTTCATGTGGCACCACTTACTGGAATTATTAGACGAAAAAACCTCCATATCAGCTGATATTAAACTACCCAAAGATAATACCATCAATTGAAATATTTTGCCATAGCTTTCATTTTGCTTCTCCTTGCTCATAAATAAAGAAATGTCGGCTGGAAACAGCCATGCTAGGATAATGATTCTTCTTAAAAAGGTCACTTTTTGCCAATGCCTCATACGGTAGCCATTTTTGGTGTGCTACCGTGATCATGTTCAAAATGGACCAAACATTATCAAAGTGGAGCTTAGTTGCTAGAAACGCGACGAGGAAAAGCCGTTGAAAGACTATATCCATTTCACCTAGTCCCACAACGTATAAATCATACTTGTCTTGATACCTCCCCAAAAATAAGTTGGGCTGTTGTAGTTTCTCCCAGCAAGGAATGATATGGCCATTTGCAAGCATAGCTTTCATCTCTTGTACAATCTTTGGCTCAATATTAAGACACAATTTGACATTATGACCAAAAATTCGCGCAAGGTTGTACTTGAGGTGTTCAATCCCATTGTTGGTCCTACTATGCCATTCTTCCAAGTGGCATCCTTGTTGGCAATGCTTTGGATTCCACTTCCTAATGCCACTAGATACAAAGTGTGAAACCCAGCAGTCGAAAAAAAAATGTTGGAAACCTTAGCATTATAAATAAATAAAAATTAATTGTTGCAAACCCTGACATTGAAAAAAAAAAAAATTAAATTAATCATTGCAAACCCTAGCATTGGAAAAAATATAAAACTGAAGAACCTTGAATTTGGAATTTTCTTTTTAAATACAATTTTAAATGCAAAAACCCTAATTAGGAAAGATTAATTTGAATGCATAAGAACATGTATGGAACAATACTTCTAAATGCTTGGGCAAATTTGGATATTTAACACAAATTCTGAAAAAAGGCCAAAAACATAAGGAAAGAAGCATATCTTAAATGTTCAAAACTCGCTGAAATCTCACTCCCACAATTGCCTAAATCATCACAAGGAGAGTTCAAAGGAGACATTTTTTTAGTGAGAAATGAGGGCAAGCAAGGCTTATAAAGGGGGAAAAAGTATCAAACCACGTTGTAGATGTGACGAGTTGCAGGTGCAGACCCACCAAGCACTCACAGTGAGTTCAAGCCTACAACTCATCCCAACTCATCCATATGTCTGTCAACAAGCTTCTCACTAAGCCTTGCAACACGAGTACTTGCAAGTAGGTGGTCAGTCAGCAAGTTTTAAAAATATGGCAGTTCATGTGTGATATTCTCTCTACTTTGGTTACAATACAATTTTAGTGTCCTCCAAATGAACTCCACACGAAAATCACTGTGTGAAATCTAACACACAGTCTTCGTAGATTCACTTCAAACTCAAGTCAGCGAGCTATATGTTTTTCAAGTCAAAATAAATAACATATTGACAGGATGTAATTCATATAGATATTCTGATGCATAATCATCTCAATTGTTCTTCATTCTCAAGAAACTCTCCCATTAGATTTAATTGCGTAGTTTCATGCAAATCAATACTAACCAACACTGGCTGATAAGTAAGCAAACACAAAGGTTCACAAGCATTGCCAATGCCATTCTTCTACTTGCAATCTCTAACCTTCTCTGTAGCCTACGCTCATATACTATGCAACTCAAAACAAATGTATCTCTCAACCAATCACATTCAAAAGATCAGTGATTTTCTTTACAATGAATTTTGAGTTTGAACTCTTCCTCTTCTAAGGAGAGGCATAGCAGCCACTAACGGATGCCTGATTTAGATCCTAATGGACTCAACCATGTGTTAGCAATAAATAGTGTAAGCAGAGATGCAACTTGTCACTAGTATTCCTTATACACTTTTTAAGCCCCCAGAAGGAAAGGGGGATAAGCTTTTAGACCTAAAAGTCAAAATATTTAGAAGATGCTTATGTTTGAATACCATTATTATCCTCAAGATGGCCCACGACTTCTCATGCTTATGCTTAGAATTTGCTTCTGTTTGAAGCCCATTATTATCCTGAGGAAGCCCACTATTTTGGGTTAATGTTTTACTTCTTACCTGGAAACAAGATTCTTTATTTTTATTAAGTCTATTGGTGGAAACATATGTATAAGCTACCCTGAACCACCATCTTTGAAGCAGTACTCAATGAATTTGAATCATCTATGGCAAAGACCACCGCCAAAATAAAAGGTCTGATATCAGTGCACAAGAATAGAAGCAGAAGAAATATCAGAACATGCTAAACAGACAAAGAAAACATACATAAGAAATATATAAGTAAATTCCTATTGGAATTCAGGACATTAATATCCTCGTCCTAATGAACAATGTACCTTTACTTTTGTGTAGTTGTCCAATAATATTATGTGACGTTCAATGACTCTATATTCCATCTTTATGAAATTATGAATATGGTAGCAAATGCAAGATATTAGCTAGATATAGCTTCAAAAACATAAGCCACGTACCCTTGCCTTAGAGAAATAGCCATGGATTGTACCCTTGCCTTAGAGAAATAGCCATGGATTGTGGCTAGGGAAGCAGTGAGGAACAGCTTACATGTCTTCGATGGTAAAAAGAATTATAAATATTTCATGGTGATCATAATTAACCCAAGTTACCGGTTCGTCTGTCTAGAGCCCCTAACACGGACCGGATTTGCATGGGTCCTGGTTAGCGTTGGGTTTGTGACTGGTTCAAACAAGGCCCCTGGGGTGAACCCTGTCCGGACCCGGGCGAACCCAGGTGAACCCAGGTTTGATGAGCATTGAAGATAGAAGACAATTATTATTTTTGATTGTCAATTTTGTAATTGTAATGATTTTCATTTGAATCATGAACCTGGACATATATGAATCTGTGATACATTGATATATATTATATGGCATATGAGTATATGACATAATATGATATTATTGAAATTCTAAACTATCAATTGGGATTTGGCATTGATCAATGATGAAGTAGCATACTATTAAATGTATTTAGATTTGTAATTTTGTATATTTCTTTAAATTTTTGTGTGCGTGTGTGTGCGCATGCATGTACGGATGAACCCAACCCATGAATTGGGTTCATGTCCTCGAACCTGATCCCAATCCAGAACCCGAACCGGTAACTTAATAAATAAACCAAACTGGTGTATTTGTCCTTGTTGCATCAGAACCTGTTATGACCATACATTACCTTTGTCAAATTGTGTGTGTAGAAACATAAAGTACATCAAGGTTGGCCTCGTCTACTATCACTATGTATTGCATTGGAGGTAGCTTATACCCATATGCTAGAATTCTCTTTGAGACTTGACTTAAAAATGCGTATAATATGTAGCCACACTATGTAATTAATTGCGTAGGATTCTGATGATTTGGAATGCATTAGGAGAACGAGTGATTTTTGGGATGCATAAAGATTTAAGCAAACATTTCACATTTCAAGTTGAGGGACTCAGACATCAAAACCATTGGTCCTGGGCCTTGGATTTATCCTTGGTCAAAAGGCTTCAACAAGACATGGAGACATCAAGCAACAGGTCCAGAATTGATGAACAAAGAATATATAGGAGCATGAAGTAAACGTCCTTCCCAAGAGTTAATAATGATCAAACTAAAATACCTAATTTAGTTTGGGACCAACTATAGAAGTAGTGCTTGAGTGAGAAAAACATCTCATGTTAAATAAATTTAGTTACAACTATACGTCTCATAAGTTAATAGAAGGGCACAAATAGCAGAGATAACTTTAAAAGACCCCACCTCAAAAAAACATATAAAATATTGGTGAATCTTTCATTTTTTTGGAAAACAAAATATTAATTTCTATTGGCAAATCTCTCCATTTTTTTGAAAAAATATTATTTTTATTGACTATTATAATTTAAATCACTTTTTCTTTTTAGAAAATATTGGTGAATCTCAGACAATAATAGGAAAATGCATTAATCACCATGGTGAATCCTTCCATTTAGAAAAATAGAATTCTTATAGAAAAGGATTAGCCTAAAGGTGGAAACCATTGATGGTTTTAAGGGGTAGATTCTATAATATTAAATTATAATCTACCAACCCTCATTGTATTCTATGAGATAATTGAACCTAATTCTAATGAAGCAAAAACTTTCATCAAGACCACTAATTTCCATTAAGATCAACAATCCAACAATCCAAAATAAATTTCGGTAAGTATTAAAAATAAAGTACATTTTACCTCATGGAATATGATGAGGATCATTTGATTATATTTTAAATCAATGGTTATAACTAAAGACTAATGATATGTCTCTTCAAGTAACTAATAATTACGATATATTACTAAGGAATTGATTTAGATTTCTACAATAACTTATAAAATTTAGGCAAATCTCAATGGTGATAACTAAAGACTAGTGATATGTCTCTTCAAGTAACTAATAATTACGATATATTACTAAGGAATTGATTTAGATTTCTACAATAACTTATAAAATTTAGGCAAATCTAATCTAATCATGTATCAAATATTGTGGCGAATCTTTGAGTTAAATTTTTTCATAAAATAAATTATGTGGCTATTTAAATAATACTAAAATAAATAAAAATTGCCAAATTTGAATTCCCAAATTTCAATTATTAGCCAGTTGGCAAATATCAGCCACTAAAAAAATCATTGACAGATAGACTCAGGCAGACTTTGAAAGCAATCAATTATGTCAGGGAATTATTCAATAGACTTAATCATAAGAGATAAATTCCCTGTTTTCCCTTGTAAGTAGCATCCATAACTGCACTCAATGCACTTGAATGTAGTTAATATGACAAACCCAATAAATGTGAAAAATATCTACGCACTCGATAATAGACAAACAATCTTATGCTATAAATGCAACTGACCCATTTCCGCTCACGAACAGCATCTTCAGGCCATGAGTCCAACTCCTCGGTGACATGCAGCAGATACATATAAACCTTACGTTGTAAACCATGTTCATCTTGGCAACTTTTGCTTGTGAATTCCCATGAACCCAAACAATTCTGCAGACACCACGAAAAAAATTACTCAAAAGAAGTGTAACTCAAAACACGTATCAACTTTGCGATACATGATAGTAAAAGATTCTAATTAATAGCAAGGTGGTTGGTACTTTGTATATATTCACAAATTGAGGACTTAAAATGGTACTGATTGTGCATTTTCCTGTAGACAGCTATCTGTCAGCCTAAATGAGGATTTAATTTTTTTTTTCTTATCAGTTAAACTACCAAGCCCCTCTACCTCTCCCTCACCAAATTTCTGATTAGGATCCACAAAATATCTGCTGTAATTTTTGTTTTGGAGTGCCCACAAGTTCCAATGTCACAAATTCCTCTTAACAGGTCAAATGATATTCTGAAGTGCATATAAAAAGATAAGAGTGAAAGTAAGAAACCTAACCATAATAACTCCGCTCACCCCAGCCTCTTCTAAAGCTTCTCGACATGCTGCTGCTTCTTGTGTTTCATTGGTCTCCCACCCTCCCTGACACGAAGGAAACAAGAGTCGAAAAATAAGAAATAAATAAGGTATAATATATAGAGAAAACAACTACTTTAGCCAACAACTAGCAATCCTATTAATAGTTGAAGGCTACATAAAAATGAACTCGTGAGAACACAATAATAAGTTGTATACATTATACACTAATTTAATCAGAGTTGATTTCTTGACCTAGACAATAAAAGATTATATAACCTTGCATACAATGTAGAAGTTACAAAATTACTTAATCTTGACAAGGCCAATTCAGTCTTTATTAATAGTTCTCATGTAAACTCCCTTTTATATTAGACACTCTTTTAAGACTCATTTTGTAAGAAAGATGCATGAACACTGGCAAAGGACAACAGAGCATAACAGAATCGAGCTGTCCTGAGTGATCGAAACACTCAGGACGTCACTATGATGCTAAAACAGAATCTATCAGTGATAGATTCAGCCCCACTTGAAACCATCAAAAAATTATATGTTCCATTGGTATGCGTCCCGGCCCCAGAACTGGGGCATCGTCCTCTATGGCATTTCCAAGATGTTGGGGTGACGTGGCAGGGGACATCCCTTAGCCATCGATAATTTTTTTAATCACATAAAATGTTAGGAAGTATCTATGAGATATTTGAACGTTCAGAGACACTCCTCAACTGTCTTGTGCACGTCCAGGCATCCCAAACAGAAAAAAAGGCAATTTTGCAAGTTTATAAAGAAAATAAGGTTGAATTTATTTTTAAAAACAGTTTTACAAGGGGCATTACATATATTTAGCAGTTTGTGATGTGTCCTGATGGATGGTCGCCACAAAACAAGTCATTACTTAAATGGATATATTATTTCCAATATTGTTTATAAAACTTCAACTATTCTGAATCTGAGTAGAATCATTTATTGAACAACACTTTAAACAGTGTTGCTTGACGATGATGGATATTTCTTATCAAAGCAACTACATTAAGGTTCTTGGCTGTCAACATAGTAGTTGTAGTAATTTTCAGATGCCTGATATGGTGTGTTTTGTCCAGTTGATTCTCTGCATATGTTGGCAGAGATAATTTTGAACTCTTCCATCGTGAGCATGTCAACTTGTAGAAATTTAGAGTCACACTGTTTGGATTGATAGGGTTTTTGAGGCAAACTGTTCTTTTTTACTCTGAGTAACTTAGATCGATTAGAACCCTCCTCTTGTGTGGATATTAAACAAAATCAAGGCAAACTATTTTCTGGACAAATAGCTCTTTCTTACTCAGGATAGAACCCTCCACTTGTGTGGATACAACCAAAATCAAGAGCTTTGGTAAATTTTTAGGGGGTGTCACACCTTACTTTGAATCAATATGTGGTTTTAATCCTGCCCCTTCTATCCAGTTTGTGCAGACCTGGATCAAAGGTAAGGTGACAATAGGCAACATTATATTTTAAGTCAAAGAGGGGCTAATTGGAGATGCTATGCGTCTGGGTACTGATGGGCTGAAATGTATGGGAAAAATCAGTGTGAAGGATTTCAATTAATTCCTTCATCACTGGAGAAGAACAGATGAACAAGCATCAAATGGGTTCAAGAGAGAGGATATCGCCCCTCCTTGGAATAAGGTGAGTCTATACTTAATTAAGTATTTAACCCTAGAAGGGTGTTTTCAATGGATTTACATTTAGCACTTCCCCTTGTTATGTCACCCTTGCCATAATATGTGCATAAGCTTTCTGTTCCACTTGTTGTCTTCTATAGAAACCTCTGTTAATGAGGCCAGACGAAACAAGGTGAGTGTGCCTCTGCACCAAGGCCTTGTCTATTGCCTCTACCAGTTTTGTTTGAACAATTCCCCAAACCCTGGCACCAAACACTTGCATGATGAGAATTGACCTAACCACATGGGATGGGTAAAAAAAGATTGGCCACAAGAATGCTCCCAAGTACGTGCTTGAGATTTCCCCTTTCCCCAAGAACCCTAAGTTTCTTCTTGGGAATGTTAAATGTAAAAGTAAACTCTCCAAGGTCTTTGAGAATATGCCTAAGGCTGTTAAGGGAACTTATTCTGAAGTTGTGAATGGAAGTCAAGAGAATGACTAATATGAGTCCTAGCCCTCCCTCACACTTTGATATTGTGGGGAAGAATGGCAAATGTAGAAAAGGTAAATAGAAGTGTGATTTGGCAACTCAGCTCCAAAAATTGATACCCATGTCAATGAGATCAATTTAGCGGATTCTAGTGAGGAGGATGAGCATTACGAACCTACAAACCTGAGATGGTAGCCTTGAACTTTGATGACAGTTTGAGTATTAGTAGACATTCCCCTGAAGAGGTCAATTCAGTGGACTCTAGTGAGGGGGACGATGTTCATTATGAGCCTACAAACCTGAGATGGTAGTCTTGAACTTGGATGACAGTTTGAGTATTAGTAGACATTCCCCTATAGTCAATGGGTAGAAATCAAGAAAGACTCTCTTGCTCCTGTCAATGAGAGGGAGGAAACTCGGCATAAAAGAGCCAAGCTAATTGTGAAGCGTCCAGAACAATACAAAAAGAAAGAGTTGAATAAGGCCCGAGAGTTTAAGAAGATTAACAACAAACACTATGCTTGCACAATTTGTTATATAAATTACAAGAAGATATATATTCTGCAGCTAATGTGGTCAAATTGAAAAGGAAATTCAGCAAGCTAGAGTGTTTTGTCACGAATGTTTTGAATTTGAGTAAACAATGCTTGAAATGTACATCCTTAAATATGAACATCCTTGAGGAGTTGAATAGGGACAATTCAAAGAAGACTATTATTGTTGTTAGTGCGCCGGTTATGTTGATTCATTGAATGACAAGTTGCATCAATTTTTGAATAGGAAGTGATGTCCAATCTCTTGGGATTGAGCTGTTCTCCATCTTGTTAGCTATTGTTCTTGGGGCCCTACAATCAATGACAGTTCTCTTTTTTGTAGGTTTGTTGTTAGGTTTCTGTGTTTGTCATATGTACCCTTCTGTTAAAAATTGGATTCTGGTCAATATTAACCCATTTTATTCTTCCTTCCGTGGGTTAATTGGACAAGCTTAGGCAGAAAAAGTAATTTAATATTTATGAATGTCTAAATATTCTCAATATCAAAAGGACATTCAAATATTAAATTAAATATTTGTAAGTAATTTAATATTTATGAATGTCTAAATATTCTCAATATCAAAAGGACATTCAAATATTAAATTAAATATTTGTAAACACTTAGTGGGGCATTGAATCTTGTGCCATAATAAGAAATTTGAAATATTTCTAATTAATGACTTTCCCACCAAGAGTGGAGTGGAAAATTGGCATATTTCTAATTAATTATTTTCCCACCAAGAGCAAATTTGGCAAGGAAGAGTATAGTGGAAAGTTGAAATATTTCTAATAAATGATTTTCCCACCAAGAGCAAATTTGGCAAGCAAAAGGGGAGATGCATGATGAAGAAAGTTTCCACCGTTGCAAGTGGAGAAGAATCTTGGACAACTCGATGACTTTTGGCAATTGTCATAACCAAATTAGCAAGAATTCACAAGAAGGAAGTTGAATTTGGGCACCAGAAACTTGCATGCAGGATGGATACAAATATTGTAATTTTGGTCATTTGGAGGGTATTCTTGATATCACACTTTTTCTCTCATATTTGCAGATTTGCAGGAAGATTCTTCAATAAACAAAACCCCGTTGGAGTAGAAGGCTTGTGGACAAAAACCCATGAGCAGCAGGTGGTCAGAGGACGGAAACCCTTTGTTCACAGTGGGCAATCTCATCCAAAGTTTACATTTGGACTGAAGGAAGATAGGAGATTTGTTAGCTTTTTCATTTCAGTTTGCAGGACTTTAATAGAGTTGTTTGGAGTGGTTTAATGAGCATAGTTGTGTGTTTGCTGTTGTTGTGACTTATTTGTGAGTGCATTACAGCAGTATGCTGCTGTTATAATATTTGTAACAGACTATATATTCTGTATATTTCCACTTGGAAGTCAAACAGTGACATTGGTGGTGCTTCAAGTGATTCGGGCAAATTGTGCGAGTGACATTTTGTGGGTTTTGTCTAATATTTTGCTCTTTTGGAGATTTTGTGTTGCTGCTAATATTAATTAGTTTCAGACCTGATTATATGATGCTCGTATCATAAAAACCAGTTTCAATAATATTCTCTAAGGTTTCATTTAAATTGGCCTCTTCAGTGCAAGACTATCTATCTAGTTTAGATAGTTTGCAGGGTTATTTGCAGAATATATTGTTAGTTTATTTTCAGATCTGAAATTATTGATAAATATTTGGTTGACATTACAGTGTTTTGTTGTTAGTCTGTTTTTTGGTTTTTTTGTGTGGCCTCTTTATGGGGACCTGTTTTGCCTTTGTTGTTTGTCTTTTGTAGGGGTGGGGAACCTTGTTAACCTTGTTATCCATTTTATATAATGAAAAACTTAGATCAATTAGGTGTCTTCTAAGCCCAAGTGATCACTCGTAAAAAGGATACCCATAAGGTTATTTTATTCTCTCTATTATCCGTTATGTTCTTTTTAAATCTAAATCATGACATTTTAAAATTCTATTTTACTTTAGATTTTTTTATGTTGTTCAAAAACACACATTTACACCATACATTTATCAAACATTTGAAAATACATTATTTTTTTAAATGTTATTCAAAAACACACATTTACACCAAATTTGTAGAAGAATATATACTGATTTCCGTGATATATAAATCAAAGTTCGAATTAAATACATAGCATGAATGAAAAAACAAGTGGATTATGCATAAAAAATTCAAAATGACTGTTATATTTTGTTTAAATATTTTAATTATAAAAAAAAACGATTGTCAATATTAGGCAGGAAATGGCCGTGCATTCAATGAGTTTTATATTGATTAACGCTGCATACATTATTCTTATAAAATAAATTGATGCTATTTAGGAGAAGTATATAGTTATCGGGCATTGTTTTTTGTCATTCCCATAGCAACTTTGATTTTGGCATGAAGTGTGATTTTATTTTTGGATGCAAACCCTACTGACTTCCTAGTAATTAACCATGACCTGCGTTTCAATATCGGGAGAGTTTAAACTTAGTCGAAAATGCTTAAAATCTGGTGATGAGGTTCAGAAAAACCCTCACGAGCCTGCCTGTCGTCGCATTGCTTCTTTTTTTGCCTGCCTGTTGTCGTGGCATTGCGGTTGCAGTTTTCGCATGTTTGTTTTTTTCCATTTTTTACTGACGAGTTTTACACCGATTTCATGCGAGTTTTGGCGATTTAAAGCACAAAAAATTGCAGCGAGTTTCAGACTAACTCATCTGTGAGTTATTGGGGAGTGACTCGCGGTGATGAAGGACGCGCGAGTACTCGCAAGTCTTTGAAAAAAGCGCAGAGCTTTTCATCTTTGAATTGTATAGTTTAACTTGTAATTTGGCCCTTGGATTGTTGTATTTGAAGTACATCCCTTGTCATCCTACCATCCTCATCCCAGCAAGTGACATGAACAATAGAATAATTTCAATTGTTGCTGATTTCATCACCATGTAACAAGCTCATCAGAGAAAGTTTCAATTGTTGTCAAGACCATCACACCAAATGGCATACCTTCAGTCTCAAAAAAAAGCTAAAATGTTCAAGGTTAGTGGATTTCGGTTGCTGAAGATTGTTGGGCTCCTCTCTAAAATTTCTTGTAACTTTGTTCTATAATATCTCCAAGAGAAGTCATTGTAGGACACGCCTCAGTGCTTTTTTCGCAGTATTAATTGAATTGAGCTTATGTTGCTTCAATTGTTCTCCCTATTAGTCATCAACGAATCATAGTATGTTAGGGAAATGCTAAGAGTATTGTAGAGTTTGTTGTGTGTTGTTTGGACATTTTTTGTGCAAATAAGTACATAAAAGCCTCTAGAAGGCAGTTATTTATTGTAAAAGCTTATGAGATATTGGCCAATAGAGGAGATCCCTCTCTTTTGGAGTTCTTCTCTCATTATGGCTTTCTCCAAGTCAATTTGTAATGAAATAATTTGCACAAGAATATAGTAGAAAATATGCTACAAATACTCCTGATAGTACTTGAAAATAATAAGCCACTTTGAAAAGACAAATCTCCAAAATTCTCCAATAGGAACACAATTTGCAATATAATGCTAATAAAATAGCCCCTAACTCCCATATATACCAAACTTATTAAGCAATATAATGCTAATAAACTAGCCCCTAACTCCCATATATACCAAACTTATTAAGCCATGGATGCCACTCAAAAGGAACTCCCTATATAAGACCATATCAATGAGCATATAAATTAATTAAAAGTTATCGTAGCCACAAGTTAACTACTCATATTCCCATGCACACTATAGGATTATGGTGCCCCCCCTTTACATAGGCATTGTCCTCAACACACATCAACTGTGGATGCTTCTACACAAAATCTTCATTTTCCATTTAGCATCTTCAACCAACAAATTCTTCCACTAAATGAGGTATTTTGTAATAATCCTAGTCCTCGGACCTCAACTTCTTTGTGCATGTTTGGACGATTAAAAATAGATCCAAGATGATTCTTCCCTCTTCATCTAGCTCTAGTAACACTGTATATGTTAAAATTTTGTATTGATCCACTTGCCTCTTCATTCTATTATGTGACTTTGCCTTATTATCCTTGAGACTAGAGGGTGTTGCTTGCTAATGTTGAATGTGTTCATCCCTTGCTCTAACTTTTTGTTGTCCCTCCAAAGAAGAGATTAAGGATAGTAGATGTTACCCTAGCACTAATTGAATGTTCTGATTTGGATCTCTTTAGAGAGTAAATCCTTTTGGCCTGTCCCTCAAAATAGCTTGTAGATTCATTGATGTAGGTACCTTTGACTATTGCAATTGAAGTGGTAATGATTGAGTCAACTTACTGTTGATGAAGTTATGAGTATTACCTAAGTCAATCAATATTGTTACCTTTTGTTGTTAAGGAATCCCAATTGACTCAATACTATTTACCTTCTATAGTTAAGGAAACCAAATATCTTAAGGGTTTGAAAGGTACTAATATTTGACATTGCATGGCATGAGATGGTTGGACATCTTCTAAGCCTTCCATAACTAGTACTACCTCTTCTTCATTTTCTTTGTCATAGGTGCCTTCAATGTAGAAAAATTTCTTCAAAAATATTTTCCAAAATAGTTGAAACATAACCTTTTGCCGATTGTTGAGGCATTAGTCGCAAGGTTAAAGAAATGCTGATGCAAGGTCCTCTAATCTTTGTTTCTAGGGAGTTCCTCCCTTTTGTTGGTCAAAACATTTTCCACTACCTACCTTTCCGTAATCATTACAAAAGTTGGATTGAAAATGCATAAATCATATTTGGTGTAGTCTTTTAACCTCTATAAAAAATAATTCAAATTTGATTCTATAACATGCTCAATCTTAAAGAAAAAGTTTGGAATTGTTGAGTGCAGTCCTTGACTATACCTATTTTCTTTAATTTGGTAATTTGGCTAAAGTAGTTGTCCATAAGATTATCACCATAGTGTGTGGTGAGTTCCTCTTGGAAAAGAAACCATGTCAGAGCAAATCCCTTCTTCAGAGCCAAGAATACCAAATGAATTGGTTTGGTTCCAAGTATGCTATCACAACCTTTTGTTGACATAGAACATGATGAAGATCAAAGAATTGTTCCATTGGGTAGAGCCAATTGGTTGGATCCTTGCCATCAAACCTTTGCACATCCATTTTTGGCATGAAGTGTCAAATCATAAAATTATTTGGGCAATAATCCACCCCTAGATTTGAGTCAAACTCAAAGAATTGTGTCCCTTGAAGACAAATATTCTTTCCAAATCTTATGTTGTGAATCCACTCCCTTAGACTCCATAGTATGCACAAGAGAATCAATTATTTTCAGAACAATAAGGTTTAAACTCTAAGTGGCGTAGCACCCTACACAAGAAAGTATTGAAAGAGCTCAAGTGAAAAAATATTGCTATTAATGGAGCAATGCTCTACTAAGTCACTTTATAAGGTTCACTTAAGTGATTTATGGAATATGAATGAGTAGTGAGTGGGGAAATGGGATCCATTCCTCCCTAACATGTATGCTCTAATAGTCTTGAATATTCATGTGAATATTTGAATACCCAAATGGGTAGATCGCACAATATCTAAGTCCTAAATTTGTTCCAGCTTAGCATGCACCTAGAAGACACCTCCCATGAGTGTGATTGGGAGATCAAAGCCCATAATAATGCATTTCATTCAAACCATAAAATCAGATCATACATTTCACACAAGTTAAAAACATCTACCTTATCTATTGGGCTCAAGACAAATGCTCTCACCATATAAATCACATCTAAACCCATCAACAAAATCTGAAAAACATATACAGGTGAATCTAAGATTGTAAAACTAATACATATCCATCCATGAGAAATCTTGTGACGCATAATCCATCATTGGCTAATCAACCCTATTTATTTTCTAAAGTTTTTGTAGATCCTATATGTTGGTAGGGAGCAATTCTAATCACAAGCAGCAACAGCCCAACTTTCCACAGTTGGAGAACCCACTAAAGGAGTTTGAGATAGCGGCAAAGTATCAAGAAATAAATATCATGTGTAGTCAAATCCTATAATAGGAGTGTGCCAAGGCCCTAGGAATGGGCAATGAACCTCCTTTCATTTGGAATTTTGGACCCATAGGGAATTCATTAGCACCTTCCTTCATTCATGTCAACTCTACTTCAAAAAGGATAGAACCTAAGTGGCTACTAAGGACTTCCTCTATTTGCACCCAATCAATCTCAACTACAAAGTCCATTTTTGTATCCTTAGAATTCGAGAAATAAATGGAAATCATCTATTGTATCAAATTGTCGCTATGTCCCCCTGAGGGTATGAGTAGGACCTACAAAACTAGGCTACACCAAGACTATATAACCCAAAGACAACAATTGAGGGAAGTGAGATGGAGTATAGTAATCTAAAGCAGGTTGGCCCAAGTTCGCTTCATTTTTTGTGAACTACATATAGTTTGGATTGACCCAATCATGATCAAGTTTTGCATAAGATTTGCCATATTGATCACTTGTACGTTCAATCTTTACCTTTTCCTAAAAGAACTTCTCCAACCAACCCCCCCTAAGCCCCTCCAATTGCCCCCAACTCTTAACTATAGTTTCACATAGGCAATCAAAACATTAACCATTAAAATGAGGCTTCGAGCAAGGTATGCACAAAAGAATGGTTTGGAAGAAAGGATCTGGCTGGATCTAGCCTTGGATTAATAAGATGTTTGTATGTGAGGCGAAACACTGTGAAATAAATAGAGGCACTAAATCAAGTTGTTAAGGAACTTGCCATTGAGGCTTATCCAAGGAGGCTATAGTGAGTGTAAGCAATGAAATAAGAGTGTTCAAAAGTGAGTTTTTTTTAGGTGGATCAATTCATAGTTCGCAAACTCTATTGAGTTCTCGTCGAGTTGTTGAGTACTCTATTTTTCTAATGCACAAGTTTTTACGAACACAGGAAAAATGCGAGTAAAAACACCAATGCAAGTAAGACACTAGTTAAAACGCATTTTTCACACATTTCTTTTGCTATAAAAACTTTTATTTGCACCCCCTATCATCAAGGTTCTTCAAAATCTGCAATGGTTTAAGTTGTCCAATTTTTGCCAAGTCAAAAATTTTGGGCTTGTTGAGTTCTCTCAAAGCCCGAGTCTATGAACTAGAGGTCAGTTCACAATATGAGTTTAGGAGGGGCACTTTCGTAACAAATCTTTGTAGAATCGAGTGTTAAAAGTGAGTTGGCACTAACTTTGAGTGCTCAAAGTTGGGCAAGGCGCATCTACCCCCTACCCATAGTGAATTTAGAATGAGCATATAGATAGGGAACCCGTGATCCATCAACATATAGAAAATCAATGGGCCATAATATGGGATAAAAAGGGCCCATGTGTGCAAGGTCTACATACAAACGTTGATCAATTCTGAGATGATCAATTATAGTAGTTGGGGAAAATGACATAGTCTCACCCTTTAAAACGACAAGCCAATCATATGATTTAAACTTTATTCTCAATCCTCAAATTGTATTAAGTTTTATAACTAACTTTACCCTTGGACATTTCGAGAAAGTTGAAAGGGCACACAAGAATGAGGTATCATTCAACTATAGTTTTCCCATTTTGAGCTAATATACCCAGCTGGCTAGTTCTCTCTTGCATTCAATTATTTTCACTAATGTTGACATCTCCACCTTCAATGTCAAAATAACACCCTTAATATTGGTGTTTTCTTACCATTTAAATTCAATATCTATGGAACCCACGTCCTCAATTACACTACATTATCCTTGTCTACAGATTTACCAAGTGTGACAAGATTCTCTCTCTTGCCTCTTGTTGAAGCCCTTGTCACTGTGTGGCAAAATAATTTTGCAATAAATTAAAAAAAAAAAATCCAAATAATTTGAAATATTTACTGTAGCTTCATAATAACTCCATTTTGTTAGAAGTATGGTTGTCGTTGCACCAAAAGTTCGACCTGTTAATGACCGATACAACCACTAGACTTATAGAATCCACAAGAGGCGGTTAAGCCATGTCAAAAACCCGAGCGCTGCACTGCACAGGACAAGGAGACCAAGGGCGCACACCTTGCAACAATCCCCAGTGGGGGTCTGAACTTGTGACCCAAGCTCTGATACCACTTGTTAGAAGTACGATTGTCGTTGCACCAAAAGATCAACTTGTTAATGCCTGATACAACCACTCGACTTATAGAATCTACAGGAGGCGGTTAAGCCATGTCACAAACCCGAGCGTTGTGTGCATAGCACAAGGAGACCAAGGGCGTACACCTTGCAACACATTTCCCTTGCCATGGTGCGGCAAATAATTCTGCAATAAATTTTACAAAACAAATCCAATTAATTTGAAATATTAAGTTTAATTAAGGCCTAGATCTCTCTTCTAAAAACTCTTCAAATGTTTTGCTGATTTGCAGCCTTGGAAGTGAATTTGATGGAAACAATAGCTTCACAATAACTCCAATTCCCTTGCCATGGTGTGGCAAAATAATCTTGCAATAAATTACACAAAACAAATCGAAGTAATTTAAAATATTAATTGTAACTTTCCAAGCCCACATCTCACTTCATAGAAAAGTCTTGAAGGATTTCAATAAATTACACAAAACAAACCCAAATAATTGAAAATATTAATTGTAACTCTCCAAATCTAGATCTCACTTCATAGTAAAGTCTTCAAGGTTTTTGCTGATTTGCCTCCTTGGGGGTGACTTTGGTGGAAACCTAAACTTGACAATAACTCAATTCTACTCTAAATGACTTCAAATATGGACTGTAGTAGCTTCAATATGTCCTTGATCAATCCTCTGAAATTCAGGAAAAAAAAAATCAGTATTTTAAAATTGTGAGTGAATATGGTGCCTACCCTATTTAGCAATCTCCTTCAAATCTGCTCCAAATGACCTCAAATGTAGACTATAGTAGCTTTAATATGTCCTTGCTAATCACTCCAAAAATCAGTATTATTTTGTCAAATTGAGATAGATATGTGCTTCACAACTTGACCTTTAAAATAAAAAAAGAATTGAATTTTTGTCTTGTATTTTAAATGCCAAGATCTTGATCTAATATGACTTGTACAAGAGAAGAATATAATAAAAATATGCTATTTGATATTACTTAATCATAAGCCATTTTAGGGGCAAATTTCCAAGAGTCACCAGTAACTTGTTCAAAAGAAGAATATAATTTAGAATATGCTGCAAATACTTGATAATACCTAACAATAAGCCGTTCCAAGGGAAAATTTCCAAAACTCTCCAATAAGAACTCAATTTGCAATATGATGCAGATAAACTAACCACTATCTCCAATATGTACCATACTTATATGCCAAGGATGCTATCCAAGTCAACTTTAATATATAAGACTATATTAATAATCATATAACTTAATTAAGAGTTATGGTAGTGACAATTTGATGCACACTACAGAATTAAGGGTGTAGCACAATTGTTGTTGTCCACTTAAAAATTAAGTGTGTTGTATGCCCTACTCTAATTATGCATGCTTCCTTTCATGTTAATTGAAAAGAACGACAACAAATTTAGGACATAGACACTATTTGCCTGTATTCTGTATGGAACAGCAACTTAATCAACCAATACATATTAAGGATAGGTAAAACTGTAAAATTGTATTGATGAACTATGTAGTGGAATATCCACAATAATAGTCTAAATATCCAAATGCACCAAATTGTAACCAAAAAAAACGCAAGAAATGCACGAGATTGTCTTGTATTTTTCACCTTTGGAAACAAAAAGCCCTCGCCTCTGTGTGGTGTAACCATAAGAACCTCCAGTCTCCCCTGTGAATCACCATTGCAAGTATCACAAGAATTATTATACCTGTAAGGGATGCACCTGTCGAATTGACAAGAAACTCTTCAGAACGTTTTCAACCCTTAAAACAAATAATTTCCAACAGCATTGCAAACAAGTTATTGAGAAAGAGAACATAAATCTCTAAAAATTAACATAGAATTCAAATGTTTGCATTATTGATTAGCCCAATTTCTGAACAATTCTTTTTACTCATTGCATTGAAGATTTTACTAGAGAGATACTTTTTGTATGATGTGGCAATCACATAAGCTTTGAATTTTATAGTAGTTACTACAGGCAATTGCTAAGTTACCTTACTCCCCCAACATGAGAGGAAATGATAACTTCATAAGCTATTCAAGTTAGTGGGTTCATGACCCAAGCACAAAACAGAGAGCAAGAGGCATAAATACTGACCCAGCTACGAGGCGGCAGCCGTCGACGTAGCGCTGGCGACAGCGACCGGTGGGGGAAACCGACGCTACCATTGTTGAGGTGCAGGCAAGTATAAGACCCTTTGTGTCTTGCTCAAAAGGAGCAGTAGAGCCAAGGATAAGAAAGCAAGCATAGGAGTATTGGTACAGGCAAAAGCAAGCACATAGGCTTCCTCTCCCATACGAAACGACCAGACAGCGTCAACTCCAATCTTCTAATTATGCTCAGAGAGGCCTGCAGCAAAGATTCCCTCACAATTATTCACTGGTATAAGATGATGCCAAAACAACATGACAATAAATGAGAACTTTTTAAAGGGCAATATTAAAAGGGGGGACCGAAAGAGATGAAATGGGGAAGGCGCATGGAAGGTCACATGCGGCGGAACCTACACGTTGGCGCCGACGCGCCGACATTAGCGCCTCTATCTCCTCTGTTCCCTTCACATGACTGGACAAATGCCCAAAATCACTCACTCCTCCCTTCCACGCGGCACGCGTTGCCACCGTCCCTTTGTTGACTCTCTCTTATCTCAACAAATCTCTTCTTTGTTTAAATACAAGATTTCGCTATCTATAGGGGAGAACAATTCAGAGCAATGTTTGGGTATCCTCTGTCTTTTTTATATTGTATTTCTGGGGTTTGAGGTTAAAAAATTGTAATGGATCTTTTATAGTCTGTTATAGCCCCTAATTTTTTTTTTTACCTATTATGGTTTATAGTATAAATGGTTTATAGTATAAATAGTTTATAGTGTTGGTAGTATAATTTAGAGAGAAAAAAAATGAGGTATCTATTGTACAATTTGTATTTCAATTCTTATATATCATATTTTTGAAAATTGAGTTTCAAGAAATGGAAATAGATTCTTTTATAGTCTATGATACAAGATGATTTGTTTTCGCAAGGAATTTGTAATGGTGTTCCATAGAATTTTTATAGTTGTGGCCCTATTTGTGATGTGATGTCATATTATATAAATTCATGTATTTATCTATTAAGTTGGACTTATTATTTGATTGTTCTCAATCCTTTTTTGGAAAATGTCTTATTATATAATTAAATATAGACAAGTTGTCTATTAAGTTTGTCTTATTATTTAATTTTTATTACTTTGATTATTATATAAATTTTATGAGTTAATTTAAATAAAAATTGAAGTCAATAAGCCAATATAGTATTTTTTAAAGTTTTCACAATAATTTATAATATTTTAAAATAATGCTATAAGTTATATTTTTTTATTTTATTGATCAATGTTGACTAAAATGATGATTTCTCTTCAATCTATTATTTATTGAATTTTAATCAATTATTTGTAAAGATCAATCAAATGACCTTTTTTCTTGACTATAAAACTTGATATTTTTACCATATCATATATGCTTAAAAAGACATTGAAAACTATTGGCATTGTCATTATAGTGTTTGTGTCTTGTGAGATATAGTCTTATTGTCTTCTAAGGTGGTGGGCTAAACTAAAATAAAAATTACCTCTATTAAAAAAGTCATCTTGAGTGAGAATTACTTAAAATTATTATGATTTCTCATTACATATACTGTAGATGACAAATATTGATTTTATGTTACTCTACACACGACTATTATTAGAGATGAATATTTATGTATTCACCAAGCATCAACCAATGAGAACCAAGAATTAAAATAGGTTGACCAAATTTCCTAATGTTTATATTTTTTTCAAATTTATTTCAAAATACACAAATTGCTTTATCTATTATTCTATTGGATAATAGTACTCTACACTCTTAATAAGATGATGTCAACATTTGGCTATTCTTTGATTATTATTTTTATGTTTGCATTTTCATATAATAGTATTTTACAATAATGTCACTATTACATAATAGTAACTAGTTTTGCCTCATTCCTTTTGACAATACAATGGATGATAAAGCCACTTGATTTTTTATAATAATAATTTTAAAAATACATAAAATTATAAATATCAAACATATAAAAAGTTAAATGTATAGCTTTAATTAACCCATTTAGATAGTGATTTAATGATTAATACATAATAATGTAATATAATTATATATTAATAAAATAATTATAATAATACATTAATTATATATAAATTAAACATATTAAGTAATTAATAAGTATTATTATATAATCATTAATAATAAATAATGTAATAATTATTGTGAATAATAATAGATTATATTAATAATTAATATTATAATAAATAATTAGTATATGTCTATCATTAATATTGTAATGGTGAAAAATTGGGGTTTCCACCACAAGAAGGATGAAAAGTGCTAATTTTTACTTAGGGACCATTACATAAAAAGAGGCAGGTGAACCCAATGGATCTAGCCACAAACCAGCAAGGATAAGGGCTAAGAATTCTATTGGATTTAGTAGATTTGATTGGACTGCCCTCTTTTAAGTTGAATTGTGAAAATGTTGAAATTAGGGTAAATGTGTTGGAATTGATGTAAAAATGCATAAGCAGTAAGCTACAATCGTCGGATCAAGCCATGAACCTGGATCTAAGGATTATAAGAGTATTCAGAGCTGTTCCTAGAAGGAGCTCTTGATTTACTAGGATTGTAGTGATGGTCGCTCTGGTCCTCCACACTTTTCGCACTCCAATGGGGGATTGATTCATCACTGTAAATAAAGTCAATTTTGAATATCATAGCTTCGTATGTAATGAATTTTCCTTAAAATATCACCATAAAATAACATGCATCGTGGATAAAAGCTTTGAAATTCATTTGATTAGTAGGAAACATTTTGGAAATTCTAAAAATGCAATATGCCAAAGTGCTATGAATGAAATGAAGTAATGTGAAGTGAAAGAAACCATTATCCAACACATGATTTTGATAAATATAAGTAAAAAGCAATGTAATCATATGTGAAATGGAATACACATCAAATCTACTAAGTGTCATTATGAATGTCTAAGATCATATTTGAAAAAAAAAGTTACAATTTATGCAACCCACAAATCAAATTAACCAAATTAAATTAGGTTTTTTATGAATTCAACCTCTAAAACTATGTATCTTTGATTAAAAACAAAATCTAAGTAAAAAATTAAAAATTAAAATGTCTATAAATCAGATTTGAGAACACAAATAAAAAATAGTGGTGTAAGAAGTCAAGTTCACTAAAATGTAATGATGAAAAATTAGGGTTAGGGTTAAATGAAGATAATAAAACTACTAAGTGTCCTAATCAACCAATTACATTAGGGAGGAGAGGAATCTAATAGATCTAGCCTTGATAGATTAAGATTTTGATCAAATTCCAAGCTCCTTGGATAGGGGCTTCTCCTCCTTGAATTGAATTGATTTGATTGTTGAATATTGGGGCAAAATAGGTGATTATTAAAGAGATTGGGCAAAAACAATGATCTATGGATTTGGGCAGAAACAACACCCACCCTATCTCAAATTTGGTCCCCTATGAGGGGGACCATGGCATTTTAGGGCACCATGGTCCAAACCATGATGTACCATACCCTAGTCTCACTGTAAAGGGGACCAAAACAAGATGTCAAGGAGGTGAGTACCACTCTATTGGACCCACAACAGGTTGCTCATGACATCAAAGTTGGGTAATTAGCACAAATCAAACCTAGAGATGAGATGAGGATAGATCACGTTAAAGTGGAAGAACAAACATGAGGTGTAATTTGGATCAGTGACAAATTATGATGCTACGGATAGGTTTTTGGCACCTTAGATACTTTCTCAAGAGAATCTTACTTTGTAAACTTTCTTAGAATGCACATAATGGGTTTAGCAAAAATGAAGTATTAAAAACTTGCAAGAATATTGATTTGGTAGTGGTAACTCCATGTTTATTCCCATACACCTCCTTCAAACTATGTTAGACTTCCCACTATAATTTACATCAAGTAGGGTCAAGTGAGGATTTGTAGCAGATTTTGTAAATTAATTTGCTCAAAGAATCAAGGGCAATCAATTTTGTTCAAAGAATAAGCAAAAAAAATATTTTGGAAACAAAAAAAACCTAGGAGAGGAGAGAACAAACCTATGAGCAAGAAGGTTGGCGAGTTGTTTATTTGGTGGGCACAAGTCTTTGGTCAAAAATGTTGGTCCTAAACAAAATGCCTAGGCTCGTTTTTTATTATTATTTATTTTTCAATGTTTTGGTTGGACCACATTTGACTAGAAACATTTCGATCAAATAGGTTTTGGCTGAAACACTTTCAATCGGAAACATTTCAGCTGAATTGGTTTCAACCGAAACACCTTTGTGGTTGAAACATTTTTAGCTTTAGAACATATTGGTTGGCCTAAAATGTGACACAATTATGTGCTTTTAACCATATAACAACCTTTATTCTTGTTATACATGTTCAAACATGGAAGTTGGAACAAATAAAATAAGCACAAATTGAAAATATGTTTTAATCAGCTTATTTTAGGTATATCAGGATAATGAGAGGTGGAGCTAGTGGCATGTTAATGTCTATATCTAGTTGGGCAATGAGTGGCATATTCATATAAAATAATGCAATGATTGAAACCATTTTATAACACCTTAATGAACAACATTGGAGACTATATCTTTCAAAATGCATAGGTAAACCAAGTTGTACATATACATTTGAAAAGATAATAGAATTTGTAGGATATTAAAGAAGTCTATGTTGTAGTCTTAGCATTTCATTTATTACCTTAAAACGATAATTTGTAAAAAGCTTTGCAATGTTTTTATAATTATTTGGCTAGCCAACTAATCAAAGATTCATCCACAAATGAACATGGTGCACATGGAGACACTCAATCAAGCTCAATTGCATTCTTTACAATATATTTATTATAATTTTGGAACGAGTCTAGATAATTACAATGCCAAAATTCTTTCACCTAGAGCTAGAAGTTAAAATCTAAAGGTTTGCTACAACTCCTTCCTTTCGTTTGCTCGATGAATGTTCCTTTTTACATCCCCACCTTTTTTGTTAATAAAAAATTTGCACATATGTGTCTTCCAATATCATCAAGAAATCTTTGAATGATGAACCATGGTTATCTAGAATTGTACATGTCACCCATGTCTACTTCCATAACCTTCACATGGTCATATATCTGAAACCATGCTCTTTACATCAATAACCATAAGTTTTTTATATACACCAATCATATCTTAGAAGCGTCCACATATACCAAGATGCATTAGAGAGTCTTTATATGTCATATTGTGTCTATTTCAATATCATTAATGACATCTCAAGTGATGTAGGAAGTTAGGTAGGGTTTTTTTGTTTGAATGATAAAGTTTCAAGAATTCACATGCCAAAGGGTGAAAAAGATTAAAAAAACCCAAAAATGTATGCCAAGATAAGCAAGTCCAAAATCTTAAAATTGAAGGGAAGTGAGGGTTTAGAAAAATGCATGTCAAGATACCAAGATGAAAAAGTTTGAAATCTCAAAATTGAAGGGAAAATGAAGATTTGGAGGAAATGCATGTCAAGATGCTAGGATCAGCAAGTTTGAAATATTGTAATGGAAGGGAAAAGGGGGGTTTGGAGTAAAGGCATGTTAGGATGTCGAGTGAGAAAGTTTGAAATCCCAATATCAAATCGAAAAGGGGGTTTTGGAGGAAAGGCATGCTAGGATGTTGGGATGAGCAAGTTTGAAATCTCAAAATGAAAGGAAATGGACAAAAGGGATTTTGAGGAAGAGGGAAAGGGGGTTCAAGGGAAAGACATTTCAATATGTTGGGAAGAGCAAGTTCAAATCCTAAAATGAAAGGAAATGGGGGAAAGGGAAAAGGAAAGGGGAGGTTTAGATGAAAGACATGCTAGGATGTTAGGATGAGCAAGTATAAAATCTTGAAATGGCATAATATTAGCTCAAAAAGGGCCATATTACAAGGCATTAACCATAATGGAAACCTCAATCTTTTTCACTAATGATTTTAAGAATAAAATAATTTGAATGAACATCCTTAGACAAACATTCCAATATAGGGGACCTAATTGGATATTTCTTAGATCAATTATCAATGGTGCACAAGATATTGGGAAATGCACAAATGGGAATAGAGCACAAATAAATGAGACACATTAAAATGGGATGCTAATAGTGTCCATCCTAGTCATCAAACAACAAGTAGGGGAGATGGGTTCTCTACCTCAAGTTTTGTATAGACAATGACACCCAACACTCTACTCTACAAAGCATGAATAATTGATTCATTCCTCTTTAAGCATAATTCATAAACAAAAGAGGAAGAAGATTCTATAATAAATAAAACATACAAGTTTCCTATTTTCCAAGTTTATAACAAGATACAAGATCTATTGGAGTTAAGAAAAAATCAACTCTACAGCTCCCAAAGATCACCTGCATGCAATCCTGTCATAGAAGGAGAGAAGCAAAAAAGCTATGGAGGCCAGAATTCAGAGATCCAGAAAATAGGAGTCATATTGATTGTGCAACAAGAATACAATTCAATAATTATAGTTGTTATGAAAATACAAAGAGAGAATCCTTATAAAAGTATACTCGAAACCCTAAAGGTGAAAACGGGTATGTGCAGGATCATGGTGTGCCAAAACAGGCCCTCAAGTGGCAATGAAATTTTAAAAAATCAAAGTTATGCAACTTGACATGAAAAATTGAATAAGTTATGAACATTATTTTTAAAATATGTAAGAAGAGAATCTATAGAAAATTGAATATAGTTTCTAAGCGACTAGTTGTTTTTTGAAAAAAAAAATTCTATTTGATGAAAAAATTTTAATTTCAATGCAGTGGTACAAAAATTTCAGGAAAAAGATAAGAAGTAGGTGTATGTCTAACCACCCTAATCACAATAAAATCATAATATTTTTTTATAAGATTTATAATATAAGTATTAGACTCACGTCTAGATGCAACACATATTTTTTTATAATTTTTTATAAAGTAAATAATTATTTATGAATTTTTTACTACAACTTTTTCAAAAATTCAAAAACTCCTACATTTGACCACCTTAACTTGGTCAAAACCTTATGAAATTCAATTTTTTTTAATTTTTCCCTATAGTAGACGAAGCATAGGATGTGACGCATGTTTCAGATTCAAAAAATGTTATGCGGTTTGAAAGTTATGAGTATTTTTCAATCAATCTATCAATTAGGACTTTTGTCATAATTCAATTAGAAAATAAATAATAAATATTTATTAAAGTCGAAATAAGACAAGCCTTATATTGTTGGAAAGTTGATAATGTCCTTAAAAAACCCTTTTCATGTTATCAATTTTGGCTATAAAAAAAGTCATCAGCCACCAGTGTAAAGTCTGGAAAATCAAGGAATATTGAAAAAACACGTTTTTTCAATTGACTTTCCAGGCTTGTCACTTCCAAGCCAAATCCCAAAGCAAACCCGAACCAAAAGATGGAGGGAAAAAATTGTGTTTTAAAATCGGATATCCGTTTTTTGAAAAAATGAAAAAATAAATTTTAGTAATTTGGGCATAACTTTTGCGTTTTATATCGAAATTTTGATTTTTTACAAGTGTTGGAAAGGTAATTAAGAGCTCTATGATATGGAATAGGTATATTTTCAATTATTTTTTTAAAAAAATAATTATAATTCATTTAAATTCATCCTTCATTTTTAAAACATAAAAAACTCATGACTTTTTCATATGATTTCCCTATTGCATGAATTTTTGTAACAATCATCTCAAAATAAACTAAATAAGTAATTAATTAATAATAGAAAATTTATGAATTTTATTGAGTTCGATAAATTTTGATAAGACATGTTATCTGTGTTTGTTCCTTTCTCCACCTCTCTCTCCTAAACCTATCGCTCCACCTATTTGTTTCTTCCTCCCTCTCTTTTGTCCATATTTATACATCTCTCTCTAGACCTATATCTCTAATTGTCAATGAATACCTCATTCAATCTCTCAAGCTCTACAAGATTCTTATATTTCTACCTCTTCATAATTTCCTCCTGTATGTGACTCTCTCTTCCCTAAGATCTAGACTAGTCTCTCTGCATTTCCTTCTCATCTCTAGCAACAAAATTCAGAGGGGACAAGGAGAGGCGTAGGGAAGTATCAAAAAAAAGAGAGGGGGAGAGAGGTGAGAAGGAGACATTAATTGGGGGTAAGAGAGAGTGTGAGAGAGAGAGAGCTATAGGTAATTAGGTGGAAGGTGAAGAGAGAGAGGGAGGGGTAATTGGGGTGAAGAGAGAATGAGAGGGAGAGTTTAAGATTATTAGGGGGTAGGAGGAGAGGGGGAGAGGGAAAAGTATCAACAAAGAGAGAAGAGAGATGGGGACAAAGGTGAAGAGAGACATAGAGAGTAATCAGGGGGTGGGGAGAGGGGGAGAGGGAAGTATCTATAAACCCATAGGAGAAGAGAGGTGATTGAGGGTAGTTGAGGGAAAGAAATAACGTGAGAGAGAATTGGGTGTAATTATCGGATAAGAAGAGAGGGAGAAGAGTAAGTATCAACAAAAGGAGAGAGGGAGAGATGTGGAGATAGGTGAAGAGAGTGATAGAGAGGATAATTAGTGGGAGTAGAGGGGAAGAGGGAAGTATTAACAAAGAGATGGACTAGAGAGAGGGTAATCAGGGGGCTCTCTCCCCATCTCTCCCCCCTCTTTCTTTGTTGATACTCCCTCCCTCTCTCTCCCCGCTCCCCTTCCCCTAATTACCTTCTCTCGATACCTCTCTCTTTGAACCTCTCTCCTCATCTCTCCCTCTCTCCCTTTGTTGATACTTTCCCACCCCCCCTCTCCTCCCAACACCTAATTACCCCCAACTCTCTCTAATTCTCTCTTCCCCAAATGTCATCTCTCTGACATACCTATCCTTACCTCTAACTTTACCATATGACCCCTTAGGTGTCGTTAGGGGTCATATTGTGTCCTAATGAGTCATATGGTGTCCTATGAACCCTTAGGACACCATATGACCTCTTAGGACACCATATGACTCCTTAAAACACTATATGGTGTTATTATTGGTCGTATGGTGTCCTAAGGGGTTATATGATATCCTATGACCCCTTAGGACACCATATGGTGTCGTTAGGGTTCGTATAGTGTGCTAAGGGGTCATAAGAAATCATATGACCACTGAGGACACCATATGACCCCTAAGGTGTCTTTAGGGGTCATATTGTGTCCTGAGGGTCATGTATGGTGTCATATGACCCCTTAAGACACCATATGGTGTCATCATGGATTATATGGTGTCCTAAGGGATCATATGGTGTCCTATGACCCCTTAGGACAACATATGATCCTTTAGGTGTCGTTTGGGGTCATATTATGTCCTAATAGGTCATGTGGTGTCCTATGACCCCTTAGGACACCATATGGTGTTGTTACGAGTTGTATGGTGTGCCAAGGGGTCATATTGTGTCTTAAGGGGTCATGGGACGTCATATGACCACTTAGGACACCATATGACCCATTAGGTGTTGTTAGGGGTTATATTCTATCCTAAGGGTTCATATGGTGTCCAATGACCCCTTAGGTGTTGTTAGGGGTCATATTGTGTCCCAACGGGTCATATGGTATCTTATAACACCTTTGGATACCATATGACATCTTATAACCCCTTAGGATACCATATGGCATCGTTAGGGGTTATATGGTGTGCTAAGGGGTCATATTGTATCTTAAAGGGTCATAGGACATCATATGACTCATTAGGACACCATATGACCCCTCGGATGTCGTTAGGGGTCATATTGTGTCCTAAAGGGTCATATGGTGTCTCATGAACCTTTAGGACACCATATGACACCTTAGGACATCATATGATGTTGTTATAAGTCTTATGGTGTCCTAAGGGGTCATATGGTGTTCTATGAGCTTTTAGGACACCATATGGTGTCGTTAGGGGTCGTATGGTGTGTTAAGGGGTTATATGGTATCCTATGACCCCTTAGGACACCATATGACCCCTTAGGTATTGTTAGGGGCCATATTGTGTCTGAACGGGTCATATGGTGTCCTATGACCCCCTAGGACACCATATGGTGTCGTTGGGGGTTGTATGGTGTGCTAAGGGGTCATATTATGTCCTAAGGGATCACAAGACATCGTATGACTCCTTAGACATCATATGATCCATTAGGTTTTGTTAGGGGTCATACTATGTCCTAAGAGGTCATATGGTGTCTCATGACCCTTTAGGACACCATATGACCCCTTAGGACATCATATGGTGTCGTTATGGGTTTTATGGTGTCCTAAGGGGTCATATGGTGTTCTATAACCCCTTAGGACACCATATGAGCCCTTAGGACACTATATGATGTTGTTAGGGGTCATATTGTGTCATAAAGGGGTCATATGGTGTCCTATGACCCCTTAGGACACTTTATGATGTCGTTAGGGGTCATATTGTGTTCTAAGGGGTCATATGGTGTCTTATGATCCCTTAGGACACCATGTGGTATCGTTATGGGTCATATGGTGTCCTAAGGGGTCATACGGTGTTCTATGACCCCTTAGGACACCATATGGTGTTGTTATGGGTCATATGGTCTTCTAAGGGGTCATATGGTGTCATATGACCCCTTAGGACACCATTTGGTGTTGTTATGTGTTGTATGGTGTCCTAAGGGGTCATATGGTGTTCTATGACCCCTTAGGACACCATATGACCCATTAGGACACCATATGGTGTCATTAGGGGTCGTATGGTGTGCTAAGAAGTCATATGGTGTCCTATGGCCCCTTAGGAAACTATATGACCCCTCAGGTGTTGTTAGGGTTTATTTTATGTTCTAAGGGGTCAAATGGTGTCCTATGACCCCTTAGGACACCATATGACCTCTTAGGACACCATTTGGTGTTGTTATGCATTGTATGGTGTCCTAAGGGGTCATATGGTGTTCTATGACCCCTTAGGACACCATATGGTGTCATTAGGGGTTGTATAGTGTGCTAAGGAGTAATATGGTGTCCTATGACCCCTTAGGAAACTATATTGCCCCTTAGGTTTTGTTAGGGTTTATTTTGTGTCCTAAGGGGTCGTATTGTGTCCTAAGGGGTCATATGGTGTCCTATGACCCCTTATGACACTATATGACATTGTTAGGGGTCATATTATGTCTTAAGGGGTCATATTGTGTCTTATGACCCCTTAGGACACCATA
The DNA here is from genome assembly GCF_030272615.1 of Cryptomeria japonica. Lineage (NCBI taxonomy): Eukaryota > Viridiplantae > Streptophyta > Pinopsida > Cupressales > Cupressaceae > Cryptomeria > Cryptomeria japonica. The sequence goes on from NC_081414.1 coordinate 473,597,786, forward strand.
TGGTGTCATTATGGGTCGTATAGTGTTCTAAGGGGCCATATGGTGTTCTATGACCCCTTAGGACACCATTTTTATGTTGTTATGGGTCGTACGGTTTCCTAAGGGGTCATATGGTGTCCTATGACCCCTTAGGACACCATATGGTGTCATTATGCATCATATGGTGTCTTAAGGGGTCATATGGTGTTCTATGACCCCTTAGGACACCATATGGTGTCATTAAGGGTTGTATGGTGTGTTAAGGGGTCATATGGTGTCCTATGAGCCCTTAAAACACCATATGACCCCTTATGTATCGTTAGGCGTCATTTTGTGTCGTTAGGGGTCATATGGTGTCCTATGACCCCTTAGGACACAATATGACCCCTTAGGACACCATATAGTGTTGTTAGGCATCATATGGTGTATTATGATGCCTTAGGACACAATATGACCCCTTAGGTGTCGTTAGGGATCATATTGTGTCCTAACGGGTCATATAGTGTCCTACGACCCCTTAGGACACCATATGGTGTCGTTCGGGGTTGTATGGTGTGCTAAGGGGTCATATTGCATCCTAATGATTCCTAGGACATCATATAACTTGTCAGGACACCATATGACCCCTTAGATGTCGTTAGGGGTCATATTGTGTCCTAAGGGGTCATATGGTGTTTTGTTTCACCATATGACCCCTTAAGACACCATATCATGTTGTTATGGGTCTTCTTGTGTTCTAAGGGGTCATATGGTGTTCTAAGGGGTCATATGGTGTTCTATGGGGTCATATGGTTTTGTATGACCCCTTAGGACACTATATGACATCATTATGGGTCATATTATGTCCTACAAGGTCATATTGTGTCTTATGACCCCTTAGGACACCACATAGTGTTGTTATGGGTCGTATGGTGTTTTATGACCCTCTAGGACACCATATTATGTTGTTATGGGTCGTATGGTCTCCTAAGGGGTCATATAGGACACCATATGACCCCTTAGGATACCATATGGTGTAATTATGTGTCGTATGGTATCTTAAGGAGTCATATGGTGTTATATGACCCCTTAGGACACCATATGATCCCTTAGGATACCATATGGTGTCGTTAGGGGTCGTATCGTGTGCTAAGGGGTCATATGGTGTCCTATGACCCCTTAGGACACAATATGACCCCTTAGTACACCATACAATGTCCTTAGGGGTCATATGGTGTCCTATGACCCCTTAGGACATAATATGACCCCTTAGGTGTTGTTAGGGGTCATATTGTGTCCTAATGGGTTATATGGTGTCCTATGACCCCTTAGGACACCATATGGTTTTGTTAAGGGTTGTATGGTGTGATAAGGGGTCATATTGTGTTCTAAAGGTTCATAGGACATCATATAACCCCTTAGGACACCATATGACCCCTTAGGTATCGTTAGGGGTCATATTGTGTCCTAAGGAGTCATACGGTGTCTCATGACACCATATGACCCCTTAGGACACCATATCGTGTCGTTATGGGTCTTCTTATGTTCTAAGGGGTCATATGGTGGAAACCATATAGTGTCATAAAGGGTGGTATGGTGTCGTAAGGGGTCGTATGGTGTCCTAAGGGGTCATATGGTGTCATATGACCCCTTAGGACACTATATGATGTTGTTAGGAGTCATATTATGTCCTAAGGGGTAATATTGTGTCTTATGATCCCTTAAAACACCACATGGTGTCGTTATGGGTCGTATGGTGTTCTAAGGGGTCATATGGTATTCTATGACCCTCTAAGACACCATATTATGTTTTTATGGGTCGTATGGTCCTCTAAGGGATCATATGGTGACCTATGACCCCTTAGGACACCATATAGTGTCATTATGCATCGTATGGTGTCCTAAGGGGTCATATGGTGTTCAATGACCCCTTAGGACACCATATGGTGTCATTAAGGGTCGTATGATGTGCTAAGGGGTCATATGGTGTCCTATGACCCCTTAGAACACCATATGACCCCTTAGGTATTGTTAGGTGTCATTTTGTGTCGTTAGGGGTCATATGGTGTCCTATGACCCCTTAAGACACCATGTAGTGTCGTTAGGAGTCATATGGTATCCTATGACCCCTTAGGATACAATATGACCCCTTAGGTGCTGTTAAGGGTCATATTGTGTCCTAACAGGTCATATGGTGTCCTACGACCCCTTAGGACACCATATGGTGTCGTTAGGGGCTGTATGGTGTGCTAAGGGGTCATATTGTGTCCTAAAGGTTCTTAGGACATCATATAACCCCTTACGACACCATATGACCCCTTAGGTATCGTTAAGGGTCAAATTGTGTTCTAAGGGGTCACATGGTGTCTCCAAACACCATATGACCCCTTAGGACACCATATCGTGTCATTATGGGTCTTCTTGTGTTATAAGGGGTCATATGGTGTTATATGACCCCTTAGGATACCATATGACCCCTTAGGACACCATATGGTGTCGTAAGGGGTCATATGGTGTTCTAAGGGGTCATATGGTGTCCTATGATCCCTTAGGTGTCATCATGGGTTGTATTGTGTCCTAATGGGTCTGATGAATACTAAGAGGGGGGGTGAATTAGTATGCCAAAAATCTTTGCACTTAAACACTTTGCAAGACTGACAATAAACCGGTAAAACAATTTAGCAGACAAACCGGTTAACAAACATGCAAACCAAATAGCTAATAATGCATTCACCCATAGAAGCACAAACACCATAACACAAGAGATTTTGACGTGGAAACCCAAATGGGAAAAACCACGGTGAGATGGAACTCACAAGTAACTATCTGCAGAATAGAAATCAGACCGGTTAAGGTCTTACAACGTTCTTTACTAGAACAGATCCTGTTAGGAATCTCAATCTCTGTTAGGAGATAAGTCTGATTAAAGACTACCTTGCTAGAGGATTTTAGATCCACAGATGTGAACCACCTTGTTAGAGGATTTACAAGAGGCTTTTGGGCCTACCCGGTTAAGGGCTACAGACTTGTCGAAGATGTGAATAATCAACAAGTGAGTGATCTAGCAAATAGCACAGATTGCTTGGTTAGATCCTTGATAGCTCGATCTTAATGCATTACAACATTACTTCAGTCTTGTACACATTCATACTCTCTCTAACTCTTTAGTTACCTTGAACCCTAGCAGCAACATCAACCTCAACAACAACAACATTAGAATCCTAGACATGATGTCCTTATAAAGGAATCTGATTTCATGTAGGTCCAATAGGATTACAATACAATTTCCTAGGTTCAATGCATTTGGACATATCTAGTAACACGACACAAAAAAAACCCCCAGAGAGTCGGCACCGTGAAACGATAGGTGGATGGTAACTCATCACAAAATGCCGATTGGTAACTCATCACAGAGTATTACCGGTTCATACAAAATACCAGTTGCCGGTTTGTCAAAATGAAGACTGGTAAAAATGTGTTATGCCGCTTTAATCCCTCGTATCGCTTGGTATCCATGAACCGCTTGGGGTCAACATTCCGCTTCAGACCGATAAACACATTCTGCAAAACATCAATAGTCTAAAGACTATAATACAACATACCGGTTGGAACAAATACCGGTTGTGCTCTAACTCACACATATGAAGAGGATCTTAATGCAAGTGTGTGTCCATCAATGACAATCACAACATGAACATAAGAAATGCCAACAATCTCCCCCTTTGGCATTGATGGCAACACTTAGGAAAATAAAATTTTGACATCTAAGTGTTTTACAACAAAAACATGCCATTAGCAAAATTTCTCCCCCTAAGCATATATGCTATCCCTTTAACAATACGATGTATAACAATTTTGCATATAGAGCATAAACATTGAGATATTAGAGCATATATCAAAGCATATAGCAAAATTTTAAATCCAGATACTTCTCCCCTATACTTCTCCAAAATAGATAGAGTACTTCTCCCCCTTTGCCAACAATGACAAAGTACCACTGAACAACCCTGTTTCCATTTGATATTAAAATAATAAAAGTTTATGACAACAAGGAATAATACTCGTCAAAAACAAATTTATAGTCTTGTAAGAATTCTTTCATCGATAGAGACCAGGACTCAAGTAGGGAGGTGGCTACTTCTTTCTCTATTTGCATCTGGGAGACCTATTCTTCCATGGCATCAACTGTGCTCATCTCCTGTGTAACTGTCAAGGCATCCAAGTTCAGATAACACTTCTGAAGAATTTGCAAACGTGGGAGTAGAACCATTTGTAGCTCCTGCAAATCTCTAGACCATGTGCTGATCTCTTGCTCCATTTTGGCTGACTGGATGTGAAACCAGTGAATGGTTTGCCCATAAGTTGCAAAGGAATCATAAGGCATCTTGAATGTGCTCATATAGGACTGTAAGTCTATTTGAAGCTTTTTCTTTTGAGCTAGCACATCATCATAGAATAGATGGGGTTGACAAATTTTGCTAAGTAGCAGATTTCCCTCATCTAAAGCATCCCTTATATCCTTTTGTTCTTTCTTCAGTTCAATCCGGAGCTCATTCAACTTCTTCACCAGAGCTATATTAAGAGCTTTTTGATGCTCCTTCTTGACATTAGCCTTTGTTGCCTCTTCAAGGCTCTGCACCTGATCATCTACTACTGTGCATAGGAGCTTAAGTCTAGCTAGTGATGAATCGGTGTTTGGAAGAGTTGTATCGGGTATCAAATAGGTAAGTGTATCCACAGCTGCTTGGATTACATCCTGCTCCTTCTTCCATCGAATGATTTCAAGGTGCTCTTGAGCTACCTTGATGCTCTGCATTAGCTTTGTTTCACTTGCAGACTGGAGATCTATAGGACTGGTGAGATCAGCTCGTTTAGCTTGACTCCCAGTTGTCTTCGGAGTCTCCATTTGGGTGTTCTTCACTGCTTCTCCTACCTTGTCCTCTTCCGCTTTCTTCTTCTCTGCTTCTCTCCTCTTCTCTGCTTCCTTGTCTTCCTCAACCTTTTTCTTTTCTGCTTCCTTTGTCTTCTCCTGTTCCTTATCTTCTTCTTCCTTCTTTTTCCTCTTTGCTTCCTTCTTCTTCTTCTCCTCTTCATCTTTCTTCTTTTTCTCCTCTTCATCCTTTTTCTTCTTTTCTTCTTCTTCCTTCTTCTTTTTCTCCTCTTCATCCTTTTTCTTATTTTCTTCTTCTTCCTTCTTCTTCTTCTCCTCTTCATCTTTCTTCTTTTTCTCCTCTTCATCCTTTTTCTTCTTTTCTTCTTCTCCCTTCTTCTTTTTCTCCTCTTCATCCTTTTTCTTCTGCTCGGCCTCTTCCTTCGCTGCTTCCTTTCTATCCTCAGCTTTCTTCTCCTATTCAGCCTGATGCTCCTGTCCTATTGCCTCAGATGGTATCTCTTGGGTAACATCCTCAACATCCAAAGCATCGACATCAATGGTGTCGATTGGTTCAACAACCAGATTTCCTTCATCATCAAATGCTTCATCCGCTTTGGATATAACCGGTTCTTTCTCAGCTTGTCAGTTGGCGAGACGCGCTTTGTGAGTCTGGACAACTGTTTTCATATACAGATGGGTGTCTTTTTTGACATCAGTAACTCTACCTTCTAACAACCAGAGTCTTCTTTTTCTAGTGAAGAAGAGTCCTTTGTTTTGGTCAATAACATCATACAACTCAGAATTTGACAGGTCGGGAAAGTACTGTGCAAAAACCTTCTCCCTATTTTCTTGTTCTTTCTTTATGGCAATTCGCCATCTATTATCTAATGACATATATAGAGAATCTGGTGTCTAAGATTTGATCTCTAAGGGCGACCGGTCATTAATACATAAATACTGAATTATTTCCTTTTCAACCGCTTCCTTTTCATCCTCATTGAAGTCATCAAAACACTCAAGTAAGTCATTTAGCACTTTTCTCCTAATATTCTTTATTGTTCTTTGACAATGTGTCAAAGGTTTATAGAAAGAGATATCTATATTTACCGATGCAGATGATATCAGTTCATCTTTTGTCTTCCTCTTTGTTTGACGTGTTTTCTTTGGCTTTTCCTCAAACAAGGTTTCTTCTGAGTCTGGAGAGGTGTTCCTTGTCTTCCTCTTTCTCTGGAACACTTTAGCCAGTGCAGCTTCCGGTTTCCTCTTGGCTAGTGACCACTTGGTCACTTTTGGAGTTCCAGTAGTAACCAGTGCAAATGCTGCAGGCACTGCCTTTGCCTTCTTCACTGCCAGTTCCTTTTCTTTCATTGCTAGTGGTTCCTCAACCGGTGCTATCCTCTCTAGGTAGGTGTCGGTTCTCTTCACCTTAGGATCAAGCGGTGAGGCAATAAGGGTAGAGGCATACCCTTTTAGCATATCATACATCACCTCATAGCCCATTGGCTCTACTTCTTCTTGTCTAGGCTCAACAACCTCCATTATGCATTTATCTACTTGGATGGTGAAGCAGATGTCATCTTCATATTTCTTGACGATATCACTTGAGATCCTCATCCTTTGGCTCATTTTTCATCTGAACTCATCAAAATACTTGTTCAGAACATCAGGGTAACTGGTTCCAATTGCTTGAATGCTCTCCTTGATTTGCTTGGTTACCAGTTGGTCAGGAGACCACTAGACATCTCCTACTCTTGGAAAGTATCCTTGAAAGTAAAAGAACAACCCGACCAATGGTTGTCCGAACTTAAACCTTTGTGCATTATCCTGTTTGATCAACTTCAGGTTTGACAGGAGTTGCCTCTGCATACCGGTGCACAGGTCAAATGATGCGTCCTCCTTAATCATCCGGTAAGCGACATTTACTGCTACAGCAGATACAGAGTTAATTCTACTGGTAGAGAATGTCCGGTAGCCTATCACCATGCAGGCATACTTAACCAAATCATCCTTGATGGAGTTGACTGTCATGCCTCGTGAGTTGCTCACTGAACCGGTGAGCCATGTCATTTCAGTTTTGCTTATTTGCCTTAGGGCTGGCACTTCCCCTGTGTTGCAGAAACCGGTGACTGCATGAATTGCCTGTGGTGTAATATCATGCGTCCTCTCCAGGTACATCTTGTCACCGCAGACTCTGCTCAAAATGATCCTTATGTGATCTTTTGTAAAATCTTGCAGGAAGTAGACAACATTGTGGAGTTTCTTCTTCTCCATGATATTATACTTCGGTTTGATTTTCTTATCCTTGTCACAAAACAAATCTAACTGGGAGTGGATAGCTAGAGACCCTAGGTCTTCAATCTTGCAGTCTATGTAGTCAAAAATTCCCTCTTCTACTATCACACCAACTAGAACTTGTGATAGAGCATTATACTTGGACTTTCATTGAATAAAACTTTCAGATTCAATAGATGCACTAGAACTGGTATGAGATGCGGAAGCCATGATAGAAACTTTACGAACTTCGAGAAATACCTTTTTTTAAAACAAGTGAATTTAGGGCTTTCCGATTCTCCTTCACTCCACACTCTGTTGGTTGTTGAATCACTGCTTTGTGTTCTCCACTTGACCATTTGTAGTTTGAATTTGAATCTCCTTTGCGGTTTGTCAATTTCTCAAGATCTCAGCTCAAATCGCCTTTTCGTCACTCTGCTCTTTGAAAAACTTTTCTTCGCTTGAAAACAGATAGTGAGAAATGATTTGAAAAATGCCTTTAAACATATCTCTCACCTACCACCATTAATGCTCCTCTATTAGGGTGTAAACCCTAATTTGCCTTTTTACCATTTCCGGTCTTCTGCCAAGCGACAGGTATCACATATCTGTTAAGGTCTTTTACCGGTGTAAGCCGGGGGTTTGAAACAATTTGCCATTTGCTCCCCCTAAGCTTTTCTGAGGCTTAGTTTGTCGGTTCCGATATTTCCACACTAGGTGCAGAAACCAGTTCCTCTTGTAACACCACTGGTTTCTTCTTCCAAGTTTTGTTCATATCCGCTTGAACAGTGTCAACATCAATGTCTCCTTCCAGAGTGACCGATATATCATTAGATATGTTCTTTCTTGATCTACAGAGTCTGGCAATGTGACCCGGTTTATTGCAGTGATAGCAGACCAATCCAGGTGCTCTCTAAGGTCCATTGTTCATGTTTCCATTCTTCCTTCTGCATGTTGTAGCAGTGTGACCATGACCATGACAGATCATACAATTTTCTCTCCATTCGGTTGCCGCTTGATAGCCATTGCTTCTTGGTTGATGATTGAAGACATTAGACCGGTTGTGATTCTGGTTCACAAAAGGTTCGGGACCAACTCCTTGGGTCCTCTGAGGATATCTTTCAGTGTCATTCATGACAGACCTGCATTCAAATGCTTTATGCCCATACTTGTTGCATGCATAACAGTTACCATTGAATCTATAGGATCTAGGCTTATCATTTAGGAAATAAGGAAAATTGTTGTAAGCCTTACTCCTACACACATTTTCAGTATGTCCTTCTTTAAGACAGTTAAAGCAAACATGTTTAAACTTTTGCTTACCTTTATCCTTTGATGTTGGTTGTTTCTTTGATGCTCCAGCATTTGTACCAGAGGTCTCACCTTCCTCATGACCGGAATAACCAAGTCCATTGGTATTCTTGACCGGTTTGGCAGATTCAAGCTTTTGCTCAAGCTTGACAGTACTCTTGTTGAACTTAGCAAGTATTTCCTTTGACTCAGAGAGTTCTTTGGAAATAGTAGCATTTTCTTCCATCAGGTTTTCATTCTCAGAGATGGCATTGTTCAGTTCACTTTGCATGTCGTCCTTTTCCACTTTGCTAGCATGGAGTTGAGCAGTTAGGGCACTGATCTCTTGTTTCAGCTTGGAGATCTCATGATCTCTTTCTTTCACCAGATCTTCAGCTTTCCTCCGGTTCTCAAGCTCTTGACACATCCGGATAGTCAGTCCTTCCAACTCCTTTCTCAGGTTGGAGTTTGATTCATTCAACTTGTTTACTTTTGCAATTAGGGCTTCCATGTCTACTTCATCTACAGAACTATTTTCAAATAGCTCCATCAACTTTTCTACATGTTCTCTCCTTTTTGCTTGAGATGCCTTGTATTTGACCATAAGATCATCATAGGCTTGCTCAGACTGAGTGAGCCGTTGAGTAAGTTCCCTTAAGGTGTATTCCCCCATATCTCTTTCCAAGTGGTTAAACTTATAGAAAGGTAGGCTCTAATATCAATTGATGAATACTAAGAGGGGGGGGGGTGAATTAATATGCCAAAAATCTTTGCACTTAAACACTTTGCAAGACTGACAGTAAACCAGTAAAACAATTTAGCAGACAAACCGGTTAACAAACATGCAAACCAAATAGCTAATAATGCATTCACTCATAGAAGCACAAACACCATAACACAAGAGATTTTGACGTGGAAACCCAAATGGGAAAAACCACGGTGAGATGGAACTCACAAGTAACTATCTGCAGAATAGAAACCAAACTGGTTAAGGTCAGACCGGTTAAGGTCTTACAACGTTCTTTACCAGAACAGATCCTGTTAGGAATCTCAATCTCTGTTAGGAGATAAGTCTGATTAAAGACTACCTTGCTAGAGGATTTTAGATTCACAGATGTGAACCACCTTGTTAGAGGATTTACAAGAGGCTTTTGGGCCTACCCGGTTAAGGGCTACAGACTTGTCGAAGATGTGAATAATCAACAAGTGAGTGATCTAGCAAATAGCACAGATTGCTTGGTTAGATCCTTGATAGCTCGATCTTAATGCATTACAACATTACTTCAGTCTTGTACACATTCATACTCTCTCTAACTCTTTAGTTACCTTGAACCCTAGCAGCAACATCAACCTCAACAACAACAACATTAGAATCCTAGACATGATGTCCTTATAAAGGAATCTGATTTCATGTAGGTCCAATAGGATTACAATATAATTTCCTAGGTTCAATGCATCTAGACATATCTGGTAACACGACACAAAAAGCACCACTAGAGAGTTGACACCGTCAAATGATCAGTGGATGGTAACTCATCACAAAATGCCGATTGGTAACTCATCACATAGTATTACAGATTCATACAAAATACCAGTTGCCGGTTTGTCAAAATGAAGACTGGTAAAAATGTGTTATGCTGCTTTAATCTCTCGTACCGCTTGGTATCCACGAACCGCTTGGGGTCAACATGCCGCTTCACCCCGGTAAACACATTCTGCAAAACATCAATAGTCTAAAGACTATAATACAACATACCAATTGGAACAAATACCGGTTGTGCTCTAACTCACACATACGAAGAGGATCTTAATGCAAGTGTGTGTCCATCAATGACAATCACAACATGAACATCAGAAATGCCAATAGGGTCATATGGCATTTTATGACCCCTTAGGACACCATATAACCCCTTGGGACACTATATGGTGCTATGGGTCGTATGGTGTCCTAAGGGGTCATATGGTGTACTATGACCCCTTAGGACACCATATGACCCTTTAGGACGCCGCATTGTGTCATTAGGGGTTGCATGGTGTCCTAAGGGATCACTTGGTGTCTTAGGACCCCTTAGGACACCATATGGTGTCATTAGGGGTCTTATTGTGTCTTAAGGGGTCATATGGTGTTTTATGACCCCTTGAGACATCATATGACCCTTAGGTGACCATATGGTGTCGCTAGGGGTCATATTGTGTCCTAAGGGATCATATGATGTTCTATGACCCCTTAGGACACAATATAAACCATTAGGAAACCATATATACTAAGTTTCAAATAAGGAGAGATATAAGGATGAAGAGAGATGAAGAAACTAAAGAGAGGGAAAAGAACTAAAGGACAAGGACATAAATAGAGATATAGATATTAAGGAGTATGAAGTGAGAGGGAGAAAAACTAAAGGACAAGGATGGATAGAAAGAGGTAGACATATCTAGATATTAAAAAGGAGAGAGGATGATAGAGATAAAAAAATGAAGATAAAGGGAGAGCGAGATGAATAGATATAGAGAAAGAGAGAGGTAAAGACAAAGATAAATATATGAAGAGATGGAGAAAAATGGATAGAGAGGGGTAAAGAGAGAGATAAAAAAGGAAGAGAGAGAGAGATATAAAGGAAGAGAAATATCGATAGATAGAGAGATATAGATAGTGCAAGAGAGTGAGAAAGAGAGATAGAGATTATAGATAGGGATAAATAGAGAGGGAGAGAGAGAAATAGGAAGATATAGAGATATATAAAGGCACTATAGAGAAGGATGTGGGGAGAGAGCCAAAGATATATAAAGATGGATCAAATAAAGAGATAAAGGTAGAGAAAGGGAAAGATACTTCAAGAGGGCGATAGAGGAAGAGACAGAGAAGTAGATTAATCATGTATAGAGGAAGATATATGAAGATAGAGGAACATGTAAAAATAGAGATTGATAGGGAAAGAGACGGAGATGTGAAGATGGAGATAGAGATAGATATGGATAGAAAGTGATAGAGAGAGTAAGACAAATGGAGGGAGAGGTGGAGTGAATAAGTGAGATTTAGAGATAATGAGATATAAATATACATGAAGACAGATCTATAGGGATATAGAGATAGAGGGGACAAGATAGGGAGATAAAGGAGGTGATAGAGAAAATTAATATATAAGTATAGGTAGGATAAGGTAGAGGAGGGAGATAAATAGAGAGAAGAGAGATTATTAGAGAGAAGTATAGAAATAAGGAGTGACAATGATGGAGTGGGAGAGGGAGAGATAGGAATAGAAAGATGGAGATATATGCAGAGATACATGTAACTTGGGAATTTATTTATCTAGATGGGATGAGAAAATAAGTGACATAAGTATAAAATAAAGAGATAGATAAAATATATTATATAAGTATAGATAAACAAGTGATAGATAAAGGAGGTGATAGGAAAAAAATGAGACTTTGTATGCAAAATTTGTGAGTATTTAAAGTTTTAAAATTGAAGGACTAACTTGAAATGATTATAATTAATTTTTGTTATATAATATCATCAAAATACCTCATGAATTTGATAGGTCTCTGAATTACCTTTCCAATGCTTGTAAAAAATCAAAATTTTGATAAGAAACGCAAATGTTATGCCCATTTTACTAAACTATATTTTTTATGCTAAGAAAAACGAATATCCGATTTGGAAAAGTATGACATCACAATAGTGACATCACAAATCGGATATCCGATTTGGTTTGGTATTACCAAACCAAATTCAAATTTTGGCCGACCCAAACAAAAAGTCAAAGCGGATTTTGGCGTGTTTGGAAAGGTTTAAAACACATTTTTTTTTCATTGCCACTTTTTGGCCCCCCATGATCTTGGACATACTGAAACCTTGAAGAATTATAAGATTCCTAAGTTTAGCTTAAGCATAGAGTATAATAGACTAATAATTAAATAAATAATTATTAGCTAATAAAAGATTACTCTAACACCCCCCCTTAAGATGAACTCAGGGAGTAGCTAAAAAACAACTAAGGACTAATAAAACATGTAAAAAATGCAGGAAAACAACAATGGGTCCCAACAACTAGGCTTGATGAGGTACCCAAGTACAATAAAAATCTCTGTAAAGTGGAAAAAAATGAGAAAACCCTATGGGAAAACAAAACTTCTCTCCAAGAAGAGATGAAAGCTCAAGTGAAGGACTAAGAAGTCTCCAAACAAGAGTGTTCCAGAAGATAGGAACAAAAAGAAGAGAATGAAGAACACCACTGAAGTATGAAATAACTGCAAACACTATCAAAGAGTAACTGGTGATCTAAAGAACCTCTAGTGAAATAGAACATGACCAAGTAGAGAAGACTATAATCTGCATGAGTGTCCTCAAATGACATATGGCAGAAACACCAAACCCTGAAGAGTTGATCAATCGAACCAAGGAAGCATTAGAATCAACAAGACAAACCTCCCCATAATACTGAAAAAAGAGAGGGACAGGTACATTGAAAAGAACAACCAACAAGAACTACATGACGAAGAACCAGGAACATTAAAGGTGCAAAGAAAGTACATAGTGTCGTGGAAGGAACACTCACTTGACACACATCATGAGGCTAATGTCATGGAAGGAACACTCACGTGACAAAGGTAGATGGAAAACAAAGGCAAACATCAACCCCCCCATAACACTTTATAAGTAGTGCATGTACAGTAAGGCACAAGATGTGCAAGATCCCAAGTATATAGTGCATGGTGGCACTTTATCTCAGTGTTTTTGCATAAATAAAATGCTACAATGATAAGAAGAGACAGAGGACTGGAAACATAAAGAACAACCAAAGATGAGACATCCTACTCAAAGAAAGAGATCCTAGGACTTGAAACACCCAAGATATTCACTAGAGTGCTAAAAAATAAAAAAAAATCAATAAAATATACTTGAAACAAAATCTAGAAAGAAAAATTATATGAATGGAGAGAACACAGAACAAGTTTTCCAATGATATAAAGTTTTCAAAAAACGGAGTTCGGATGCTCAAGTTATGTCTCCCGGAGTGCAAAAAAGAATCTTTGACTTTGACAGAAAAAAATGCCATCAAGAAAGAAAAATCAAAAGTTCAAACCTCCAGATCTGGATAGAGCTCAGAAAGAGCTTTCCGACGATATATGGTTTTTGAAAAAGCGCCTCTGTATGACCAAGTTACGGCCAAAAGAAAAAACACCCTCTTGTAGGGCATAAAGAGGGTTAAATTTTTTTTATTTTTATTTTTTGATGAAATTTTTTTGACGCATTCGTAGGTACAGTCGTACGAATTTTTGTGCCTCGAAAAATGTGCCAATAAAAATGCCCCTATCACCGAAAATAGGCAAATTATATATCAAAATTCATGGAACCAGCCTTCTAAATCCAACTATGAGGTCCTTTTGGCACCAAAATGTACCAAAAAGTCAGCTACCCCCAAAAATGGAAAAAAATGACTGCACAAACCCTCGAAAAACACAGATCTGAAGAACAAGGCTCAAAATATCTCATGAAGAGAACATAGGCATGCAAATGTGGAGCTCTGATACCATATTGGAGTTGAGAAAAACTCAACTCTACAACTCCCAAAGATCACTTGCATGCAAACCTGTCACAGAAAGAGAAAAGCAAAAAAGCTATGGAGGCCAAAATTCGGAGATCCAGAAAATATGAGTCATATTGATTGTGCAACAAGAATGCAATTCAATAATTACAGTTGTTATGAAAATACAAAGAGAGAATCCTTATAAAAGGATACTTGAAACCCTAAAGGGGAAAACCCTAAAGAATTATAAGATTTCTAAGTTTAGCTTAAGCATAGAGTATAATAGACTAATAATTAAATAAATAATTATTAGCTAATAAAAGATTACTCTAACAAGATCTATTATTTCACAAATGTTTTTATTCATTTTATTATCTCAACACCAAAGTTAGAGAGAGAACAACACCACATAGGAATGTTTTGTTTTCTATTTTAATACAAGACGTAATGTGTGTGTGTGTGTGTGTGTGTGAGAGAGAGAGAGAGAGAGAGAGAGAGAGAGAGAGAGAGAGAGAGTTAACATGACATTCGTAGACAAAAATGGAGTCAAACCATTGTCTTTTCTAATTGCATACAATTGTTAAAATAATAGAGAAATCTTTCCTTGACATTAGAAACATTCACAATCAATTATAATCCTTCAACACAGAGAAGTGTGAGAATCCCAATCATTTCACTTATAAGAACACCAATGATAATCACAAGTTGGAAAACACCTAATCATTTATCATAATTAACCATTAATGCAAGCATCATTCTCAAATATCACATACAAAATAGTAAGAGATAAGATTATGCAACTAAATGTATAAATGTATACTCAAATCTACAGACAATAGAAGAGTGGTGGTAGGAGAATGTTAAACATATAATGTGTAGGGAAAACTAATAGAAAAATTATGTCATGATAGAGTTTAAGGACAATATTGCACAAGTATGGTCACTACTATAGTGTACCACTTGACACTATGGAATAGATAAACTATGAACATTTAATGTGAAAAAATGTAGTTTGGGCCTCTCGATGGAATTATAAAATCTAGGTTAACACCATACTATTCAAGTTGGTATTGCAATCCTCCCAAAACTCACAAAAAAACATAGAATGTCATTCTAAATTTTTTCAACAAGTTTTTTTACATGTTTATCTAGGGTCCAAGATTAACAACTTGACTTTGTGGTAACTGTATAGTGATAATGAGCTACAAATAGTGATAAATTACTCAACATTGACCAATGCAAATGAAAGATGGAATCTAATCATAAGAACATCATTAAAACTATAATTTGAACATATCTTTTGATCGACAATGAATTTGAACTTGTTGTAGATCTTGTCAAACATAAATTCACCCAACCATGCACAATACTTAACTTTTACAAGATAATCTCTCAAACTCATACATCAACAAATTTCGTAATAGAAGGTTTTTCATAAACATTCATTTTAAAACTTCTCCAAGTCTAAAGTACGAGATAGATTTCATTCGTAGAAAAACCTCCACAAGCTATACTTTTTCTTCAAAGACATAATATTTACATTTAAGTTTCCTTTAATAATCAAGTTAAATATATCAACATTTCTCACAACTAATAAATGTAAAAACCATTCCTTTGTAACTTTTTCCATTCATTCGGAAGAAAGGGATCTTCAAGGCGTCCATTTGAATGAAAATTCAAGATTAAATCAAGCCAAAATGAGGATAGTTGCAGCCCAATTAATCAGAACTCTCAATCCTAACTTCAATCACCACCAAACTCTATCTTGACAAATATATATCAATGAAGTCTTGATTTACGACTTTGTAAATAAAAAATCCAAAAATATAGAAAAAAGAAGAAAAAAGAAGAAAAAAGAGTAGGAACCCCTTAAAATAGATGCACAAGGTTTTGATCAAAGGCGAATGCTTATGGAATAGATCGGTCACTATCGATTCCTGTTTATCCTCCTACCTCTATGGAAGCCTAGCCAATCCATGTCCATGTGAGAAAATGATTTGATTACTGGGATGAAAGAAACACACTAATATCCATCCCTGATGCTGAAGCTTACATACAATTCGGAAGGGGAAGGGGGCCAAAATTCCCTCCTGTGGATTCTATTAACCACCCAATTCAGAATCGGATGCAACATCAACATCTATGGAAAATTCCTCCCCATCAAGAAAAGGCAAGACCTGACCTTGAAGTGAATGAGTTTATTTAGGTGGGGCCGAACGATGCCTTGCAGGTAGTTCACTTCACTTCATTCTGGGACAGCCCTACAACCAACGGGTTTCTTTTTTCTTATCCCTTGTACGGCCATCCCTACATCCTCTCCGGCTCAGGAAACAAGTAGATATATTCAATCATTTTGGACAAGACTTAAGGATTGCCTTCTGCTAAGGGATTACATCCTCATTAGCGAGCTTAAGGAGAGCATCTCAGGATTTCATGAGATAAAGCATCATATCCTTTCAATGCTGAAATCATCATAACGCTCTCCTCTTTTAGTTTTAGCAAGATTTTAACTATAAGAAATACAAGCCTACCTCCAAACTTCTTTGATAATAAAAGATTTCTGGCTAGCTGAAGAACAATTTTTTTCAAAGTGAAAAACACAACCTTATTTTTTCTTTCTTCCACTTAGCTTTCAATCTTCAAAATATAATTATCAATCTCCAACAAGCCAACCACTCCCTTAACTCAAGCTTAAAATTAAATAAGACTACACCTTAATACCTCATCCTCAGAATGTGACACCACTTAGTCCATTTTCATCTAAAGCAAAGCTATTATCAAAAATGAAAATTCAAGGAATTTGAAAGCTATTAAATAAAAAATAAAAAAATGAACTTATAAAAGAAATTCAAAGCTCTTTCAAAACATGTTGAAAATCTTTCAAAATATTTAAAAAATTTCTTAATTAGAAAATCTTTAAAACAAATATTCATTAGCCTCTCATAAGTGAAAACCACACGGGCTTCATTAATATTAATATACAAAATATATATATATATATATATATATATATATATAGCCAACTCATGTGGATGTGATTTCCACCAAGGGCTATCTAAAAGCATCTATAAAAAAATCTTTTCTTTTTCAAATATAAATAAATATAGAAAGTCAATTTACATTTTAATTTAAATCAATTATAAATTGCATGTGCATAGAATCAACCAACTCACCTCTAAGTCACACATGACAAAAGTATCGTGCTTGTTTATGCCCTTAACCTATAACATGCAATGAGGGAGGGGATGGGGGTGTGGTGGAGGAAGGGGACAATATGTGTAGATATCTTGCGGCTAGCATAAACCTTCATTAGGCTATATGATCATTTACATAGACTTATATAAGTAGTTAGGCCGACCTCTATGACATCCATGATATAATTATGGTATATATATGAAGGTATAGAGCTTAACTAAGTTTTATGATCATTTAAAAAATCTTATATAGGTAGTTGGGCCATCTTGGATGACACCCATGACATAATTATGGTATACATATGAGGTAGTGGCTAGTTTAATATCACCATATTATGAATTATGTTAATATTGAAGAAATTTGGAGGTTCCCCGCCTTGAAGTGGCTTATTATTATCAAGTATTTACAACATATTTCCTATTATATTCTTCTCTTGAGAAACTAATTTTATTACAAGTGGCATCAAAGTATGATCTTAACATTTGGAAGACAAGAAATGAGCCAAATTTTTTTAATTTAGGAAGTCAAATTATAAAGTGCGTGTTTATTTTAATCTGGTAATTTTTATTCTAAATTTTGGAGGGTTGATCAAAGACATATTGAAACTACTATAGTTCCAATTTTAGATCATTTGAATCAATTTGAAGTAGTTGAGGCAAAGTAAGGGTTTTTATCAAATTTTCTCCCAAGGTTGCAATTCATCAAATTTCTTGGATTTTTTTTTTTAGAAAATGAATTTTGAGTAGAGGTAAGTTGTAGTTTAAAATGTTAGATCTTTTTAGTCATTTATTATGAAATTTGTTTAACAACGTCGTGGTGGATGTTTTAAAAAGAGACAAAGGAAGGATTTTAATCATTCTTGGGAAGAATATTGAAAAGAATGATCTAATAGTAAAGGATATGAATCTCATAACCATTAAAGATATAGAGGAAGAAACCAACTAGTTTGAGAAAATCTTGTTAGAAATGATAGAAAAGTTTGATACAATATTCAAATAATTAGCTTATATTTAAAGTTCTATAGACTCCCAAAAAGAAGATTCACACCATAAGACTTGGGATGCAAACATATCTTCATAAGGAAATGAAGCTTCTTGATTTGAATCATATATTAAGTAAGAACATCACATAAATAATTCTATTTTTTTTATCCTAGGCACTTCATACCAAGGGATGGAGATGTGCAACTTTGATGGCAAGGATCCAATAAATTGGCTATGCTAAATGGAATAGTTCTATAATATTTATTATGTTCCTGTTGATGCCTAAAATTGCTCTTAGGCATATAGCCTTATGGGAAACTCAGTGTTTGGGGACCTATGCGCTTTCACTGAGTAACCTTTGAGATTTTAGAAGTCGTCTCTTCATTTACTCAGGGGGAGGAAAAGGGAAGAGAAAACATAAAATTAAACTAATCTAAGGCGATGCGCCTAATCTGATTTTTTGTCGAACAACCTACATAGAAAACCTCATACATATGCGATTTTAAGGCCCATTCAACAATCAACATGCCTCATGCACAATCACAGATACATCAAAGATCTTCAAAATGACATAATGTAAATCAATCCTACACATTTACTTGAATGAAAGAGTGTATGGCATGATCCAGACAACAAAGTTTAAGCATACATTACTAGAGTCAAGACTGCATCTTAAATTGCACATAAAACCATTAATGAATATTGAACAAATTAGTCTAAAATCCCTGAGGCATAGTTCAATTTCTTTGATTTAGGAAACAATAACAACATTGAGGCCTGAAATTGTAGTCTAGAGATATTTTTAATATATCTATATTAAAGTCCAGAAGTCCCTAATGTTACAAGCATTTGAAATTAAATAGAGGAGGGTCGAATTGCCCACTACTTTTGAAACAGAAAACCTGTCACAATACCATGCCTAATGTTGCACCAGATGGCCCATTTACCATTTGTTATGTGGATAAAAAACCACCATCATAATCACCCCATCGCAACAACTTGCTGGACCTATCTAGAACAACGCCCCAAAAATAGTTGGTAAACCCTCAACACATTGGCACCACTTTATAGGTGGGATCCTACCCTCCGTTACATGAACGCGTGAGACCTCCAAAAATCACTTTGAAATGACATGCGACAACAGGATGGGGAACCTCCTCCTCGAGCAATCTACAAACTCAAAACATCCCTCAAAGCAGACGTGTGTCTCTCAATTGACCTCCCTTTAAACTGCGGACAAAACTTGCAGGAAAGAAAAAGGGAAACCATGTGGCATTCAAATGGGGCTCCGTGGCAAAAAGAAAAGAAGGCTACCCACAATGCATGCCATGCCAACACGTGGAAAACACGCGTAAACTTTGAACTGCGACCCTTTGACTTACCTGATCAAAATGAAGGTCGCAGACTTAGATAACATAAAAGGGGCCTTTAAGGGACGAGGGGGATCATACATTCATAATTTTAAGGCAACTCTTGGGGAAATCTCACCTACGGGGTGACAAAACTCAAAACTTTGGTTTTGCAAACCAGTTCTACGCACTTGCTCTGAAGAGTTGCTCAAGGGCCTTCTGCAACAGGAGACAATCATCTTCTGAGGGTGGAGCTTGGGATTTAAGATGTTGATGATCCTGATCCAAGTTAATGATTTCTTAGAAAGGCAAACCACTCAGCTTGCTAAGAGTCAGCTCTATGAGAATGTCAAGCTAAGTTGAGGATGAATCAATCCTTCAATCTTGCTAGTGTTAGGGGTGTCACTCACAACTTGCAGATATAACTGGTCCTGTTGATGTTGCTCTATCAAATCCATAACCTGCACTGAATCATCAGAGACGAAAGACGAGGGAATTCCACTCTGCACAAGCTGCTCAAACTGACTCCTTGTATGAGTGGCCAAGGACTTTAATGTTGCCAAGCTGGACATAGCCTGGACAACTACCTTATGACAATTTATAAACTCATTTTCTTTCCTTACTATAGCTCTACAATCTTCAATCCCGCTGCAGTTAGATCTTGATATGAGGTGACATACAACCAATTGACTAGAGTCTCTAAGAACTAGGGACCTTATGTATGATGGATTGCATGATTTGATCAATGGTATTCCTTGCATCGACACACGGTGATTGAGAATCTGCCACAAATTTAAAGGATGGTTGCAAAGAGACAAAAGATTACTTTACTTTTTCCCAACCAGAAGTGTAAATTTGTTGTACTACAGGAGTAAAATTTGCAGGGGGAAGAGGAGGAAGTATGGAAGGCTTCGACAAGAATTTGATTTCAGCTTCCTTTCAATTTTATTTTTTTAGTCAACTCCTTAATCTGTTGGGATGCATTAGACACTTGTTGCTGCAATACAGTGATCTCTGCACTCCTCTCCTACACTTCTTTATACTTTTGACCATAATTATTGTGTTCATTTTCTAGAGCTATCCTTGCATCACACAACTCCTCATCAAATTGAGCTTACTTGTCCCGTAGTTATGGTAATGCCTTCTCTTTTGCTCCCTTCTCCTCGACGAGGAGAGTTTGTACATTACTCCGCTCCTGATAATACTGATATTTTTTCTTGATGGCATTTTGCAATTGGGTTTGAATCTGAGTTACATCTAGGAAGCTTGCTCGCATCCGCAAGAGCTCATGCTCCTTTTCCTAGAATTTCTTGATTGATTCCTTTGCGACCTACTCTGCATGCCACTAAGCTTCTACTCTGTTTAGCTCATTCTGAAGCTTCTCCCTCTCCACCTTCTCTTGCTATGCGGTGGATTGGAGTCAAGTGATTTGTAAGCACTTGACTGTAGCCTTAACAATCTCCAATTCATCTATGCCCTTATCCAAAGGTCGTGTATGCTTCAAAAAGTATGATATTACCACCTTCTAGGTTTCCTCGATGAGTTTGACCTTATCTTGTGGTTGCACCTGTTTCATGATGATGCTGACGAAATGCATTGTATAATCTTCTGGCTTCATTTGCCCCACCGGTTTGATGACGTTTGGTGTCATGGTCGCAAACAACAGGTTCTCATGATCTTCATTGTAGAGTGTCTGCACACTAGGCTTAGTAGGTCTCTGAGCATCCTTTGCTTTTCATTTTTGTGACCTTTTAGCCTGAACAAGCTTGGCTGAACTTTCCTATTGCATAGGTTTTGATGGAGATGGGATGTGTTTCCTAGTGAAGGGGACCCCAGGCAAAAGAGAAAATGAAATTGAGACTATGGGAGCTTGCAACTAGGTTCGCATTAGCAAAGTAAGGGTGGCAGGAGAAAATGGAGGAATCCCTTGCAGTGCAACAGTGGGAGGGGAGAAGAGAGGGTCAACATTTGACGATACCAGAGGTGTGGAACTTGTAAAACCCAAGACTCATTCTATTGAAGGTGTGGTCGTTGCCTGACTTGGGGTTATTGTGAAAGGGGAAGAGATTTCTTTTGTGCCTACTGGTGTGACATTACACAAGGAAGAAAAAGAAAGGCCAGTGGATACAAAGGTCAATGGGGACTATGTAATGATCATAGATGATACTATATGCGTAGGGGAGCTAGAGGCAATAGCGGAGGTGTGTGGGATCGAGGCCACTGATGAAACCAAATATTGTGAAGAAAGAAGAGGGGGAGAAAAATGTACCTGAGTCGAAGATGTTGTCAATGTCGTTGAAACTTGAGTTATAGCAGATACTTGCATTTTAGCACTTCTTGAAATACTGATCATGTTTTGCCTCTTCCTTGGGGGGGTTGAGCCAACACCAGAAGGATTCTGAGACTACAATGTCTCACCAGGCCTTTTCCTCAATATTTGCGAATGAGGCCTTTTTATAGCTTCATATGTAGTCAGGGCTCCACGGGCCCGACTTGTCAACCTTTGTTCAACCTGCTTACCCTTTTCTTTTTTCTATCTAGATCCTTGTGGAGGAACTAGTTCATTTGTGCCACTCGGGGGAGGATTATAATCAATATCAATAGTATCATCACCATTGTATTTTTTCCATTCCTGTTCAAAATCTTCATCTGTAGTGATGTTGCTAATTCTTGTTTAGATTTGTTGAATCTCTAGTTTGTATATCCAAAAGGCTAGCTTCTTTTCTTCTAGCCAAGCATCTTCATCCATTCTCCTCTACAAAATGATGGGTATCTTTTTGGCAGGATCCACTTGCCCAGTTGGTTTGTAAAACTTTAGAATGAGAGTCAGATCCACATATATATTAGGGCCCTCTTGGGGTGGGCTTATCTTGGATTCCCAATATTTGTGAGGCATATGTACCACATGTATCTTCACTTTGACAAGTAGAAGCTTTGTGATAGTTGGGTCTCTGCCCATTACGTTGTTACAAAAGCTTATATCATCTCTCCTTCTTCACCAATATCCTTCTAATTATCTCCTGCAGAATTTGTTTGTCTCCTTAGTGAGCAGGGGAATGCACAACATATCTCTAACAACATCTACACTTATGACCAGCCTCGACATGTCTCCCTAAATAATGGTCAAGTCCGCCTTGAAGTTTGTTGTGCATGCATCAATGAATTCAAGATAGTGAGGAACCATCGACACAATGTATTGTGGGAGACCACAATGTATTGTGGGAGAAGACATTGTCTCACCCTTTTTCTTGTGAGACAACATTCTCGCACAAGCACCTTCTCAAAGATTCTTTGGGCGTTCGCACAGATCGAGATCATAAACCTCCTCATACATATCTATAACTATAGACACCTAAAAATGTCTCATTGACCACATACTAATTATTCGTCCATTTAATTAACTAATTCTTTAATTATTTTAAACTAATTTACTAATTCTAATCATCACCCTTCAACACTTCTAATTATTCTATTTCACCATCTAAATCATTTAAATCAATTAACCCTATCTCAAATATTAATTATTTAATTAATTGTGACATTTTCTTTAGTTAAATAATCTTTATTATTTAACTAAGCCCATTTCTAATGTTTAAATAATTTTATTTAAATTAATTAATTATTCCTCCAATTCCCCAAACTCAAATTTCCATTAATTTCAATTAATTTCATCTGATTTCATACCATTTCAATTAATTTCATCTAATTTCATACCATTTCAATTAATTTCATTTCTTCCAAATTAACATTTCACGAAATGTGAATTTTCAGTTAATCTCGTGTGCATTTTAGCATTCGAAAACCCAAATTCAAATGCAAATCAAAATAAAATTGAATTTCAAGTCAACCTCCTACAACACATGTTCAAAATATCAACCGGTTCATCAAATCAGTTAACTCTCCAATCTCCCCTTTTCACTCTCAATCATTTTTTCTAACTAACTAGTTATCTCTCAATCAATTAAGTCATCTGATTCATCATCTTAGTCAACTAGCTAATCTATTCAATTCACTAGCCAATCTATTTAGTTGACTCCCTAATCAATCCTGTTAACAGATCAATCTATTGAGTTAACAAGTCAATCATGACTCATTCACTGATCAATCAAACTTAGTTATTTATCAATCAACACTTGAGTTCTATTTCTCACCTCCTTTGTGTTGAAAATCTATAAATTCAATCTCTTTTCTCATTTTAAAGCTAGAATCACAGTCTTCAAACAATTATCTAATCTATGCAGGAATCCCAGTGCAACCCCTGAGAGCCATCTACAAGCACAATTCAAAGAAGCACAATGGAAGCAAAGATGCAGGATGAGGGAGTCTTTATTTGAATTCATTTCTCATTTTGTATTGATTTTCATTGATTATGTTTGATGTTTGTTAATTAGTTGAGAATTGGTGATTCATTCTAATTTGCTAATTCGCTTAATACATATGACATTCAAGCATGAAAACAATGGTGAACCCGATGTGAAATATTAGATTTAACCTTTGCTTTCTATTTTTGCAGATCTGTATGAGTCCAGAAAATGCAGGTGTGCAATTGACACTACAGAAATTCGCACTTGCTAATATCAGTTCGCAATTGATGTTAAAATGTCTCGCAATTGCTATTAAAATATCTCGAAATTGTTAAAAATGATCCGCAATTGCTAGAAGGGGTCAAAAATCAATTTTTGTTTGTCATTTCTTAATTAATTGGTCTTGCACACCTAACCCATGAATATCTTTAAATTCTGGAAAATTCATCTTTTTTGCATAAAATGTATCTAACCTGATGGCAGGAAAGGTGACTTTCAAAATTTCAAGTGCTAGGAGGGCAAGATAGCATAGAAGAGAACAAAGAACATACCAAAGGCTTCTAAAGGCAGAAAGACAACTTTGTGAAATTGAAGAGGGAGAGGAAATCACTTAATATCATAGAAACATTCATCGATTCCTTGCCAAATTTAACTTTTATGATGACATTGAAGTGATGACTCGCGTGATCTGGAGTGACATCATTGCAAAATAAACTTCCCTCTTATGTCTTATACTTATGTCTAAATTAAACTCTGCCTGTTAACTGATCCATAATTGACATGACAATGATACACAATTGACCAGAGATCAGTTCGCAATTGCTAGCATAATAATTCACAATTGACAACATAGTAATTCACAATTGATCAGTAGGTAATTTGCATTTGATTAGTAGTTAATTCGCAATTACAAGTTGAAATTTTCTTCACTAGATGTCTTTGATATTTGCTGTTTTTTGTCAGAATTACTCTTTGATTGTAAAAAGATAGAGCTCTATAACTGAGGGAAAGATAGGTTGGATAGCCCACCATGTGTCCACTAATGTCATTTTCATCTATAGGGTTAGAGTAAAAAACTTTCTTTTGGTGCTTTTAAAAAGAACAAAACAAAAATATTTTCTTTACTTCACAAATTGCTATGAGGATTAAAAATGAATACCATGCCTGTGTGGAGCAACATCTCCACTTAGAGTAGAGAATCATTTCAATGAGGGGATAAAAAGAATTATGTTTCACGTGTCTTTGAAGTGATAGGTATTATGCTCTCCCCTTCAATGGGTGATCAGAAAACTAGACTCTCTTCTTTTATGCTTTCATTTAATTTATGTACTTACATCCTTTAGAGGCCCACCTTCCCGAGTTGCCTTGAGGGGGCCGGTGTGAAGGGAACGACCCAAGTGCATACGACTAAAGTCAAGTATTCTAACTCACTATAATAAAATCGCCTTTTGAGATGAAAATCTCTGGGGATGAAGCATATTTGAGTTATCTCATATCAAGCACTTTGTAGGGCCTTTAGGTCTCAATCATGCTTGCATGACTACATCTTTCTTGGTACTTTGTTGGGCTATAGGCCTCAATCGCACTTATGCGACTTCAAAGGGTATCTTCGAATGGAAGCCTGATTAAAAACCTTGCGATCTAGAGGCCAAATCGAGTCAGTAACCAAACACTTGAATTATCATAGTGCAAGGGTGGGGAAGATTCTGCCCCCAAGACACTCACCATATATTACCTAGAATAATGGGCCAATTGAGGAGTAATATTCTTTGGTTTAATTTTCAGAAAAAGGCAAAAAAATGGGCACACCCTAGGGTGTGACAGGGCTGTTTGAGCTGACAGAGTATCAAGTTGTGGGTTGTGATAATACTTGTGACCTTTTGACCTTAGGAGAGTTTGCTTGATGTGCTATCAAAAAAAAAATGGGGTCTTGAAAAATATCTCAACATTCATGAGGATTTGAAAAATTCCTTTAAACAAGTGCTCTCTTTGTTTAGTTTAGATTGTTTTCTTTGCTTACTATTGTGCCTTTACAACATCAACATCAACAAGATCATAACCTCAACATCAACAAGATCATAACCTGAACAAAGTCAAGTTTAAACATAAACAAGATCAAAACCTTGACAAAGTCAAGTTTCAACATCAACAAGATCAAACCCCTCAACAAATTCTAGTTTCAATATCAACAAGATCAAAACCCTGCAACAAACAAGCTTGTCAAGATCAACAAATCAATCAAACATTGCAACATTCTAGAAATGGAGAAAACATCTTACATGTTTTGATCCTAGGTCCATACCAATCAAGTAAACATCATGGACTTTCATTATGCATTTCATAAGGAAGGTGAATAATTCATCCCTTCTATTCCTATTCCATTGCCATCCATAGAAACCTTAGCTCAACAAATCAAGACTTTGCAATAACAAATGATAGACATGACTAGTCCTAACAACCATAGGGACTGGCTAGAAAAAAGGATGAGAGAGGTGATAACCATGAGGGAATCATTATCAGGCCAACCTTCTTTTTCTTGTGAGACCATTCAAACATGCCAACCTTCATTCTCCAACAAAATCATTCCGACTCCAGTTCAACCAACATTAGAGTCGGGTCAACCTTCTTTTTCTTTCAACCCAACATAGCAAACATAGCAATCACATCAACCCAACATTCAAACCCCTCTCAACCAAAACCAAAACTCTTTCAACCCAAACCAAACCCTTTTCAACCAAAATCAAACCTCTTTCAACCCAAATCAAACCTCTTTCAACCTAAATCAAAACCCTTTCAACCAAAACCAAAACTCTTTGAACCCAAACCAAATTCCATTCAACCAAAATCCAAATCAATCATATCTATCCACCATTTCATCATCCCTTGAAATTACACAAGAGCAATCCACACCATCTCTATCCAATAACACAATCTCCTAAGGGGTATCCATAGCAAAAATCCAATTTAATCCAAGTCATGATTCAGAGGATCTCATTCAAAATCCTTTCTCATCAAGTCAAAATATTGAAACCTTCCAATAATCTCCCATGAATATCCAAACTCCTTCCCCATGTCAAGAGGATAATTCAAAATCAAAAGAAATGAGTCCTGAAACAAATCAAGATCAAGTACAAGCCCTTTCATCCTACCCAATTTTTTTTATCAAGATCCAACCTATCAAGAATCCTATGATTATCCCCTCATTCTCTTCTATTCCACTCACAATGATACCCTTTTTTCTCAAGAACAAAGTGTCTTTCCAAGTCCCCTTCAACATCCACCTCTTGAGCAAGATCATAATGATCCAATTCAAAATCAAGAGCAAAGTGCAAATTTCAATGATCCAATTCAAAATCAAGAACAAAGCACAAACTCCCATGCTCCTATTCTAAGTCAATATCAGGGATTACATTCACCTCCATGTCATATTCCTCCTAATCCCCCTAAAAATCTCATTGTTCCTTCTTATCCCTCTCATTGTCCTAATCTTCCACCAGATCTTGTTGCATCTATCCAAGTTGTTCATGAATCTCGATCAGGTCCACTTCATGATCCTTTTATTTCTTCCATACCTTCTTCTCAATCCCAAATGCATCCTTTGAAATCCCAAATGCCTTCTTCTAAATCCCAACATAACTATCCTCCTTCACTCTTCAAATCCATTTTGGGTCCTTTTATTCCAAAATCAAAGGCTTCCTCTCTTCCATCCATATTAGGACCCTACATCTCTCCATCTACTATTCATATGATCCCTAGCTCACAATCCAATCGAGACCATCAAAATCACACATCTTTGATCACCTTACAACCATCTACCCACATCAACTCGTCAAAACTACCTCTATATCATTCCTCTCTACCCATGAATCCTATTCCCTCTGAAAGTGATTTAGATGGCAAGCATAAAAACAAGTCCAAGAATCCACATACCTCCAAAGATCAACATGTCTCATCTAAAAGACATATCAAATCAAAGAAAAATCTAATCCAAAATAAAAAGGCAATATCCAAAAGGCTACAAAGGCCCATTATGAGAAAAGAAAAATCCAAGACTATGTGGATTCCTAAGTCACTTATAGAAGAAATGTGTTCCAAAGAATCAAAAACAAAAGAGAAATCAAAATCGATGTGGATTCTCATAAAAATGTTGCAATCCAAAGAAAAATCAAAACTGGCATCCGAACTTGCTATTCCAAATGCGTCCCTCAATCGTCTATCTTCATATCTCCCACTTTCCAAATCTATTCTTCCATCGTCTCCTTCATCCATTTTGGGTCCTTATGTCCCAAATTCCACATCCACTTCTCCGTCAAATTCTCAACATCCAAAATCAACTTGTCTTCCTTTACTTCACCACCTCATAAGGTGGGTGTCAAAGTTCATCTTGAAAACATTTTCATCTATCCTTACACAAATTTTCCAATATCCTTTCTATTATCCAACACCTATTTTCCATCCTTTCATCCTTCCCCAATAACAACATGCACCTAAAAAGATATTCAATCTAAGGGTGGGTTCATTTCAATTTTTAGTACTTCATTTGCATATTTCTTTACTGCATTGCATATCTTCATTTCAGAGTACATCATAGTTGCTTGCATATCACCATTGCACAACATATAGCTGCATATCATTATTGCTTTCTCATATAGTTGCATCAATAATAACACAAAATGATTGTCTAAGTTATTCACCTATTTGCACTGAAAGGAAAGAAGGTGGTCTCATTTCCTAGATACTTGATCATGAATTATTTAGGAGGCCTTTAGTCATTCATCTTCAACATCACCTTGCAATTGGGCTTTATCCATGATTGTGTAGAGGTTTTACCATTGGAACTTGTTACCCAAAATCTATCAATTGCTATATATCACACATTAATCAATAGCTTTAAGTCATTACAGATACCTAGTTGGTCATGTGGCTAGTGAAAAATCCAATATTCTGCTTTAGCACTGCTGTAATTGTCATACCCAAGAAAGTTTCATTACTTACAAGTCAAGGCAATAAAATAAAATAAAAAAATGTTATGTCAATATCCATCTCAAAGCAAAAAGAGCAAAGATATATAACTGAAATATCACACATACAAGTGCGATAATAAAAGATTGACTATGGGAGCATGCAGATAACTCCATTAGGGCTATGGACGCCTGCTGGCAATGGAGCAATATTTGAGAGATTACAATGCACAACCTCGTCGGAGCCCTAAAAGCTTGCTGGCAGTGAGGCTCTATCCGGGATGCTTTTGAAGCCAGAATAACTCACATAGCTAGTCACATAGGATTCCAAGGGTCTTTGATAGTTATAAGAGTCAGAAAAAAATCATTACACACACATGGGAAAAAGAAGATCAAAGTTTCAAGAATTGATGGAGAATTTTTATGCGTCTCCATTCATAAATATTGGTTACATCATGTGCTAGGATGGATGGTCTAAGGTCTTCTGAGAATGGATTGAACTCCTATCTCTGAAATGTTTCGCACCTTTAATCCAATTAGTGCATTTCAGAATGAAAGACACACACACTCATCCTTGTTCGAATATGAACTACATTTTTATCATGCATCTTGCATTAGCATAACTCATATAAAAAATTCATTGTCTCCATATGCATCATCATGTTATCATCATAGGTCTGCACACTTTTGGGCATAACTGAAAAAATCAAATATGATCCTGAAAAAATCATAAAAATCATAAAATGTCATGAAAAAATCTAAAAATCAGAAAATGTCCTGAAAAAATAAAAAATCAAAGCAAGAAAGCATGGTCCATCCATCACATCAAATCAACAACAAGCAAACTCTCAAAGTCTACAATCAAACTCATCACATGTCTTATTAATCAATCTATCGATCTAATTTTTTCAAACATCAACATGTCTTATACAAGGAAGGGTACACTCAAAACCATACAGATCGGTCTTATATGGGGTACTCACTCTTTGAATCCAAACATTCCTATCAATGATCACACAAATCAAAAGAATAACATAGATTAGTATGGTTGCTGAATTTTGTCTAGGTTAGTCTTATCTTTATCAATTAATGGCAGGTCATGTTTCATCAAATCCAAAAACATTGAAAAACATAAAACTCAAACAAAAACATAAAAAAATTCAAAATCAACCAAAAACATTCAGATAAAGTCATGAAAAAATACCAAAAAAACATTCAAATATGATCCTGAAAAAATACCAACAACATTCTAATAAAGTCCTGCAAAATCCAAAAAAATTAAAAATCAGAAAACATCAAAATCACAACAAAAACATTCAAATACGATCTTGAAAAAAGCACAAAAACATTAAGAAAATACCAAAAACCCTAAACATCGAAAAGCTCTTCAAAAACAAACTAAAAATCAAAAAACATCAAAAACTTGCAATCACATGTCCTGCAAGAATCAAATATCCTAGCCACTATCCAATAAACACTTCACAAGAAGTTAAACAAAGGATATAACTATCTTAAACCAAACATCTGCAATCAAACTGATCAATTCTTATTAGTCGACAATCTATCCTTATCACGTGATCATTATCTTGTCTAAAATAGAAGAGGACACACTCGAAACCAGATGGGTCAGTCTTAAATGAGGTCCACAACTTTATGAAACCAGACATTATCAACTATCATATCAAGAAATCACACGAAGACACAGATCAATATGGCCGTTGGATTTTGTCCTAGTTAGTTTTTATCTTTTATCATTTGGCGACAAATCATGTTACTACTCTACTCAAGGATGTCCACAAGTGACTAGAGGAGTCGTGATGGGCATGATCGTTTTCTTTCTTTGTTGTTTATGGTGTGAACCAATAAAGTTTTGGGGCAATAATTCCAGTGGATGTCTATGATTGGTACGTTCATTCGACAAGTATCCTATGCAAAAATTGAAGTCAGGGATATCTATGCTTGTGATTACCGCACATACCTCGACCCCTGGTGCTATTCCTAGAATGGAGAGTTCATTCCTTTTCTGCTACGTGTTTGTTTCTTTTCAATGAGATATATTTACATCTTGGTTCCTCATACCCTGATGTACAAAGCTTCATTGTTACATAATAAGGCTCAGTGATGAAAATATGTTGCACTATGAATAAAGACAAGAAGATTATTCATCATCAATCATATCATTTCATTTTTCTAATCTCATCATGTTGATTGTATCAATCAAGATCATTCTCTCATCAATCATCTTTCCTTGAATCAACCTTTTTTAATTTTTTCCAATCATTCTTTCATCTAAAATGATCTCTCTCATCGCTTAATTCCAATCTTTACATCCAATTTTAATCTAATCTTCGTCTTATATAGGATGTATCCATCCTGAAACCAAATTTTTTTGATCTATCATTTGTCTTATACAGGATTAGTCCTTCCTGAAACCAGACACGATCATCTATCATTTGTCTTATATAGGATTAGTCCTTCCTGAAACCAAACATGATCATCTATCTTTGTCTTATGCAGGATGTATCCTTCTTGAAACCAAATAGATCGGTCTTATACATGATGTATCTGATAACTTAATGATGAAAGAATAGTACCAAACCGGTACTGAGAGGGGGGGGGGTGTGAATCAGTACAAGCAAAAACACAACCTTAACTGGTTTGTCAACTAACACTTATGCACTAACAGACAAACAACAACACTGGTCCTTCAACAGAGTTCAACCAACAAAACCCAGTGTGACTGAGACAAGCAAAAACCGGTTGACACTTATCTTCTCATATAATCTAATTCTTCATTCCCATTTCATCCTAATGCATGAACATGCAATCTACCATCAAAGATGTACATATTACAACAAGATCAACATGCATCACCACTTAATTAGAAAACAATCATAACATCACATGAAGAAAGCATCACACATGACACACATATTTTTCATGTGGAAACCCAACTGGGAAAAACCACGGTGGGGATGAATACCCACAAGCTTGTTTTTGAACTCTTTGGAAGTCTGCTCTGTTAGGAGCCTTGTCTGGTTAAAGACAGAAACAATAGGTTCTGTTAGGAACTGATCCTATTAGGGATCACTCGGTTAAGGGATGGCTACAATACCCGGTTAAGGGTTAAACCCTGTTAAGGGTACCTTGTTAGAGGATTTCAAGAACTCAATAGCTAAAGGATATCAATGACTCAGTAGCTTCGAGTTACCCTGTTAAAGGATTTTCAACAAGTCGGTTAAGGCTACCCTGTTAGGGGATTTCACAATGGTTGAAGTGGTTAAAGATCAACAGGTATATCAATGACCTGATAATAGCACTCAATGCCAATGCAGATCCGCTTAAGATCCTCTTCACCTTCTGCACTTACACTCTACAGATATAACTTCTCTCCTCTGGTCTGGCAAGAATCACGTATCTCTTCTCTTAGATACACACACACAACTTTTGCCAATGACCTCTGAAAGAATCACAACATCAACCTTATAGGACAACAGACAGGTCGGTAGCATAAACCCTAAACCCTAGACCTGTTAGGTAAAAGAATTCAAATGGTTCAATCCTGACCGTTGATCATACTATATTGAATGCAACAGTCTTGATCCAATCTCAAGACATTCTCCATCGTTCGTTTTCCACCAATTTCATGGCGGCTGATAACCCATCAAACGTTATCATCGTTTACAGACTTCGCACATTCCCGAGGTAGATAGGAACACTCTTCTTTATGCAAGATCCTTCACGCGCACAAGGCTTACGTGGCAACACTATCTGTTCTTCGTTATCATGCTAACTTCATCACATAAAGTCACCTTGAAGCACTCCAACAGGAAACCCTTAAGTTGAGACCACCAACCGGTAGTCATGCACTGCTTCCATGTGCCGGTTCCCATAACCTTATGCCGGTTCACCTTGAACAAGCACACCGCTTCACTTTGGTACAGATACCGGTTCACAATGTTATACCGGTTCTTACATATGCCGTTTCACACCTCTTCAATGTATTGACATCAATGACAGCATACAATGTCATTATGTCCGCATATCGGTTCACATAATGCCAACAATCTCCCCCTTTGGCATTGATGGCAATATACAAAGATATCTCTCTACTAACTCATCTTCTCCAATTTCTATAGATATCTTCTCCACTACACTTCTTCTTTCCCTTTGACAACAATGCCAAAGTGGAGGCACACACATCCCTGTTGCATTATGCTACTCCCCCTGATGAGTAGCATCCTTCAACACATCAATCAACAAATTTTTTTTTGACTATGCAATACCTGACTGATGTGGAACAAATACTTTTAATTTACCTCCTGAAGGGGTAGTACCCCCAATTCACCTCTTAAATACACAAATGTCGTCTTTGGGAGAGGTTTGGTGAATATGTCTGCTAACTACTCCTTACTAGAAACATGTTCCAGTGCAATCTCTTTATTCTGAACCTTTTCCCTCAAGAAATGATACTTAAGCTCAAAATGCTTGGTTCTAGAATGTAAAACCGGATTCTTTGAAATATTGATAGCACTTGTGTTATCACAAAATATACTTACTGGTTTAGATACATGGATTTTGAAGCCATCTAATACATGCTTTATCCAGATTGTCTGAGTGTAGTTCATGAAAGCTGCAACATACTCTACTTCCACTGTAGACTGAGAGATACAACTCTGCTTCTTACTCATCCATGAGACTAGTCTACCATCGAGAAAGAATGCACCACTAGTTGTGCTTTTCCGGTCATCCACATTACCTGCCTAATCAGCATCTATGAATACTTTCAGGTTGAAATCATTGTTGTATGGGTACCACAATCCATAGTCAACTGTTCCCTTTAGATACCTAAGAATCCGCTTGACTGCAACCAAGTGGGATTCTCTTGGACTTTTCTGGAACCTTGCAGTAATGCCAACTGCATGTGCAATATCTGGTCTGCTATGCACTACATAATGCAGCTTACCAATCATTAATCGATATTCCTTCTCATCAACCAATGCAGAATCATCCTCTTTTGATAATTTGCAACCGGTCACCATCGGTGTACCAACCGGTTTTCTATCTTCCATGCCAAAGGTCTTCAACACCTCTTTGACATATTTGGATTGAGTGATAAAGATTCCATCTTTCATCTGCTGGATCTGCAGTCCAATGAAGAACTTAATCTCCCCATGAGTGACATCTCAAACTCTTCCTTCATCTCATCAGCAAACTCATGACTCATCTTGTCATCTCCACCAAAGATAATGTCATCAACAAAAACTTCACAAATCAGGATCTGATCTCCTTCAGATTTCAAGTAGATATTGCTATCTTCACTTGTTCTCTCAAATCCAATCTTCACAAGATGGGAATGTAGACGTTCATACCATGCCCTAGGTGCCTGCTTTAGACCATATAAGGCTTTATGTAGCCTGCACACCATATCACTGTCTTCAGATAGGGAAAACCCATCCAGTTGCTCTATATACACCTCCTCTTCTAGTACACCATTTAGGAATGCAAATTTTACATCCATTTGATATACCTTGAATCCTTAAAAAGCTGCATATGCAAGAAGCATACGAACTCCTTCCAATCTGGCTACAGGAGCAAAGGTTTCTCCATAGTCTTCTCCTTCTTCTTGAGCATATCCTTTGCACACCAATCTGGCTTTGTTCCTAATCACTGTGCCATCCTCATTCAGCTTGTTCCTGAACACCCATTTGGTGCCAATGACATTTTTATGCTTCGGTCTAGATACCAAGGACCATGTACCATTTTTATCTATCTGGTCAAGTTCCTCTTCCATTGCCTTGATCCAGTCTTCATCTTTATGAGCCTCTTTGAATGATTTAGGCTCAGAGATCATACATGAGTTTTCTCTAATCTTTCTTCTTGTAAGGATTCCTGCATCCTTATCTCCTATGATCTGCTTAGGATCATAATTCAGCTTGACATACTGAGGAATAGTCTTGACTAGTTCTTCTTACTTTTCCTCTTCATCCTCATCTTCATCAGTATCAACATTCACCGGTTCAGGAACACTGTTACTGGTACTTGGTTGACTGACAACCAGTTCCCGGAAGGTTGCAACCGGTTCCCAGAAGGTTACAACCGGTTCATTTACATCTTGCTCACTGCCGTATTCCTCCAGTTTCATCAACTCTCACATTGATACTTTCCATAATTCTCTAAGTCCTATTGTTGAAACACTTGAGAGCTTTACTCTTGGTGGAATATCCTAGGAATATTCCCTCATCACATTTAGCTTCAAACTTGCCCTGATGTTCATTCCTCTTGATATAACATTTGCTACCAAATACCCTAAAGTAGCTAACCACAGGTGTCTTACTGGTCCAATACTCATAAGGAGTTTTATCCTTACCTTTCTTGATGAGTACCCAGTTCATTGTGTAGAATGTAGTGCTTACCGCTTCTCTCCAAAAGGTGTGAGCTACCTTTCCTTGAATCAACATAGTTCTAACTGCTTCAACCACACTCCGGTTATTTCTCTTTGCTAGGCCATTTTGCTGTGGAGTCTGGGGGGTAGACAGTTGCCTCTTGATGCCAAATTCTTCACAATACTTGTTGAATTCTCCGGAAGTGAATTCCCCTCCTTGATCAGTTGTGAGGCACTTGATCCTTTTACCGCTTTCCTTCTCCACTAATGCTCTGAAAGATTTGAACTTCACAAAGGCTTCAGACTTGTCTTTTAGGAATGTAACCCACATCATTCTTGAGCAGTCATCAGTGAGAATCATGAAGTACCTATCACCTTGCATACTTCTAGTTTTCATAGGACCACACAAATCAATATGCACAAGATCAAGCAAGTTGTCAGCAGTAAAAGATTTACCCTTAAAGGTTGAGGAAGACATTTTCCCCAATTGACACTCTCTGCACAAGGTATTATCCGGTTTGCTTAGCACCGACAACCCTCTAACTACCTTGATCTTACTAGCCTTCACAATGTTATCATAGTTAACATGGCAGAGTCTCCTATGCAATATCCAGCTATCATCAAATTTAGCCATAAGACATGTACTTACATTTGCATTTAGCTGAAATAGGTTGGTTACCTTTGGTCTACATACCGGTAGCCACAATTTCGCCATTCTTTCCTTTGATTCTGCACACTCCATTCTTTAATTCCAGAGTGAGACCACTGTCATTCAACTGGGCAACACTTAGAAGGTTGTGTCTGAGACCATCAACCCAATATACATTGTCAGCACTACTCTTTCCATTCAGAGAGATGGACCCTTTTCCTTTAACCATACATGGTGCATCGTTGCCAAAACGAACCACACCACCATCATACTCTTCCAAGGATAGAAACTTGCTCCGGTCACCAGTCATATGGTGAGAGCAACCACTGTCAATAATCCACTCATTAGAATCTTCAAAGCGGGAGACAAGAGCCTTCTTGTCTGACACATCTTCCTTTACAACAACAAACACAATGTCTTCATTCTCTTCATCTTCTGATTCCTCATCTGTGACACCTTCATCAACTGCAATAAAACAGTTTCTTTGGTTTCCTCCTTTGAATTTCCCGAATCTTTCTGGTTTATCCTTATTGTTAGTATTAGGACAGTTCATAGCAATATGTCCTATCCGGTTACACGAAAAACATTTCAAAGGGAGCTTACCTCTGTATTTATTCGTTCCTTTTGGAAATTTCCTGGCAAGAAGAGCTTCAAATTCCATTAGAAAATCCTCATCATCCATTACTCTACTCTATCTTGGTTCACCACTAGTGCTTGCTTCTTTTCCTTTCTTGGATGGTACATCAGAAGCTCTAAAAGCTAATTCAGTCTTTTGAACACTACCATCAAAACTATTTAGCTCATAGGCTGTCAAATTTGCTATGATGGAGTCCAAGGATACCTTAGTCTTGTCTATTGATCTCAGCTCTTGAATAGCAGCAACCCTTATTGCATAGACCAACAATAGGGATCTCAGGACTTTTCTTACCACACTGGAATCTTCCATTTTACCATCTGCACTCTTGATATCTCCGACAACAGTTTTGATTCTAATACCATACCGTTGAATGGTTTCACCTTCAATCGTTCACATGTCTTCAAATTTTCCTCTAAGGCTTTCTTCCTTAGCTTGTTTTACATGCTCATCACCTCCATAGATATTTTCAAGAGCATCTCATACCTCTTTGGGATTTACCTTATCTTGGACATCAATGAACTCAATATCAGATAAACTACTAATTAGGGCTTCCATGACTTGCCCATTCTCCTGTATCTCTCTCTTTTGATCATCGGTGAGAGTATCAGTAGGGGCAACATAGGGATTCTCAACATAGCTCTAGTGTTGAGCACCCATGCTTCTGATGTATATCTTCATTCTGTCTTTCCATTTACTGAATTTTTCTTTGTTAAACTTTGGACCTTCCCTCTTCATCATTACAACAAGATCTTTCCCTCAAGCAGTTAAGCTTACAACATAGAGGACCTGGAGGATGCTCTGATACCAATTGATAACTTAATGATGAAAGAATAGTACCAAACCGGTACTGAGAGGGGGGGGGGTGAATCAGTATAGGCAAAAACATAACCTTAACCAGTTTGTCAACTAACACTTATGCACTAACAGACAAACAACAACACCGGTCCTTCAACAGAGTTCAACCGACAAAACCCAGTGTGATTGAGACAAGCAAAGACCGGTTGACACTTATCTTCTCATATAATCTAACTCTTCATTCCCATTTCATCCTAATGCATGAACATGCAATCTACCATCAAAGATGTACATATTACAGCAAGATCAACATGCATCACCACTTAATCAAAAAACAATCATAACATCACATGAAGAAAGCATCACACATGACACACATATTTTTCACGTGGAAACCCAACTGGGAAAAACCACGGTGGGGATGAATACCCACAAGCTTGTTTTTGAACTCTTTGGAAGTCCACTTTGTTAGGAGCCTTGTCTGGTTAAAGACAGATACAATAGGTTATGTTAGGAACCGATCCTGTTAGGGATCACTCGGTTAAGGGATGGCTACAATACCCGGTTAAGGGTTAAACCCTGTTAAGGGTACCTTGTTAGAGGATTTCAAGAACTCAATAGCTAAAGGATATCAATGACTCAGTAGCTTCGAGTTACCCTGTTAAAGGATTTTCAACAAGCCGGTTAAGGCTACCCTGTTAGGGGATTTCACAATGGTTGAAGTGGTTAAAGATCAACAGGTATATCAATGACCTGATAATAGCACTCAATGCCAATGCAGATCCACTTAAGCTCCTCTTCACCTTCTGCACTTACACTCTACAGATATAACTTCTCTCCTCTGGTCTAGCAAGAATCACGTATCTCTTCTCTTAGATACACACACACAACTTTTGCCAACAACCTCTGAAAGAATCACAACATCGACCTTATAGGACAACAGACAGGTCGATAGCATAAACCCTAAACCCTAGACATGTTAGGTAAAGGAATTCAAATAGTTCAATCCTAACCATTGATCATACTGTATTGAATGCAATAGTCTTGATCCAATCTCAAGACATTCTCCATCGTTCGTTTTCCACCGATTTCATGGCGGCTGATAACCCACCAAACGTTATCACCATTTATAGACTTCACACATTCCTGAGGTAGATAGGAACACTCTTCTTTATGCAAGATCCTTCACGCGCACAAGGCTTACGTGGCAACACTATCTGTTCTTCATTATCATGCTAACTTTATCACATAAAGTCACCTTGAAGCACTCCAACTGGAAACCCTAAAGTTGAGACCACCAACCGGTAGTCATGCACTGCTTCCATGTGCCGGTTCCCATAACCTTATGCCGGTTCACCTTGAACAAGCACACCGCTTCACTTTGGTACAGATACCGGTTCACAGTGTTATACCGGTTCTTACATATGCTGATTCACACCTCTTTAGTGTATTGACATCAATGACAACATAAAATGTCATTATGTCCACATACCGGTTCACATAATGCCAACAGTATCCTTCTTGAAACCAGACGTTTTGATCATTTTTGTCTTATACATGATGTCTCCTTCTTGAAACCAGACTTTATCTTTATCCTATCAATCCCGTCAATCTTACCATTCAATCAATCTACAAATAATTCTAACCATTTCTTTTCTCTAATCAAACTCATTCGTGTCACTAAGTTAACCATTCTTCCATCTCTCATCAAACACTCTTCTTCTTTCAAGAGATCATTCATGCCTTCAATACACAAACAATCTCTCGAGGGGGCATTATACCCTAATGTCACTGAGGCATACTGGGGCATGAATTTTCATTTTCTTTGGAACAATGTCATTTCGACATTGTCTCAAAGGGGGGCAAATGTAGACACCTAAAAACGTATCATTGATCGCATACTAATTATTCATTTATTTAATTAAGTAATTCTTTAATTATTTTAAGCTAATTTACTAATTCTAATCATCACCCTTCAATACTTCTAATTATTCTATTTCACTTTCGAAATCATTTTAATCAATTAGCCCTATCTCAAATATTAATTAACTATTAATTATTTAATTAATTGCGACATTTTCCTTAGTTAAACAATCTTTATTATTTAATTAAGCTCATTTCTAATGTTTAAATAATTTTATTTAAATTATTTAAATTAATTAATTATTCCTCCAATTCCCCAAATTCAAATTCCAATTAATTTCATCTAATTTCATTTTATCCTTTCCCAAATTTGAATTTGATATCATTTCAATTAATTTCATTTCTTCCAAATTAACATTTCACCAAATGTGAATTTCAGTTAATCTCTTGTGCATTTCAACATTCGAAAACCCAAATTCGAATGCAAATCAAAATAAAATTGAATTTCAAGTCATTCGCCTACAACACATGTTGAAAATCTCAACTAGTTCATCAAATCAGTTAACTCAGTTAACTCTCCAATCTCCCCTTTTCACTCTCAATCAACTTTTCTGACTAACCAGTTATCTCTCAGTCAATTCAGTCTTCTGATTCATCATCTCAGTCAACTAGCTAATCTTTTCAATTCACTAGCCAATCTATTTAGTTGAGTCCCCAATCGATCCTGTTAACAGATCAATCTATTGATTTAACAAGTCAATCATGACTAGTTCACTGATCAATAAAACTTAGTTATTTATCAATCAACACTTGAGTTCTATTTCTCACCTCCTTTGTGTTGAAAATCTATAAATTCAATCTCTTTTCTCATTTTCAAGCTAGAATCACAGTCTTCAAACAATTGTCTAATCTATGTAGGAATCCCAATACAACACTTGAGAGCCACCTACAAGCACAATTCAGAGAAGCACAATGGAAGAAAAGATGCAAGATGAGGGAGTCTTTATTTGAATTTATTTCTCATTTTGTATTGATTTTCATTGATTATGTTTGATGTTTGTTAATTAGTTAAGAATTGGTGATTCATTCTTATTTGCTAATTAACTTAATACATATGACATTCAGGCATGAAAACAGTAACCATGGAAGGTTTATTGGAGATGCCCTTCTCTTTCTGTTTTGTTTCTGCGTAGCTAGGTTTTTGAGGCATGACATGGGGGGCATATGATATTGTATACACCTAAAAATGGCCTGAAGATAATTAATTAAATAAGCAATTATTTAATTAATCCCCCTTCCTAATTTAATTGAATTAATTAAGCAATTTGATTAAATTCCCCCTTTCATCTACTTATTAATAAATCCAATGATTTATTTAATAGGTTCATTTCATAGTCCCCTTTGATTAATTAATTCAAATTAATTAATCCTCCCCCCACTTCAATTAATTCTTCTAATCTTCTAATTAATTAAAACAAACCAATTTATGAGTTGTTGATAATTAATTAGTATTTGAATTTTTAAATTCAAATTATCCACATGCCTCCTAACTTCTAACCACCTAACCTAACTCATTCCACCTAACCTTGGGTTTGCCTAACCCTATCCTATCTTTCACATCCTAACCTCCTTATCCTAACCTCCTATGGTGTGGATATTTTCTTCTTGAGACACATGGCACTTTGGCCACATTTCTCCTCTCTTGGACACTTGCCCTTCTATGAGCAAAGCTCCTTGACACTTGTCACCACAAAGATGACAAGTGTCTCTTCCTCCAACCTCTTCTTCAACCTCCAATTTCACCCTTGATATCTTCAGACTCAATCTTGATCGTTGATTCCTGTCACCTCACCCCTGGCCTTGGAAATCTATAAATATCCCCTATTTTGGAGCAATAAGGATCCCATCTCATTTTCATCTTATGCATTGTTACTATAGGTATATCCATTCTAGCATATCATTTGAGCATTGTTATTATATGCAATTGCATCTTAGATTTAGTTTAATTTGATCCTTTTATAGCATAATTGTTGAATCATGTAGCTTAATCAATCTCTTTTATAGCTTAATTGCATCATCATCATCATAGCTTAATCATGCATATCATTAGCTTAATTAGTCTCTTGGATCAATCGAGCATAATCAATCTCATCTTTGCATATCATTATCATTTCAAATCCTCCATCTAGGTGTAGTCAAGTCACTAGGATAGCTTATCCTGATCTGAGAGTAAATCCATACTCGCATCTCTTAGGAGGCGATAGATTGCTTTGTCATGGTTTTATCTTTCTTTTGCTTATGATTTGTTAACCATGCTTGTAATGATCTATTGAGTGTTTTGTGTTGCAGCTGCAGGTATCACACTTCACAGAGCATGACATTTTGGCACCCATCGTGGGGCCGAAAATCTCATTTTGGTCTCTCAAGCATCATCAAATCTTCATTTCTGACCGGGTTGGAATCAAAATTTTGCACGAGTTCCTTTTCAGTCTCATACAAGCTCCTTTATGTGATGATATGATAATTCATCTTGACTCATATGAGCTTTTAAGGAGACCAAAGTATCGCACGAGCTCTATTTTGTACTCGTACGTTTAAATAAATTATGTCATACGAAATTTTGTTTCTGTCTTTTCAAAGTAGTTTGCATTTTAAGGGTTTCATGCTTCAATTTGGTTATTACTAATGCTAACCCTGGTTTGTTTGTGAGTTTTTCAGCAGCCTAACTAGTTTTTGCAGGATGATTGTCAAAGATTATGCTTGTCAAAGCTTCGTTTCAACAAAACACATCATGACTACTAATGCATTTATTTTGCAGGTTGCCTAGGAGGACTTAAATAAACTCTATGTCTTCTTTAAGTTTTCTAAGCACACTTATTTTTGCTAATGGAAATGAACAATCATATTTTATGTGTTTTGATGATATGTGAGTATGCTCTCACCTTTCTCAGGTGATCAGAAAGCTAGACTCATCCTTTGCTTTCATTAGTGCATCCCTTTAGCGGGCCTGCCCTCCCAAGGAGCTAATAACTCTTAGCCATTAAGGCCGGTGAGAGGGGAACGACCTAAGTGGGAATGACTAATGCCAAGTAATCTAACCCACTATAAAATAAATGTGATTTGATGAAAATCAAGTCAACGACAGTGCCCGGGAATAGCTCTCCTCCATACCTTCGGGTATATCAAACCTTGGTTTTCAAGGCTAGGAGACCTCTTAATTGAGTATTATACCCCGACGCACCAAACAGATCCCTTACTAGTTTTGGTTAAATTAGAAGCTACCTGATTCACCTTCGAAAGGGTAATAATCTTTGTGCAAGAGAGATAGTAACTCTCCTAAGACACTTGCCATATCATGCCTCCATTAGCGTTTGGAGTCAGATAATACGGCATTGAGAATCCATTGCGTGAGACTAAGCGACCGTATTCTGATTAGCTATTGGGTGTGTACCTAAGCTTGCAAGCAAAGGTTTTCTGTCTCAGCCAACTTCCTTAGGTAGTGTAATGTGCTTGAGGTCACTTATCATATTGTGTGTTTGTTGTGTATGCATCCCTTAACCAGGAAATCAAACATTTAAAACTGGAAAACATAAGCAAAAAATTAAACTTCATTAATCAAAATTCTACCAAACAAACATTTTTATCTCTCTTCTATCCTCTATCGTACGAGTTTATTATTTTGTCGTACAAGGTATCTACTTTGTTGTATGGTCTGGTGGGAATTGTCGTACGAGCCTGTTTAGTAAATTTTTTTATGTTATCTTTCATCATCCGGTCTAGTGATAATTGTCGCACGAGTCATCTTAACAGAGGATTTTATGCCATCATTTGTCGTTTCATTCTTTGAGAAAGCTTGTACAAGTTTATGTCTTCTATCGTGCGAGATTTTTGGTTTTTCGTATGAGCTTGTATAAATTGTTGTTCGGGTTTGTGTAGTCTATTGTACGAATTTATGTCTCTGTTGGTCCAGAGT
Source organism: Cryptomeria japonica (assembly GCF_030272615.1). NCBI lineage: Eukaryota > Viridiplantae > Streptophyta > Pinopsida > Cupressales > Cupressaceae > Cryptomeria > Cryptomeria japonica. The sequence goes on from NC_081414.1 coordinate 473,640,800, forward strand.
TGTCTTCTTGCACATCTTTTTCAGGTCTGTCATATTTGCTCGGTCAATTTGCAGTAATCATAAGCACCTGTTATCTGTCATTTTATGCTTGGATTGTCTTCTTGGTTAGCTTGGTCAAGTTATCATCTGTCAAATCAGACTTTAGAAATAAACACCTCAAGATTTTTCAAGTACTTACCCTCAACAAGTTCAAGATCTAAACATCTCAAAATGCATCATCAACCTATTTGATAAACTGATCACCCAAAACATAGTTTCTCATCAGGATCTATCATCCTTTATCACAAAACTACAACGTTTGGTCAAGATAATCTTGTCCCACATCGTAGGATATATCGTTCCTATTGGACTTGGTTCTTATCAAATCATCATCATTGCACTCCAAAACCAAAGATCGGAAAACTTCCAAACTTTTAAACACTTGAACCATCTTTTCATGTCATATCACTCTATCACATTTACATTGACAGTTGATCACTTATCAAAACAAATTTTAGACAATCAAATCCTATCACAATATCTAAGACACATGTATGCCCGTTTTAACCAGAGCTCAAAGATGAAAAATCGCAGAGACAAAAATCAAAACATTGGAAATAACTGAAGAGCATAGAACCATGGAACATGAAGATGAGATACAAGTTGAAGAAGAAATAATAGAACAACATGTCAGAGACATCAAAAAATATCCCCAATTCGATAAATTTATGGAGAAAATATTGGAGGTAGACAAAGAAAAATACTTCCTAATGCTAGCAAGAATTGGTGCTACACTTCTCCAATATTTTGATGTGAACAAATTGACACAAAAGAAAAGTGATCCTCCTCCTAGTAATGAACAATATGAGGATATTTTTGGTCTTAAAATGAATGACACATCAATTCCTAGTAACACCAGAACCAATGAAGAAACTTACATTCCCAAAAGAGATGAAGTGAAAATTATGAATACCATTCAACCCAATGAAGATACAAGGACTAGAGATGACATAAGACGAGATCCAGATCCCCCTAGAATACAAAATAATGGTTATGCAAGAACAAATCATGTTGATAATCCTATCACAACTCTCAGGCAACAACTACAAACACTGCAAATACAAATTCGAGATATGCAAAGAGGAAATGTTAGAATATTCTCACTTCAAGAAATTTTTCCTTATCCATTCGACAAAAATATAAACATGATACCATTTCCTATAGGTTTTGAAACTCCTAGATATGAAAAATATGATGGAAGCACTAACCCTCAAGATCATATACGAGAATTTTGCACAATGAGTATGGAGTTTGCACATGAGGATACCTACTTAATGAGATTATTTCTGAAAAGCTTAACTGGACTAGCTATGGAATGGTTCTCCAAACTTCCAACTAGAATCAGATCATTCTCAGAATTGGTGGATAAGTTTGTTTCACAATACTTTTACAACATACAACATGAAGTAATAATGCTAGACCTATGTAATACCAAACAAAAGAGTGGAGAACCTTTCATGACATTTTTACAATGATGGAGATGGTTAGCTTCATGATATCCTCGCACAGTGCCAAATTCATCGACAACCTAAATGATCAAATGAGTTATCATCTAAAAATGCAAGGAAATCAAATTTTTGGAAAGATGATTGATAATGGAATTAGAATGGAGGAAGCCATGATAAAGAAAGGTGAATTAAAAATATACAAAGATGGAGTTCATCCTTCTAATGACACTAATAACAACAATCACAATGATAAGCCAAATTTTTGGAATAGAAATCATAATGTCATCAATGATGGAATAGTGGATAACAACAATGTGAAACCAAAGCAACTAGTTTTTAATTTATCCCAGCACTCAGCAGCGGCTCAACAAAACAATCATCACCAAAAAGCAACTATCAAATTTTTTTTTCAAAGGCAATTTACAAACATTGGTGAACCCCTTGGGTCACCACAAAAGACGCTTCTCACAAACAAATTGATTACCTTGCCAGAAGAAAGGAACTATGAACCTCAAGTAAAACCACCTTGGTGGAATGATAACCATTATTGTGATTTCCATCGAAACAAGGGACATCACACAGATAATTGTCAGTGATTGAAACATGCCATCCAAGATTTGATTGATAATGGAGTAATAACAGTGGATGGACATACAACAAATGAATCTCATACAACTTTTAAAACTCCACTTCCAAATTATGAGAAGGGTGAATCATCGACAACAAATAATGATAAGGGTTAACTACGCTCATACATATGATAATGTGGTAAACATGATTGTAGTTAAAGAAAAGAAAAATCAAGAACCTGCTCATGCTATCACAAGAAGCAAAGCTAAAGTTGTTTTGCCAGGTCCTATGACAAAACATCATGCACTACCAAACAATACAATATAGTGGATCAATTATAGAAAACACCTTCCCAAATATCCATCTTGGAACTTTTAAAGCTTTCACCTGCACACAAAGAAATTCTTGAACGAGCATTAGTAGATACCATAGTGTCTAAAGATCTGGATATAGATCAATTCCAAACCATGGTGGGACACCTCACAACCCCTCACTGCTTATCATTCACAGAAGAAGATGACATTTCCCTGCAACATCCCCATAACGCTCCCTTGCATATCGAAGTCATGATTCATAACATACTCTTAGGGAGACCCTGGATACATGAAATACAAGCCGTGCCATCAACATATCATAAGTGCTTAAAGTTTCCCTACAATGGGAAGGAAATAAGGATCTCAACAGATTCAAATCCATTTTAGTATTGTAGTAATCTCAAACCCACTCAAGAAGTCATTGTTCCTCATAATAGAGAGGCATCATCTTCAAACACACAATCTAAAGAAAAATTATTTGCCTCAATTTTGTCAAGTATGGAAAAACAAATGCAGCTAAGAGATCGAGGGAATGGAGAATATTCAATATCACAATTACCACTTTCTCTTAAATCCTTTGGAAAACCATCAAACTCTAAACAATAACCAATTATAAAATATCTTCCAATATTTGATAGAGCATTTGTTAGTGCTTGAACCTTATCAGAGGAAACAGAAGACAAAGATGTGCTACAATGGCTATACAAGGATGAAGAAGTTCAACAAAAGATCAACAATGTTCGCATACCTACATAAAAGTATGGAAAAGGATTTAACATTCTCAGAAAAATGGGATACACTGGAACATGTCCTATAGGGAAAAGAAAAGAAGGTATATCAGAACCTATCCAACCTTACACTCAACATGCTATAGACAAAACAGGCTTAGGATATGGACAAGTAACTTTACCAGAAGACACATCTTTTAGCCAACAACAAGAGGAATATGAAAACAGACAAGAGCAACTGGCAATTGAAGGAGAAGAAACATCAACTAAGTAACAAACACAAGCAAACATGAAATGGGAAAAGAAGCAAGCTTCAAATCAATAGGAAAAACAAACTAAAAGCACCTCTCAAGCAACATTAAATCTCAATCAAAACAAGCATGAATCTAGTACCAATCAAGGAGAGCTCATAGCAAGGTTAACAGAACTCAATCTCAGTCTCGAAGAGGTTGAATATGAAAGAAGAAAAGATATAACAAGAAAAGGTGAAGAAACAAATCAAATATTATATGAACAAATCTATAGATTGCAAGCTGCAAGTGATATAGATTCTAATGAATGGGAATGGGATTCCTATCAATTTGAAGAATCAACTGAAGAAAATTGCTTTGAAGTAGATGTAGGAGTCGATGTAGTTCACATGTATGCAGGGAAAATGTTAGGAACTAGTTCACTTGAATCAGAATCACATTCGGCTGACTTGGACTTAATCGAGGACGATCAAGAACTTATTGTGCGAGGTCATTCTGATGAGAGTACCGTTCCAGACTGACAAACATATTGAAAACTTTGATACACCATCATGACTCTTGATACTTTCGAAACATCTCAACCCAATGACCCCCTACCTCTAATCCACCCCGAACTTATGATTGGGAAAATGAAGGACATACTGCCATTGATACCTTTCCAAATGACCATGCCATATCTGTATATCTTAATGCAATCGAATCTGCAACAACTGTCACTAGGAATTTCAGCAATGCATCTTCCAGTCAAGTGGGTGCCAAATCTCCTAGTCGCAAAAAGAAAAATGAAGAAAACCAATATCAGGTCTAATGCTGAAAACCATTGCGTGGCAACATTAGATCGGGAAAAAGTAAAAAGAAAGGACGCATCTAACAGTGAAAACCTCCTCGAGGCGTTGAAAGATGGGAAATTTGACACTTTACTTGCGCACTATCAAGAAAGGTCATCAATTTTGATCAAACCAACATAAATAGTTAACATTGGAACAACAAAGCAACCAAAGATCCTACATCCAACCACTTCTCTATCAGAAGAAGAAATGCAACAATATATATAATTCTTCAAACAATGACAAATCAATTTTGCCTAGTCATATGAAGACATGCTAGGGTTGGATCTAGAGCTTATTGTGCATCTCTTGAATGTCAGTCCCGAAGCTAAATCGATCAAACAAAAGTTAAGGAAAATGCATCCACATATCTCTCTCCTGGTCAAAGCAGAACTAAAGAAATTATTGGATGTAGGATTCATCAGACCTATAGCATATCCTCAATGGGTATCTAACATTGTTCTTGTTTCAAAACCAGATAAAAGCATCATAATATGCACAAACTTTAGAGATCTTAATAACGCATATCCAAAGGATGAATTTCCTTTGCCTAACATTGACACCATTGTAGATTTAACTGTTGGACACTCCATGTTCTCTTTAATGGATGGTTTCTCCAGATACAATCAGATTAAAATAGAACCTAAAGATCAAGAAAAGACAACTTTGACATGCCTGTGGGGTACTTTCTGCTGGAACGTCATGCCTTTTGGACTAAAGAATGCAGGTGCTACATATCAGAGAGCTATGACAACAATATTCCATGACATGATGCATACATTCATGGAAGACTATGTGGATGACATCTTGGCAAAATCATACAGCAGAGAAGATCATATAGGAATACTAGAAAAGATCTTTGACAGGTTAGAACAATATAAGCTACGACTCAATCCTAAGAAATGTGCCTTTGGTGTCACTTCAGGCAAGCTATTGAGATACATTATTTCAGCTAGAGATATCAAAGTAGATCCAGCTAAGGTAAAATAAATCATGTAGATGGCATCTCCCAAGAATATAAGTTAACTAAGATCACTCCAAGGAAGACTCCAGTCAATCAAAAGATTTTTTTCTCAACTGGCAGATAAATGTCAACCATTTACTCATCTATTACATAAAAATGTTCATTTCAAATGGGACCATCAATGTGAGGATGCGTTCAACAAGATCAAGACATATCTCATGCAACCACCCGTCCTAATGTCACCAATTCTAGAAAAGCCATTATTACTCTACATGTATCAACCACCGAAGCATCATTAAGAGTTTTTCTTGCACAATAGGATAATGAAGAAAAATAACAAGCCATCTACTACGTCAGTAGAACATTAGTGGGATATGAGATCAACTATTCTTCAATAGAAAAAGCATGCTTGGCAGTACTTTTTGCATCTAAAAAATTAAGACACTATCTACTATCTCACTTTGTCAAGTTGATAGCTAAAATTGATCGATTAAAGTATTTACTCAACAAGGCAACATTAACAGGACGATTATCAAAATGGATCATGATCCTGAGTGAGTTTGACATTGAGTATGTTGATAGAGAAGCTATAAAAGGACAAGTCATTGCAGATCAACTAGCCGAGGCACCACTTTAGGATAATCGTCCTTTGCAGATTGAGTTTCCTGATGCTGATATCCTAACAGTCACAATAAAAACATGGCAATTATACTTTGATGGTTCATATACACAACATGGATTAGGAGCAGGTATTCTATTTATCACACCACAAGGTCATACAATCCCAAAAGCATACAAATTAAGCTTTTCATGCACCAACAACACAACAGAGTATGAAGCTTTGGTTACAGGTATCAAAATGACTATAGAATGGAACATTACACAACTTCAAGTCTTTGGAGACTCTCAGCTCGTCATCAATCAAATCAATGACGATTATGAAACAAAGGATGAAAAGTTAATGCCTTATAAAAAGATGGTTGATGATATCAAGAAATACTTTGTAGAAATAATTTTCCAGCAGATTCCAAGGAATGACAACAAAGTAGTAGATGCCATGGCTACACTTGCTTCTCTCCTTCAGACATAGGAAAATCAACAACGTTATAAATCCCTGGTAGAAGAGTTGTTTTACCCTGCTCATAATTGTCCTGATTCCCAAACTATATGTCACCTTGTTGGGCATGATTCCTCCCGTTACGACCAAATTTACACATACCTAAAAGATAATATCCTCCCTCCCGACTTATCAAAAAATCAAAAGAGAAACTTATTCTTTAATCCTCCCATTTTACTCTCGTCGTGGATACCTTGTTTAAACGAGGTCTAGACGGTACTCTCTTAAGATGTCTCGAACAAGAAAAATCTGAGAAGGCCTTACATGAAGTCCATAACGACATTTGTGGCACTCATTCAAGTGGTCTTACCCTTTCAAAAAAACTCATACGCTTGGGCTATTATTGGCCAACTATGGAATGAGATTCTTTTTAGATAGCTCGAACATGCAAACAATGTTAGATCCATGGGAATTTGATTCATGCACTAGCACAAGAAATTCATGCTTTGGTAACATCTTGGCCTTTGTATCAATGGGGTCTTGATCTAGTAGGAAAAATAAATCCCTCTTCATCTAATGGTCACAAATTCATCTTGGTAGCTACAGGATATTTCACAAAATGGATTGAGGCAGTACCTCTCACAAATATTATAGGAAAACAAATTGCTACATTTATCTTGAACTACATCATCTGTCACTATGGAATACCCATGACCATTATCACTGATAATGGGCGACCGTTCAAGAATCAGGACGTACAAGAGCTATGTGAGAAATTCAACATCCAACACAGATTCTCCACACCCTACTATCCACAAGGGAATGGGCAAGTAGAAACATCAAACAAAACTATTCTGAAAATCCTCAAAAAGATAGTGAATGATGCTGGAAGAGATTGGCATATTCAATTAAACCCTGCTCTATGGGCCTACCGTACCAGTATCTGCATGCCAATAGTTGCCACACCTTTCTCTCTTGTTTATGGATCAGAAGCAATACTGCCAGTAATGGTAGAGATACCTTCTCTACAAGTATCATTAAAAGGTCTTACTCCAGATGAAGAGCAACGAGTATCTAGACTGCAAGAGTTAGAATTGATCCATGAACGAAGACAAAATGCCTTTGATCATTTAAAGGTATATCAACAAAGAATGTGCTGGAGTTATAATCACAAGGTCAAACCATGAGTCTTTCAAGCTAGGGAACTAGTACTAAAGGAAAATCAATGCAACCAGGTAGATCGAGAAAAGAAAGGAAAGTTTGAACCAAACTGGATAGGTCCGTTTGTGATCACAAAAGTATTTGGGTCAGGAGCATGTCAACTATCAATACAGGACCAAGATCAGTTTGAAGAACCCATCAATAGCATGCATCTAAATAAGTTTTATGTCTGAAAAAAGAAAAAAAAATCCAAAAACAGTGAAAAAGCAAAAAAAATCCAAAAACAGTGAAAAAGCAGAAAAAAAAAAATCAAATATGAGAAAAAGTGCAATAAAAATAGATGGTGAAAACTTGGAAAACATGCACTATCTGTCAGCTAGCTCTTCCATCTATTAGTTCATGCATCCTTCCACTTACATTCATTTAGTGTTGTTCGTATGCATAATAAAGCCTTGTATATATGCAGGCATCCCAGGTGACTTCTTCCAATGGTTTGGATAATTGGGTATATCATAATGAGTTTGTTTCTAGGCTTGGGGAAAAATCCTGCACCTAGCTGGGGGCAAAATTTTTGATCATTTTGAGCTTAATCAAACAGGTAGAACAACAATTAGACAACTCTTATCAAGCGAACACTGAGACACATCCAACGTTGAACACAAGATCAAATTATCAAACATCAAACTATCACAAAGTCAGTCTAAGCACATGGATGATATCTATTGGATAATGATTTTAGCGTGATTGTTCAATTTTTCTATCTTGATTTTCGCTATCATGATTTCTGAGTGACTCCCGGATGTCTTTGACTAGAGAAACAAGGAAGAAACATGATATTTTTCTTGTCTGTTGTTTGTAAAGTGATCATTAATATGTGCAAATTTGTCTCAGGACATGATCATCAGAGTATCATCGAAGACATTTCTGATTTGCATATTGAAATGATTAATACTGTCTATTTTATGCAAGCAACACTCAGGTCATCTCGGTTCAATTATACCTCGATGCTTGTGCTAACTTGTCATATAAAAATCTAGGAAAGTCATGCTCAAGTCATCATGGTTTAATTATACCATCGATGTTTGCACTTACTTCCCACATTTTAAAAAACTCAATGATGACAAAACGCAATAACCCAGTGACTGATCCAGTCGTCGCGTTGCATCTTATTTGCATTGGCATTTTCATTTATCTTGCATGGGATCCCACATGCTCCTTTTATCCAAGGTTAAATTTATCATAGGAATCATCAAGGTATCATCATAAGTGTATACGCAATCAAACTGATGACTCATCTCTATCTAGATATTATCGACTTAGCGAAAATATTAAACTACTCTGCCCTCAACAGAACTAACATCAGCATATCTAAATTTTTCCTGCAACTTGATATCAACAAATTGTCAATTCTTTACTCAATCAACCTTATCAATTCTATTAATCAATTGCATCTGAATCAATTCTCTCATGTCTTATACATGATGTATCTTTCTTAAAACCAGACTTTCTGATCATATCTTATACATGATATATCATTCCTGAAACCAGATGCTTTGATCATCTTTGTCTTATACAGGAGGTGTCATTCCTGAAACCAGATTGAATCTCGATCTTATCAATCTTATCAATCAAGCTTTATCAATAATCAAAAAACACATCACTGTGATCATAGAACTCGCATTTTCATCAACCATAATTGCAGACATCAAATCATTTCTAATCAGGATATCAATTTCGCAAAAAATCCAAACACTCTAAAGATCAATTATCTCAATTGATCTCTCGAGGGGGCATCATAGCATTGCGATTTATCAATCAATAGATGGGGCATCTTATCAAACTAATATCATCATCAAAATGAGATTATTCTTTGAATCAACGTGTCATCACACCTCGCTTCAAAGAGGGGCAAAATATATACACCTAAAAATGGTCTGAAGATAATTAATTAAATAAGCAATTATCTAATTAATCCCCCTTCCTAATTTAATTTAATTCATTAAGCAATTTGATTAAATTCCCCCTTTCATCTACTTATCAATAAATCTAAGGATTTATTTAATAAGTTCATTTCATAGTCCCCTTTGATTAATTAATTAAAATTAATTAATCCTCCCCCCCCACTTCAATTAATTCTTCTAATCTTCTAATTAATTAAAACAAATCAATTTATGAGTTGTCGAGAATTAATTAGTATTTGAATTTTTAAATTCAAATTATCCACATGCCTCCTAACTTCTAACTACCTAACCTAACTCATTCCACCTAACCTTGGGTTTGCCTAACCCTATCCTATCTTGCACATCCTAACCTCCTTATCCTAACCTCCTATGTTGTGGATATTTTCTTCTTTAGACACATGGCACTTTGGCCACATGTCTCCTCTCTTGGACGCTTGCCCTTTTATGAGAAAAGCTCCTTGACACTTGTCACCACAAAGATGACAAGTGTCTCTTCCTCCAACCTCTTCTTCAACCTCCTCCAATTTCACCCTTGATATCTTCAGACTCAATCTTGACTGTTGATTCCTACCACCTCACCCCTGGCCTTGGAAATCCTATAAATATCCCCCATTTTGGAGCAATAAGGATCCCATCTCATTTTCATCTTATTAATTATTACTATAGGCATATCCATTCTAGCATATCATTTGAGAGTTGTTATTATAGGCAATTTCATCTTATATTTAGTTTAATTTGATCATTTTATAGCATAATTGTTGAATCATGTAGCTTAATCAATCTCTTTTATAGCTTAATTGCATCATCATCATAGCTTAATCATGTATATCATTAGCTCAATTAGTCTCTTGGACCAATCTAGCATAATCAATCTCATCTTTGCATATCATTATCATTTCAAATCCTCCATCTAGGTGTAGTCAACTCACTGGGATTGCTTATCCAGATTTGAGAGCAAATCCATACTCTCATCTCTTAGGAGGTGATAGATCACTTTGTCATGGTTTTATCTTTATTTTGCTTATGATTTGCTAACCATGCTTGTAATGATCTATTGAGTGCTTTGTGTTGTAGCTGCAGGTATCACACTTTATAGAGCATGACATATATATCTCTGAACACATCCAGGAAAGAGTTAATTGTGGATGAAATTGCTATATCACCTGAAGTACTTTCTTTTGTAGCCATCTTTCTTCTAATTTTTGCTTTGAACTATTTCACTTGGGCGCAAATACTATCTTTTCTCATGGGGCACTACTTTTGAATGTGCTTTTCATAGCTTGTTAATCTTCTTTAAGATGTTATGACCCTCGATTCTCATGTGAAATGACGTGTTAACCATGGCACTTCTACACCTTGTTCGATACATGCACCACCTAAGCTTATTCATGTCAGATTAATTAACATGATGCTCGTGCAATTGCCACCTCAATAGGTAAAAAAGCCACTGCACTTTACCTCACCACCATCCAATAAATCTGGACATCTTCCTTAGGAAAAGTGCATTCCCTCACTTGTAGTACATTTAAGACAACCTGTAGAATATACAAGCAAAAAGATACTCAAGATTTACCACAATAAGTAAGCTCTATGGAGGGATGTGTGGTAGACGCTCGTGGCTCACACACTTTTCAAGTTTCTCTGTGGCCAGATTACAATCTTTTAACATTCTTTTTATCCCTTGTGAATTCAATTAATACCACAGACCAACTTGTGCAGAATAATGAGCTATTTAGTTTGCCTTAAGCTTATGTCATTGTGCCTCTATAAATATGCCTTGAGTAGATGGTCATACTCACTTTGGAATTTGATTTCATCATTGAGCATAGTGGCTATGGACACTCCTATAAGGCTAGTGAGAACTAAGGTACAAACAACTTTCCTAGGCAATATTTTTGACCGTCATCTCCAAAGGATGACAGGGCACAAGAACCAAATCCTCATCGCTGCAATCGAATGGGTTTTGGTGGAGGATTTCGTAAGTTCTCATGACCGATACCATGTGAACACATATATCTATTCTTGGTTCATGGCTTCACTACTAAACATTAATTTGTCGAAGCTCCTCATCGTCCATCTTATTTATGTGCTCTTCCCGCTACCGTACCTGGGTAGGCTGGACGAGGTGGCTAACGTTACCGCTCCTTACATGGAAATCCCAACAACATCAGACTTGAGGTTCTTCATTGATTATAGGGAGGTGGTTTCATGGATACGCTTCACCTTTGAATTTTAAACCATGACCCTATCACAACACCGGGACAAGGTGTGGTGTGCTTGTGATTTCTTGCTATGTTTTTTATTGCCTGAAACCTTCCAAAAACGTCGCCTAGTACACCAACTTCAGAGACTATATATTTCCCAGGGTCCTAACTCCTGATGAACCTCCAACTCTTATGGCGGTTATGATCTCATATTCAGACTTTGATTACACAGTGGAAGAAGATGACGAGGAAGATGAAGATGAAGAAGAAGAAGAAGACTGATGTCTTCCCTTTTCTTTGCTTTACTCATCTACTGTCTATGTAGTTCTGACCAAAGGCCTAAGATCCATTTTCTTCAAACTTATGTAAACAACAATATATAATGAAATATAGCTTCCTTTTCTATGTCTTACATGGCTTTCAGTTTGAAATGTGTGTTTTATTTTTTTCAGTCTGAAATGTATTTTTTTTTCTTCTTTTGGCTTGTAAAATTTAAATTCTTTAAAAGACTTATTGACTTAAAACTTCGAGCCTCTAGCTAGGACAAAACACGACCTTAAGGAAAGTGAAAGACACATTATTTTCAAATATATCTTAATTGAAAGGTTTAAGATGGATCCCATTAAACATAATCTCGATTGCTTCAACTTGCATATCCTCCAATTTGAAAGCATTGTATTCCTTGCATCCAGATGTGTGGAAAGGGCCTTCCCAAAGGTTATAACACTTGGCATGTTGACTAGGCTTAGTGCCCCATTCATTATATTTTAACATGAGATCCCCGCACTTGAAGCCAAGGTCCGATCTCTGCTTATCAAAACCATTTCTTGACCAATTGCTATTTGTCATTCAGGGATATGAAAGATTTCTCCCTCTCTTCTTCCAGTTCTAGTAGCTCCACCAGTCGGACCTCCATAGGGTCATTATCTTCCATTTCCAAAGACTTGAACAATTGCAGTGCTGGGATATTTAATGAAATAGGAAACTGAGCCTCTTTCTCATACACAAGACTATAAGGGGAAGTCTTCAATATCTATTTAGGGGTTATGCAATCTGCCCAGAGTGCCTTCTTCAGGTGTCTGTGCCACTCTCTTTAATTCTCTATCCGCATCCTCTTGATGAGTCAGATAAGATTGTTATTTGTAGATTCAGCCAAGCCATTCCCTTATCAGTAATAATTGGAGGACATTTTTAGGTATATACCATGATCAAGAGCAAATTGAATGATTCAAGATCCTAGGAATGCTTTAGCATTGTCAAAGATAATGAATTTTGAGGGGCAAAACCTTGATAAGAGCTCTTCTAAGAAACTTAGGATTTCTATTTTTGTTGCATTCCTTAAAGGGACTGCTTCCGTCCACCTAGTAAAATAATCTGTTGTGATGAGGATCCACTTATGACCAATGCTGGATGTTGGGTTTATCATTCCTACAAAATCTAACCCCCATTAGGCGAAAGGTTCATCCACCACTATAGGTTGTAGGGGCATGACCACATTTTTGTGTTTACCAACATAGAATTGGCATTCCTTGCATGCTCAAACTAAAGTGTGTGCATCATTGATTAGAGAAGGCCAATATTATCCCACACGGGTAATTTTTTATGGTTGTAGTTGTCGTGCGTGTGAAGTGTGATACCTGCAGCTGCAACACAAACACTCAATAAACCATTACAAGCATGGTTAGAAAATTAAAAGAAAATGAAATGTGAACCATGATGAAGCGACCTATCACCTTCTAAGAGATGCGAGTGTGGATTTGCTCTCAGATCTGGATAAGCAATCCCAATGACTTGACTACACCTAGACGGAGGATTTGAAATGATGATGATATGCAAGCTAGATGAGATCGATTATGCTAGATTTATCCAAGAGGATAATTAAGCTAATGATATGCATGATTGAGCTATGATGATTATGCAATTAAGCTAGAAAAGAGATTGATTAAGCTACATGATTCAACAATTATGCTAGAAAATGATCAAAATAAGCTAAAGCAATTTCCTATAACAACAATGCTCAAATGATATGCTTATAATAACAATACCTAAATTGATAATGAGATGGGATCCTTTATGCTCCAAAATGGGGGATATTTATAGGATTTCCAAGGCCAGGGGTGAGCTGGCAGGAATCAACGGTCAAGATTGAGTCTGCAAATATCAAGGGTGAAATTGAAGGAGGTTGGAGGAATGGACACTTGTCATCTCTGTGGTGACAAGTGTCAAGGAGCCTTGCTCATAAGAGGGAAAGTGTCCAAGAGAGGAGACATGTGGCCAAAATGCCATTTGTCTCAAGGGGAGAATATCCACACCATAGAAGGTTAGGATAAGGAGGTTAGGATGTGCAAGATAAGATAGGGTTAGCTAAACCCAAGGTTAGGTGGAATGGGTTAGGTTAGAGAGATGATTAGGTTAGGTGGTTAGAAGTTAGGAGGCATGTGGGTAATTTTAATTTGAAAATTCAAATAATAGGAAAAGACTAATTAATTTTCAACAACTCATAAATTGATTTGTTTTAATTAATTAGGGGATTAGAAGAATTGATTGAAATGGGGGGAGGATTAATTAATTTGAATTAATTAATCAAAGGGGACTATTCAAATGAACCTATTAAATAAATCCTTAGATTTATTAATAAGTAGATGAAAGGGATAATTTAATCAAATTGCTAATGAATTCAATTAAATTAGGAAGGGGGATTAATTAAATAATTTCTTATTTAATAAATTATCTTTAGACCATTTTTAGGTGTATACATTTTGCCCCTCTTTGAAGCGAGGTGTGCTGATACATTGATTCAAAGAATTATCTCTTTTTGATGATGATATTAGTTCGATAGGATGCCATAGACATTGATTGATAAATTGCGGTACGATGATGCCCCCTCGAGAGATCAATTGAGATAGTTGACTTTCAGAGTGTGTGAATTTTTACGAAATTGATATCCCGATTAGAAATGATTCGATTTCTGCAACTGTGGTTGATGAAAGTGCGAGTTCTATGATCACGGTGATGCAGTTATCGCTATGATGATTGATAGAGTTTGATTGATTAGATTGATAAGATTGAGATTCAGTCTGGTTTCAGGAATGACACCTCCTGTCTAAGACAAAAATGATCAAAACGTCTGGTTTCAGGAATGATATATCCTGCATAAGACTTGATCAGAACGTCTAGTTCCAGGAAAGATACATCTTGTATAAGATATGATAGAATAGATTTAGATGTGATCAATTGATAGAATTGATAAGATTGATTGGGTAAAGAACTGACATTTTTTTGGTATTAGGTTGGAGGAAGATTCGGATATGTTGATGTTGGTTTTGTTGAGGGGGGAACATAAAATTTGCGTTGGGTCGACAATATCTGGAGAGAGATGAGTCATCAGTCTGATTGTGCATACACTTATGATGATGCTTGATGATTCCTGTGATAGATTTAAGCTTGGATAAAATGAGCATGTGGGATCCCATGCAAGAATGAATTGCAAGCTAAATGCAAATGAAAATGCAAAGCTATGACTGGACCAGTCACTGGATTATTGCATTTTGTCATCATTGAGATTTTGCTTTTAAGATGTGGGAAGTGAGTGCAAACACCGATGATATAATTAAACCATGATGACCTGAGCACTACTTTCCTAGATTTTGATATTGCAAGTTAGCACAAGCATCGAGGTATAATTGAACCAAGATGACCTGAGTGTTGCCTGCGTAAAACAGGCAGTATTAACCATTTCAATATGCAAATAAAAAATGTCTTTGATGTTACTCTGATGAACATGTCCTGAGATAAATTTGCACATATTAATGATTAATTTACAGATAGCAGACAAGAAAAATATCATGTTCCTTCTTTGTTCCTCTAGTCAGAGACATCCAAGAGTCACTCAGAAATTATGATAGCGAAAATCAAGATAGAAAAGTTGAAAAATAATGTTAAAATCATTATCTAAAAGATATCGTCCATTGAAAAGTGTGTGATGTGCTTAGACTAAGATGTGATAGTTTGATGGTTGACAATTTGATCTTATGTTCAACGTTGGATATGTCTTAGTTTTCACTTGACAAGAGTTTCCTGAATATTGTTCTACCTGTTTGATTAAGCTCAAAATGATGAAATTTTTTGGCCCCAACTAGGTTTAGGATTTTGCCCCCAGCCTAGAAACAAAGTCATTATGATATAACCAATGCTCCAAACCATGGTGAGAAATCACTTGCGATGCTTGCTTATGTACAAAGTCTTAATGATGGATATGAACAATGTTGACAGAAAAGGGAATGCAAGTGGAAGGATGCATGAACTAATAGATGGAAGAGCTAGCATACAAATAGCGCTTGTTTGCCAGGTTTTTACCATCTATTTTTATTGCACTTTTTCTCATATTTGATTTTTTTTATTTTTTCACTGTTTTTGGATTTTTTGCTTTTTCACCGTTTTTGGATTTTTTGCTTTTTCATTGTTTTTGGATTTTCTACATTTTCACTGTTTTTGGATTTTCTACTTTTTCACTATTTTTGGATTTTCTGCTTTTTTAGACATAAAACTTCTTCAGATGCATGCTATTGATGGGTTCCTCAAGCTGATCCCTATCCTATGTTGATAGCTGATATGCTCCTGACCCAAATATTGTTGTGACCACAAATGGACCTAACCAGTTTGGTTCAAACTTCCCTTTCTTTTCTCGATCTTCTTGGTTGCGTGGATTTTCTTTGAGTACTAGTTCTCCAACTTGAAATGTTCTTGGTTTGACCTTGTGATTATAACTACAACACATTCTTTGCTAATAGACCTTTAAATGATCAAAGGCATTTTGTCTTCACTCATGGATTAATTCTAACTCTTGCAATCTGGATACACATTGTTCTTTATCTGGGATAAGGCCTTTCAATGATGCTCATAGAGACGGTATCTCTACTTCTATTGGTAGTATTTCTTATGATCCATAGACAAGAGAGAAAGGTATGGCACCTGTTGGTGTGCGGATAGTGGTACAGTAGGCCCATAGAGCAGGGGTCAATTGAATATGCCAATCTCTCCTAGCATCATTCATGGTCTTTTTGAGGATTTTCAGAATGGTTTTGTTTGATGCCTCTGCTTGCCCATTCCCTTGTGGATAGTAGGGTGTTGAAAATCTGTGTTGGATCTTGAATTTCTCACATAGTTCTTGGACATCCTAGTTCTTGAACGGTCGACCATTATCAGTGATAATGGTCATGGTTATTCCATATCGACAGATGATGTAGTTCAAGATAAATGCAGCAATTTATTTTCCTATGATATTGATGAGAGGTACTACCTCAATCCATTTTGTGAAATATTATGTAGCCACAAGGATGAATTTGTGACCATTGGATGAAGATAGATTTATCTTTCCTACTAGATCAAGAGCCTATTGGTAGAAAAGCCAAGATGTTGCCAAAGCATGATGTTCTTATGTTGGTGCATGAATTAAATTTCTGTGGATCTGACATTGTTTGTATGTTTTAGCTATCTGAAAAGAATCTTGTTCCATAGTTGGCCAATAATAGCCCAAGTAAATGAGTTTTTTTGAAAGGGTAAGACCACTTGAATGAGTGTCACAAATTCCATTATAGAATTCATGTAAAGCCTTCTCAGATTCTTCTTGTTCAAGACATCTTAAAAGAGTACCATCTAGACCTCATTTAAAAAGGGTATCCGTGAGAAGAGTATAATGGGAGGATTGGCGAATAAAGTTTCTCTTTTGGTTTTTTGATAAGTTAGGAGGGAGGATATTATCTTTCAGGTATGTGTAAGTTTGGCCATAGAAGGAGGAATCATGCCCAATAAGGTGACAGATAGTTTGGGAATCAAGACAATTATGTGCAGGGTAAAACAACTCTTCGACCAGGAATTTGTAACGCTCTTGATTTTCCTGTGTCTCAAGGAGAGAAGCAAGTGTTGCCATGGAATCTACTACTTTTTTTTCATTCCTTGTAATCTCCTGAAAAGTTATTTCTACAAAATATTTCTTGACATCATCAACCATCTTCTTATAAGGCATTAACTTTTCATCCTTTGATTGATAATCATCATTGATTTGATTGATGATGAGCTGAGAGTCTTCGAAGACTTGAAGATGTGTAATGTTCCATTCTATAGCCATTTTGATACCTGTAACCAAAGCTTCATATTCTGTTTTATTATTGGTGCATGAAAAACTTAATTTGTACGCTTCTGGAATTGTATGACCTTGTGGTGTGATGAATAAAATTCCTACTCCTGATCCATGTTGTGTATATGAACCATTATTGATGCCTCCTCCTGATTGATATTTTGGTGATGTATTATAAGATCTAGATCTAACCCTAGAATGTCTGCATTTGACCATCTTTTGATTTGCCTCCTTTTGAAGAGTTTCAAATATTTTTGCCTTGCTAGTTCTAATAGAGAAGTTGTTGGATATAGATCAGTTGTGCCAATGTTAACTGCCTTTGTCAGTTCTATTAGGATAGATGAAATCTCTTGATAAAATTTAGGTAAGGTGTCAAATCTCCCATCTTCCGACACCTCGAGGAGGTTTTCACCATTAGATGCGTCCTTTCTTTTTACTTTTTCTAGGTCTAGTGTTGCCAATAAATGGTTTTTAGCTGTAGACCTGATATTGTTTTCTTTATTTTTACTTTTGCAACTAGGAGATTTGGCACCCATGTGACTCAAAGATACGTTAGCGAAATCCCTAGTGGATTTTTTTGTTGGTTTGATTGCATTAAGATATAAGGATATGGCATGGTAATTAGGAAAGGTATCAATGGTGGTAGGTCTTTCATTTTCCCAGTCCATAAGTTCAGGACGGATTAAAGGTAAAAGATCCTCCTGTTGAATTGTTTCAAAGATATTAGGGGTCATGATAGAGGTGCCAGAGCTTTCAATATGTATTTCTATGTCTAGAACAATACTCTCATCAGAATGACCTCTTGCAAGTAGCTCCCGATCGTCCTCGATTAAGTCCAATTCAACCGAATGTGATCCTGATTCAAGTGGGCTAGTTCCTAACATTTGTTTTGCATATGCATGAACTATATAGACATCTACATCTACTTCTTCCCTTTCAATTTCAAGTTGCTCTTGTTTGTTTTTCCATAATAGTGAATATTCTTCATTCCCTCAATCTCTTAGCTGCATTTGTTTTTCCATGCTTGACAGAATTGAGGAAAATGATTGTTCCTTGGATTGTGTGCTTGAAGATGATATCTCTCTATTATGTGGAACAATGACCTCTTGAGCTGGTTTTAGATTACTACAACATTGCAATGGATTTGAGTCTCCTGAGATTGTGATTTCCTGCCTATTGTATGGAAATTTCAGGCATTGATGAAATATTGATGGAATAGCCTATATGTCATGTATCCATGGTATTCCCAAGAGTATGTTGTATGGTAAGTCCAAGTCTAGAACTTGGCATGCTGTGTCTTTCTGCAAAGGTCCCACCCTGATGGGTAATATCACAATTCCTTTAGAGAAACGCTCTTCTTCATCATATGCTTTGATGGTGATCTTTTTCTGAGGATCAATTGCCTCTTCCGAATAACATAGAGCACAGACAAGACTTTATGAGCAAATGTCTAAGCTATCTCCCCTATTTATTAGGACACATTTAACGAGCATTCTATGAATGAGGACTTCAATTTGCAAGGAAGCATTATGGGGATGTTTCAAGGAATCAATGCTTAGATATGAAGGAGATGGACTTTGAATATGATCCTCTGAAATAGGTTTGATGGCAATTATGGATATCCCTTGGGGAACTTCATCTTTGGGTGTATTGTTTGGTGATGATGCTATGGAAGATTCTTGCAAGTTTTCAAGAGGCATTGGAATAGATGCCTTTGGAGAGTCAATTTTCTTATGGGGGGATGAGTCATTGCTAGACATAGGTGCATGATTTTGATCTTCCTCAGTAAAATCCTATAGGGATCTCTTTAAGAATTGCATAAAAGAGCCACCTTTCTTTGGAGATGCATTTGAATCCTTGTTAGGTTTTGACATAGTTGGCTTTTGATTTTGGAATTGTTTGATTTTTTTGATATGTTGACTTGTTATGTCTTCTTCTTGTATTTTGCTTTGGTATGCCATATGATCTTCAACCATCTCAAAAGTTTTTGTTTCTATTGCAAGGATTTGATTTTCTAAAAGTTTTTTCGATAAGTGATCGACTGTCAATGTAAATGGGATAGAGTGATATGACACAAAAAGATGATTCAAGTGTTTAAAAGTTTGCAAGTTTTTTGATCTTCGGTTTTGGAGTGCAATGATGATGATTTTGATAAAAACTAAGTCCAATAGGAATGATATATCCTACGATGTGGGACAAGATTATCCTGACCAAACATTGTAGTTTCGTGATAAAGGATGATAGATCCTCATGAGAAACTATGTTTTGAGTGATCAGTTTATCAAAGAGGGTGATAATAAACTTTGAGATGTTTAGATCTTGAACTTGTTAAAGGTGAATACTTGAAAATATTGAGGTGTCTATTTCTAGAATGTGATTTGATAGATGATAACTTGACCAAGCGAACCAAGAAGACAATCTAAGCACAAAATGACAAATATCAGGTGATTATGCTCACTGTAAATTGACCAAGCAAATATGATAGATCTAAAAAAGACATGCAAGAAGACAACTCTAGATTGACAGAGATAGAAATTCGTATGACAGTTTATACAACCGTGAACGACAATTTAGACAGGCCCATATGACAAACTAGAAATCTCGCATGACAAAAGGCATAAACTCGTACAAGCTTTCTCACAGATCCAGATGACAAAAGATGACAAAAGATTCTCTGCTAAACTAACTCGTACAACAATTCTCACTAAACCAGACGGTAAACTAGATGTTTCGTATGACAAACTAATAAACTCATACGACTGAGGACAGAACAGAGACACAAATTTTGTTTGGACAAATTTTTGATCAATAAAGTTTGATGTTTCGCTTTTGTTTTCCAATTTTAGATGTCTGATTTTCAGTTTTAGGGATGAAGAGACAACAAACATGTGATATGATAAGTGACCTCAAGCACAACATGCTAAATCCTAAGGAAGTTGGCTAAGAGAGAAAACCTTTGCTTGCAAACTTAGGTACACACCCAATAGCTAATCAGAATATGACCGCTGAGTCTCATGCAATGGATTCTCAACGTCGTATTATCCAACTCCAAACACTAATGGGGGCATGATATGGCAAGTGTGTTTGGAGAGTTACTATCTCTCTTGCACAAAGATTATCCCCCTTTCAGAGGTGAATCGAGTAGCTTCTATCTTAGGGTTCATAGTAAGGGTTTCTGTTTGAAATTACCCCTTGCAGTCACGAAAGCGCGATTGAGGCGTATAGCCCTACAAGGTACCGAAACAAGAAGTAGTCACGCAAGTGTGATTGAGACCACGAGGCCCTACTAAATGTACGATATGAGAGATCTCAAAAGAGAAAACTCAAATAATCCCATCCTCCGAGACTTTAATCTAGAGAGGCCTATTTTTTAGAGTGAATCAGAAAGCTTAGGTTTAGCTGTACTCACTTGGGTTGTTCTCATAGGGTGATTACTTTTTCCCACTGTGACAGGCCCACTTAAGGTAATCAAATCTCAAACATAAAAGTGCTTAAAGGGTTGGGATTTCTAATTGTCCAAATGGAAAAGAGCATACTCTCCTAGATTTTAGACAACTTCTCGAACATAGAAAGCAAGATGTTCATTTACCATTAGCAAAATAAGTGTGCCTAGAAAACTTAAAGATGACACAAAGTTTGGTTGAATCCTCCTAGGCAACTTGCAAAACATATACATTAGTAGTAATGTTATTTTGATGAAATGTAGCTTTAACAAGCATAATCTTTGACAATTGTCCTGCAAAAACTAGTTAGGCTATTGAAAAACTCACAAACAGACCAGGGTTAGCATTAGTAATAATCAAATTGAAGCATGAAAACCTTAAAATGTCATATGTTTTGAAAACATGGAAGCAAAAATTTGTACGGCAATTCTCACCTACTTGTATGACAATTCTCATATACTCATACGAGGGCACAAAGAAGATTGTAAGAGACAAAAAGGGAACTCGTACAAAATTCTGAATCAGCCCAACCAAAAACTTGCTAGATTGAAAATTTGATGATGCTAAGAGGCCAAAAATGATATTTTCGGCCCCACGGTGAGCGCCAAAATATCGTGCCTGTGAAGTGTGATACCTGCAGCTGCAACACAAATACTCAATAGATCATTACAAGCATGATTAGAAAATTAAAAGCAAATGAAATGTGAACCATGACAAAGCGACCTATCACCTCCTAAGAGATGCGAGTGTGGATTTTCTCTCAGATCTAGATAAGCAATCCCAGTGACTTGACTACACCTAGACGGAGGATTTGAAATGATGATGATATGCAAGCTAGATGAGATTGATTATGCTAGATTGACCCAAGAGGCTAATTAAGGTAATAATATGCATGATTAAGCTATGATGATGATGCAATTAAGCTAGAAAAGAGATTGATTAAGCTACATGATTCAACAATTATGCTAGAAAATGATAAAATTAAGCTAATGCAATTGCCTATAACAACAATGCTCAAATGATATGCCTATAATAAAAATGGCTAAATTGATAATGAGATGGGATCCTTTGTGCTCCAAAATGGGGGATATTTATAGGATTTGCAAGGCCAGGGCTGAGGTGGCAGGAATCAACGGTCAAGATTGAGTCTGAAGATATCAAGGGTGAAATTGGAGGAGGTTGGAGGAAGGGACAGTTGTCATATCTGTGGTGACAAGTGTCAAGGAGCCTTGCCCATAAGAGGGCAAGTGTCCAAGAGAGGAGACATGTGGCCAAAATGCCATGTGTCTCAAGGGGAGAATATCCACACCATAGAAGGTTAGGATAAGGAGGTTAGGATGTACAAGATAGGATAGGGTTAGCTAAACCCAAGGTTAGATGGAATGGGTTAGGTTAGAGAGATGGTTAGGTTAGGTGGTTAGAAGTTAGGAGGCATGTGGGTAATTTGAAGGTGAAAATTCAAATAATAGGGAAAGACTAATTAATTTTCAACAACTCATAAATTGATTTGTTTTAATTAATTAGGGGATTAGAAGAATTGGTTGAAATGGGGGGAGGATTAATTAATTTGAATTAATTAATCAAAGGGGACTATTCAAATGAACCTATTAAATAAATCCTTAGATTCATTAATAAGTACATGAAAGGGAGAATTTAATCAAATTGCTAATGAATTCAATTAAATTAGGAAGGGGGATTAATTAAATAATTGCTTATTTAATTAATTATCTTCAGACCATTTTTAGGTGTATACAATAGTTCATGTAGAAAAGTGTTCCCTTATAGGGTCATTATGAAAATCATTCAGGATTCTTGCCACTTTCTACTTGTCCACACACCAAAGGAGCACTCCATAAAAGTTTCTTTTGAACAAGATCCCTTCGGTCAACCAGTAATCACAATTTTATGACCTATGAATTATTCTTTTATTATGGGGGAGATCAAGTGGAAAATTTTTGGTTTGCATGAATTCTATTCTATCTAACACCAAGCCTCTCTCAGCTGCAGACTCATGGACCAACACCATTTTGTCTTTCTCTTCTTCAGGAACTTCAGCTTCTTGAGCCAGGTATTTGCAGAGGCTTGTATGGTAAAATTTTGGTTCAAATTAACTCTTATTTAAGTTCAGTTCTGGATTCAAGTGGACCCTCTCAGTTTGTACCTAAAAATGTCAATCTAGGATTGTAGACTGATGAAAGGTATATTGGCTATCTTCTCAAGGGATGAAGATAATGAGTCCAGTGGGGATGGATGCATCTATGACACTCTTTGATCTAAGAATTAAATTGAACACACTCTTTAATTTAGGAATTGAATTGAACACACTCTTTAATCTATTTGTGTAGACATGACTTCATTCAAAAGCACAAAGAAATATTTACAATTTATTTGCCAGAAAACAATATTATAAAATGCATAATACTATTCTGGCGATATGATCTGTTAATCTGGAAATAGGACAAAAACAATATTGTTCAAGTGATAGGACAAAGACTTATCTTTATGTAGGTCTTGGGGACAACTGAGAGGGGGGGTGAATCAGTTGTCTAAAAAATTCAAACCAAAATCTTATTAACCAACTTATTGCTTAATACTGGTAAGACAGATAAATATTCCGGTAAACAGTGTTAACAGAAAATTGCTATACCGGTAAGAATTAATGCATGAAACATAAACATAAAGTCATCCACAACACATGACACAAATATTTGTACGTGGAAACCCTGTAAGGGGAAAAACCACAGTGGGAAACCTTACCCACAATCAAATGATACTACTGCAAATAATAAGTGTACAAAGAGGGGTCTGCACATGCAGAAAGGCCAACAGCCTAGAGCACACTGCTCAAACGCAAATGGGAGTCACACTGACTACAGTTGGATGGTTAAATCCAATGAGAATGTACTGCACAAAATAACATCTTCATATGCTGGATTCAGTACCGGTGTAATGCTGATATGCTTTTGCAAAAACCTAACTTCACCTTCAAATGATGTCTTCATGTCTATCTCTGCTTGATCTCGCATATACCCTTCCTTAAATTTTTTTTCGCATTCCACATTTGATCTTACAAATAAGATCTTACATTTATACCATACCCTAAGACCAATTTTAGTAGGTCGGCTCTACAAGATATTACAATAAAACATTTTACAAATAATACAATATCCGATGTAATAACCGATTGAACATGTCGGCTTAATGCATTTACAACAATAATAAATCATCTCCATAGTGTGCCATGCTGATCTGGAAAAGATAAACCTGCTGGTGTAACCCTAGATAACCTGGACCTATTTGCCGGTAAAAGCAAATATGCAAATAAGAATATACCAATGATTATTATTTCAAGGAAAAGTGTCCACATGATGTCTTCGACATTACCAAGTGTCTTCCATGTCATTGTAGGTACCAATGAACATTATATCCTACCGGTTAACCATATACCGGTGATTGTTTGAACAGTTCACTGATTGCTAGTGAATGTTGCTGGATCTCCAAAGTAGGTGTGTTAGCAGGTGTTGACATCAATGACAAAACCATACCAAAATACCAACAATCTCCCCCTTTGGCATTGATGGCAACACAAGATGGAAATACCATCAAAGTGCCATAATAGAAATGCCAAGTACAAAAACCAATTCTCCCCCTCGGAGTAATATGTGTTTATACAAAGATTTATTTACAATACCAATCTCTCCTCAAAAAGATAATGCATTTTTCCATATATTTTTCCTTAATGTTTTTCCATATATCTCTCGCTCTTTGACATCAAATGCCAAAGTCACAAAAAGGTCAAGTTCATACAAAATACCAACCAATTCAATATACCAACTACTCCCCCTGAGAAGTAGCTTCCTCATGAAATACTGGAATAAAAGATTTGTCCATTTAATTCTGTCGGTTGATGACAATCATCAACTGTCTAAGTCTCTACCGGTGGAGGTAAGACTCCGAGCTAATCTCTGAGATACTCAAAAGTTTCCTTAGGCAAAGGTTTTGTAAAAATATCTGCAAGCTGATCTTTAGTATTTACATACACCAATTTTATTTCCTTTTCTTCAACTTTTTCCCTTAGAAAATTCAGTTTGATAGAAACATGTTTTGTTTTAGAATGTAATACTGGATTCTTAGATATATTGATTGCTGCAGTGTTATCACAATATATAGTAATAGGTTCCTTGCATTTTACCTTTATGTCTTTCAACATTTGCTTTAGCCAAAGTACCTGTGTACAGTTTGTTGCTGCTGCAACATATTCTGATTCTGTTGTTGATAAAGATGTACAACTCTATTTCTTATTTAACCAAGAAACTAATCTCTTTCCAAGAAAGAATGCTCCTCCAGTGGTGCTCTTTCTATCATCCACATCTCCTACCCAATTTGCATCTGTGTATGCATATAGATCAAAATTTTCATCTTTAGGATACCATAATCCAAGATTTGCTGTGCCTTGTAAGTACCGAAAAATCCTTTTTATTGCTGATTCATGATTTTCCTTGGGATTACTCTAAAATCTAGAAACTATACATACTGCATTCATAATATCAGGTCTGGTTTGTGTCAAATATAGTAAACCTCCTATCATAGATTTGTATCTAGTTGGATTAACAGGTGTAGATTCATCCCTTTGAGATAATTTGTCATTTGTAGTCATAGGTGTGCTTACCGGTTTAGAGTTCTCCATCCCAAATTTCTTGAGTAGTTCTTTCAAGTACTTAGATTGACTAAAAAATATGCCTTTATCAGTCTGTAAAATCTGCAATCCTAAAAGGAATTTTATTTCTCCAATCATAGACATTTCAAATTCATGCTGCATTTTAAGAGAAAATTCTTTGCATAATCCATCTTCTCCTCCAAAGATTATATCATCAACAAATACTTCCATAATCAAAATGTCATCATTAGTTACTTTGTAATATAAATTGCTATCTGCATTTCCTTTAGTAAAACTAATTTTTAAAAGATACTTATCCAATCTTGCATACTAGGCTCTTAGAGCTTGTTTTAGTCCATACAGAGCTTTTCTTAATATGAAAACCATATCACTGTTATCTGTCAAAGAAAATCCATCAGGTTGTTCAATATAGACTTCCTCTTCAAGATCTCCATTCAAAAATGCAATTTAATATCCATTTGATAAACTTTGTAATCCTTGTGAGCTGCAAATGCTAAGAATAATCTAACTGCCTCAATTCTGGCTACTGGTGCAAAGGTTTCATTGTAATCAACTCCTTTCTGAGAATATCCCTTACACACTAGTCTTGCTTTATTCCTGACAACCTTACCATCTTCATTGAGTTTGTTTCTAAATACCCATTTAGTTCCAATTACATTTTTATTTTCAGGCCAGGGAACTAATGTCCAAGTATTATTTTTCTCAATTTGTCCTAATTCTTCTTCCATAGCTTTAATCCAAAATTTATCTTCACATGCCTCATTGATAGATAATGGTTCAATTTGAGAAATAAGACATACCTCTTCATTTGCCAATCTTCCTCTTGTCATGACTCCTTTAAATTTGCTTCCAATTATCTGATCTTTAGAATGATTCAGTCTTACATACCGGGGTGTCTTAGTCTGTTGTTGTTCTTCAATTACTGTGGTATCCTCTGATGATACTGGAGTAACTGGATCATCATTCTGTACCAGTGAATTTATTGTTGGTTCATTTGTCATCATTTCTGTTACCGGTTCAAAGTCTATATACCTTGAAGTTCCTCTGAATTGTTCATCAATCTTTACATTTGTACTCTCAACAATTTTCTGTAATCTTTTATTAAAACATCTATAAGCTTTACTCTTAGATGAATAACTAAGAAATATTCCTTCATCACTTCTAGGATCAAACTTGCCAATATACTCATCTCTTCTAATATAACATTTACTCCGAAAAATTCTGAAATACTTAAGAGTAGGACTATTACCAAACCATAGTTCATGAGGGGTCTTACCGGTTTCACCTTTGATGTGAACTTTGTTGAATGTATAGATAGTAGTGCTTACTGCCTCTCTCCAGTACACATGTGGTAGATTTGCTTCTGATAACATACTTCTTGCTGCATCCAAAATAGTTTTGTTTTTCCTTTCAACAACTCCATTCTGTTGTGGTGTCCAAGGTGTTGATAACTGTCTTTTGATTCCATTCACTTCACAGAATGTATTAAAATCTCTAGATGTGAAATCTCCTCCTTGATCTGATCTTAAACATTTTATTTTCTTACCGGTTTTATTTTCAACCATTGCTTTGAATAATTTGAACTTCCCAAGTGCTTCTGACTTTTCTCTGAGAAAAGTAACCCAGCACATTCTAGAATAATCATCAATAATTACCATGAAATATCTATCACCTTGTAAGCTTTTAGTTCTAGCCGGACCACATAAATCAGTGCGAATTAAATCAAGAGCATTATTGGATTTTTCTGGAATAATTTTGAAACTAGCTCTAACCTATTTTCCAAATTGACATTCCTTGCAAATTGTATTATGAGGTTTCACAATTTTAGGTAGATTTCTAACTGCCTTAGAAGTACTGATTTTTACCATGCAATCAAAATTTACATGACATAGTCTTTTATGCCATAGCCAACTTTCATCTATATGAGCAATTAAGCATGCCTTTTCACTGTTATTCAAATGAAAGATATTACCTCTAGTCTGATTACCGGTTGCAATTTCCAAACCAGTTCTATTCATGATTTTGCATTTTCCATTTTTAAATTGTAACTGAAAACCTTTCTCAACTAATTGACCAACACTTAAAAGATTATGTTTTAATCCTTCAACATAGTAAACATTGTCAGTGTTCTATTTACCATCAAGAGATATTGAACCCTTACCTTTGATTGAACAGGCTTTGTCATCTCCGAATCTTACTAAACCTCCATTGTATTCTTGAAAGTTCAAGAATTTGCCTTTGTCTCTAGTCATGTGATGTGAGCATCCTGAGACAATAATCCATTCATCCTTTGATTCAACTTTAGCTGCTAGGGCTTGTTCTACTGGTGGAGCAATAGGTACCGGTTGATCTTCTGTTATAGCAACAAAGACCCATCCGTTGTCTGCTGGATCCTCATCAGAATCATCAGTCACACCTTCATCAACAATGTAACAAGATTTATCTTTGTTTTTCTTAAATCTGTATCTCTGATATTCAGGATTAGGTTTGTATGTCCTTCTAGCTTCTTCTCTTAGTCTAGCATGTCTATCAGGGCATCTTGAAGCCATACGACCAATCTTATTGCAATTGAAACATTTAAAGGGTGCTTTACCTTCATACTTACTTCCAATTGGACCTTTTGGCATTTTTCTTGCAAATAGTGCTTCAAGTTCTTCAAGCTCTTCATTCTCCTTCCCAGTTTCTTCAAGTTCTCTTGCATAAAAGGCTCTCCAGTCTGATTTGTCAAAAGATGGAGTAGATGATGCTTATGCTTTGAAGGCCAAATCAGTTTTTATAGCAACAGGACCAAATTCCTCAATTTCAAAAGCTGAAAGTTTTCCAATCAATGTATCCCTAGTTACTGATGTATTAGGCATTTTTCTCAGCTCATTATTAGCAGTAACCTTCATTTTATATGCTAGTGGCAAACCTCTTAAGATTTTTGAAACAATCTCATCTTCACTCAAGGTTCCTCCACAACATTTGATACCTAAAACAATTTCATTTACTCTTTCCATAAAAGCAGAAATTCTTTCATCTTCTTCCATTTTCAGATGTTCATACCTGACTCAGAAGCTTTCAAGTTTTGCAATTTTGATTGTGGAATCCCCTTCATTCAGTGTTTCCAAATGATCCCAAATAGCTTTTGCAGTAGATCTATCTGATAATCCCATGATTTGTTGATCTGATAATGCGCTCAAAAGTGCTTCTCTTGCTTTGCAATCATTTTCTTCATCTTTAGCTAAAGTAATAGGAGCAGGCTGACCAACTATAGTAGTAGTATAACCATTCTTAGTAACTTCCCAGATGTCTTTACCAATGCAATTCAGATTTGTCTCCATTTTGATTTTCCATATTCCATAGTTGGTTCCATCAAGTTTAGGACTATCCTTCCTGAAATAATTAGTAGACATTGGATCTCCTCAAGTTGTTAAACTTATGCAAAAAGAGGACTAGGCTCTGATACCAATTGTAGGTCCTGGGGACAACTGAGAGGGGGGGGGTGAATCAGTTGTCTAATAAATTCAAACCAAAATCTTATTAACCAACTTATTGCTTAATACCGGTAAGACAGTTAAATATTCCGGTAAACAGTGTTAATAGAAAATTGCTATACCGGCAAGAATTAATGCATGAAACATAAACATAAAGTCATCCACAACACATGACACAAATATTTGTACGTGGAAACCCTGTAAGGGGAAAAACCATGGTGGGAAACCTTACCCACAATCAGATGATACTACTGCAGATAGTAAGTGTACAAAGAGGGGTCTGCACATGCAGAAAGGCCAACAGCCTAGAGCACACTGCTCAAACGCAAATGGGAGTCACACTGACTACAGTTGGATGGTTAAATCCAATGAGAATGTACTGCACAAAATAACATCTTCATATGCTGGATTCAGTACCGGTGTAATGCTGATATGCTTTTGCAAAAACCTAACTTCACCTTCAAATGATGTCTTCATGTCTATCTCTGCTTGATCTCGCATATACCCTTCCTTAAATTTTTTTTCGCATTCCACATTTGATCTTACAAATAAGATCTTACATTTATACCATACCCTAAGACCAATTTTAGTAGGTCGGCTCTACAAGATATTACAATAAAACATTTTACAAATAATACAATATCTGATGCAATAACCGATTGAACATGTCGGCTTAAATAAATCATCTACATAGCGTGCCATGCTGATCTGGAAAAGATAAACCTATTGGTGTAACCCTAGATAACCTGGACCTATTTGCCAGTAAAAGAAAATATGCAAATAAGAATATACCAATGATTATTATTTCAAGGAAAAGTGTCCACATGATGTCTTCGACATTACCGAGTGTCTTCCATGTCATTGTAGGTACCGGTGAACATTATATCCTACTAGTTAACCATATACCGGTGATTGTTTGAACAGTTCACTGATTGCTGGTGAATGTTGCTGGATCTCCAAAGTAGGTGTGTTAGCAGGTGTTGACATCAATGACAAAACCATACCAAAATATCAACATTTTAAATAGCCAATAATCAGAACAATAAGTCTTCACTCATAGTTTGATCATTTCTGCACATGCTAAATCGTTAAAGCCTTTTGATTAAGTTGCACTAATGAATAATTACTCTAAACCAAGAACTCACACAACCTAAATTACCAAATTGGTATAGGGATAAGAATTAATACTTCCTATGAAATTAATTACGTAATGAGATGAAAACTACAATATGATAACCATGACACACTTACAAAATTATCGAGTACACATGCTACACAATCCACGTGAAAATAAAACAACAAACCAATTGATGACCAGAGGGAGCATGCCCTTTCTCCAATAGTCAATCGATTAGACAAAGATTTAAATATTATGCAGAATCTGTATTGCTTTCAGTGAGTTTGTATTCAAAAGATAAAGTTAAGGATGTTTGCTACACAGTTCAGTTTGTATATATAGCCTATAGTATCAACAAGAATGATAACAACTATCCAAGTTTACCCCTTGATGGTTCACAAACATGAAGGGAAAAAATAACAATAGTTTTCTTTCCTTAACAAAACAACAAAGTGGACTTGAATCACTATTTCAACAAAATAACAAAATAGAACATTATGTCAAAAACCGGTTTCCTTGTAGATCTACAGATACATTCGGGCTCTCCATTATGCACACTTGCCATCGAGAGACCCCTCCTTACATAAGCACCTAAATTAGTACTTATTATCAGGTTAAATGCCAAAGGATTTGCATTTCTTCCAATCATGTTTATTATCAACTTTTTCATAATAAATATAGTAACTTAGAGGAAAATTGGGTAAAGTGGGTAATAAAACAGGCATGAACTCAAACTAAATTATATGAAAATATAAGACACATTCTTCACCCATCAAGCCCCCCCTAGCTGAAAACATTGCATGTCCTCATGAAACACTTACTGTTTTAGGCTAATTTGTAGCTAGGTTCCTTACTACTCCCATCATCTCATTTAACCACTGTACCTTTAGATCCTTAATCACCTGCTAATAATCAGTCAAAGAAATATAGCTGGTCCGGAGGCTGTCTTGAACAAAAGTCTTAAATTTCAGAAAAGGATTGAAGATGTCTCTCCATGGGCACATACCCTGTTCTCACCTTCTCTTCCCATGTTGCATTTTGAGTGTCCATTTCTTGTTTCAATTTGGTCCTCAACTGATTGAGTTTATTCTGATGGTATTCCTAGAAAACACATTTTGTAATGACTCTTTCTTACCAATAACCCCTCAATTCCTCAATGATTTTTTAATGTTTGGCTATGGGTATATATCCTGTCGCAATTCTCTATTCCCATAAGGCTTCCAGTTGTTCAAGGGCTTGTTCATGTTCCTCCAAGGTGAGATGAATGTCAGAATCTCTACTTTCTTTTGGAATCCTTCTTAATTTCTCTACTATGTTATGGTGCTTCTCTATAGATATGTATCTTGCCATTATTTGTTGATGTCCCCTTAGTGATATATAAGTTGCCATGTTCAGGCTTTGATCTCTGATTAATGATCTAGTTTTTGCTTTCTTCGATTCTTCTTCTTGCTTCTAGATTTTCTCACATAATTGTTGTAATTTTTATTGGAGAGGTGTAATTTGGGCTTCCAACCAATGCACCTTTCCTTGCAACACCCTAAATTCTAGAGTAGAATATTCTTCTTTAACTTGTAAATTATAATGTTAGTCCCCTGTTTAATATTGCATAGTATCTTGGAACTAATTAGGAAAGACCCTGATTGTCTGACTAGGGATTTTATCCTTATCAGGAGTCTGCTCCATTCCAATTTCCTATGATGGGAAACCAAGTTGTTGTATCAAATATTCTTGTTCATTACTTTGAAGGAGATCTGTTTGGCTTTCTATGGTTGATTGATCATTCCCCTTGCTTGGCATTGTGGAATTGTCCTTTCCAATAGAGAGGGATTCTCCTATTTTATGAGGATTCATGTAGTTTACAATGATCTCTTCAAGGCCAAGGGCATGTTGTTTCTTCAATAGTTCTTTCATATTTACAAATAGAGGATCAAATGATTGAGTATCTACATCCACATCCCTACTTTGTTCAACAAGGTTTTCACCGCCCGCAGTGTCATAAGATTCTCCTTTTGTCTCATCCTTCGGTTGTACATTTGTAGTTTTTCTCAGTTTTTCCCTTATTTTGACGTTATTTCATCCTCCTATAGTTTCTACTCTGTTTATCCTTCCCAACCCAGTTTATGGCTAGAATTTCAATGTAAGGGGGTTCTTCCACCATGGTACATGCAATATTAGCTAGGTCTTCCAATCTAGAAGTTTACCCATATTTATGTTTGGACCTAGTATTATAAGGGATCTTAATTGAGGGAGTATTGAGACAAATGATTACATTTCCTATGGTAGGTCTAGTTCATCATCTAATTTCATATCCCCCACCATACTCAGAGCTCCCAATATTTTGATCATTATTATTTTTGTCATCACCTTTCACATTTAAGTGATCAGATACTAGTAGGTTTTCTGCATTAGGGATATCATTACTAGTCTCAGCTCCATAATCATCTGAACCATCGCAAGGAGATGATGAACTCTCTTCTTCTACAAAAACTGCCCATGGAATTGGAGAAGTACTATTTTCTAGACCCTTCATAATAATTAATTTAATTATCCCATGATGTGCTAATGACTTCCTATGGCTTTTTTGAACTTCAGAAATCATCTTTTTAATTGACTGAAAAAGATAAAATCGAACATTGAATAAGTCCTTATGCTGAAGATGACATAACAATCTGAAATGGTGGGCAAAAATATATACATACTGGCCTTCCCCCATAATGT
Source organism: Cryptomeria japonica (assembly GCF_030272615.1). Lineage (NCBI taxonomy): Eukaryota > Viridiplantae > Streptophyta > Pinopsida > Cupressales > Cupressaceae > Cryptomeria > Cryptomeria japonica. Next base: position 473,673,892 of record NC_081414.1, read on the forward strand.
ACTGAGTTATAACCTTGGCGACATCCGACCAATGCTCTGGTAGGGAAGCCCGTAAAGTGCCCTTCTTTGAGGTTGTCTATACAACTTCATCTGGCTCCAGGAAATGCTGAGAAAACATCTTGAGATTAGACTTTTGGTTTACATACTCTAGAAAATATGTTTCACTAGTCGTAAGAAGCCCGGTGATTTGAGCTATAATTTCCTCATTTACTACGAAAGACCAACCTCTCATCACAACTTTATCTTCAACATTGTTATACCCCATAGCAAATTCAAATGCTAGATCATCATCATAACCACAGAGTTGTTGGAAAAACACATGAACACTAGCAGGTTCTTGGCAAATATGAGGACCCCCCATGGTGGATAAAGACAACGCACTAGTTTACAGAGAGGTTTTATTTCCAATTTTAGATAGGAAACAAATGAAAGCGACAATGGTGGTTGTTAAGGAAGACATAAATAGGGATGAAAAAATAATAAGGAAAGCCGTTATGTGAATTAATGAGTAAAATTTTGACTTAGGATATGGCTCGTACCCCCCCTAGCTCGAGATGGACACAAGTATTTAGGCTCCAAAATGGTAGTACGATGTGCATAACATGCAAGTTAGTCACATATTTTACACCATAGATTTTGCAAACAACAACTGCGATTGACTAACATGTCAATAACATAGTGTATGATTTGGCATTTTTGGAGCCAGAATAGCTGCGTTCACTAGAGACATGCGGCATCCTCATTGTAGCAAAATTACCAAAAAATAATTAAAAAAATACACGACAAGAAATAAATCCAGACCTTGGCATGTTACCATTAATAAGGTGGTCAGAAAATAGATTTTGACGATGAAGATCAATAGAAATGCGACAATCGGTGGAGGCGGAATGTTGGGAAGAGCATACACTAGAAGATTGTCATCATGAACATGAAATGCAAAAAGATGTGTGGAGGAAGTGAATGATAAGGTGCATGGAAGATAAATATTGGCATGGATCGATGAGAGAATATGCTAGTGGAATCTACTAAAGAGAATGCGGCAAAAAAAAAATGATGCCGAAAAAAAGAGTCGAGGTGGTGACAAGTGTCAAGGAAAAATGGGGTGGACAGAAAGGAAGTGTGAAAGGGAAGGATAGCATGGGTGGCCACAGAAAGAGGAAGGATAATAAGGTAAGTGAAGTAAAAAGCACATGGACAAAAATGGATACGAGTAAGATACGAAGATAAATTGATGTTTACATGCCACATAAACAACACCAAAGAAAAATGAAAATGACAACAACGAATGACCGGACAAACAACCTCCTTAGTCAAGAGGGTGGGACTAGTGGGTATGGAATGGGACAATGTGGAGGCATCATCAGCACATGAGGTGGAAAAAGATGGTGAAGAAGTGAGCCATTGACAAAATGGACCAGAATGGAGGGGAAGGAACTCTCCTGTCGGAGGAGCAACATGATAGTTGTTTATGATTTTTTAATTTTTATTATTATTATTTTTGTTTCTAATGATAGACTGCCAGAAGCCTAGTTTTCAATCTATCACTGCCTAGGGGTGTCAGGTACCCAATTTTCACCTCTAAGTTATTGAGCAGTTAACGTTTGCTAGAGACCGGTTTTCAAACACCAACTGACCAAAAAAGCCTGAAGGTTTTCATTGTTGGTGTAGACACCTAAAAGTTGTACAATGAATTAAGTGAATTTTATTCATTTAATTATCCCTAATTCTTCCAATTAATTAAATTAAGATTTAATTAATATCCCTATTCTTCTAATTGACCTTTTAATCAAATTAAATATTTGATTAAATCTCCTTCTTCTAACCTAACCTATTAATTAAACTAGGGTTTGAATAAGTACCCTTAGCCATTTGATTGAATAAATCTTATTTATTTGATGAAAATCCCTTTTGCCCCTTTTGATTAATTCACATTTAATTGAAAAACCCCTTTGCATTTAAATAAATCAAATTTTATTTGTAAATCCCCCCACTTGTAAAATCCTACAAATGCAAGTTGCATCCCTTTTGGCTAAATTAAATCATTTTAATTTAACTAAAAATCCTATTTTCTCTCACCAACTTGGATTCTCCTACATCTCCCACTTGCCTCCATAATCATCCTTCTAGAAACTCTCTAATCCACCTTAATCATGCCTAATCCATCTAATCATGTCCTTTCCCTAAATTTGGGGGAGTCACTTCTCCAAATTTGGAAGAAAGTCTTCAAAATGCATTTAAGACTTTATCTATTTCAACAAGTTAACTTGTTGAGTCTTCCAAACATGTAAGGCTCTTACATAAACCACTAGTGGTTTTCCTCTTGGAACAAGTTAGCCTCCAAAGTCTTCAAAAGGCATTTAATGCCTCTTACAAGCTCATACCCCTTAGCCATGATGGTTGTCCCTTTAACCATTTTCCCATGTTGCACAAGAGTTTACCTCTTGGGTAATAGCATTCCTCCTAGGTTAATGACATTATCCAATGATGTCACTCCTTGAGGTTATCCCTAATTGCTTGCTTAGAATCTAATTCTTGTTTAGCATTCTCTCAAGCCCTCTCAAGGTGAAATTTGTCAACTTGGGATTGGGTTTAATCTCTCCCTTGGATTTATAACTTTGAATCCTAGCCCTTGTTGAGATTACTCAATCTCAACCATCCATTTCTCTATTTTGCCTATTAAATAGATCCCATTCCTTCTTCAATTAAAAAGAACAATCTTGTGTATCCAAATTATAATCATTTTGCAGGTTAAGGATCTCATTTTGCCCTCTTCAAGCATCCAAGTCATCTTCAAGCATCCATCTCATAGCATTTAGATTCATTTAATCTCATCTTTTAGTTTAATTCCACATCTTTTCTAGCATTTCATACTCACATAGTTTAATTAACTCATCTAGCATCATCTTAATTTTCAATTTGTAACTCATATAGCATCTTAATCATCGAGTTTTGTATTTCATATTCATCATCTCATCTTAGCATTTCACTAGGATCTTAGTTGCATCTATTTTGATCCTATAATCATCCTCATAAATCTTGTTCTCTAGGTTGTCATCCAAGAGATCAAGTGCTCTTCCAAGTGAGGGCCACCTCGAATCTTAAGGATCTTTAGAGATAGAGGATCTTTAGTTTTTCAAGATAACTTCTTGGTTTTGAATTTTGATTTCTAACCTCTAACATAATGTTTCATGTGTATGTTTGACATGTTCCTCTTGCAGGTTGATACCACATTTCTGGATTACAGTTGGATCTTTTATTAATTTTTTTAATGGAATTCAATTCTTGAGAAGGACAAAAGGAACAATAGAGAGTTCCTTTTCTATATCACAAAATAAAGTTTTCTTAGAGAGAGGTCATTTGTAGAGTTTCAGGTGATGTCCATTGACAAGTAGAACTCTCCATTCAAAATCCCCAATACAGAGATGAACATCACCATTATCATATATTCTCTCAATATCACAAGGCTCGAGCCACCATTTATGAAACTTCCCTTTGAAATCTTGGAAGTGTGAATCATATAAGAGTGCCCAATGACCTGGCTAAAATGACTGCTGGAAAATGAAGTGATCATACCAAAGATCACGTTGTTTTTGAACTGTCTCTGCATGAAAGAGAGCTTCCTGACGTTACTCATTCAAATAATGTAATTGAGTGATACACTCTCTTTGTGAAAAATAAATACTCATGCCTAACAGAAGTGTAGTGCAGAGAGTTTTCACGTCAAATTCAATAGGGATGATAGCCTTCTTACCATAGACAAGTTCATAAGGGGTCAAATCTGTGGTGGTCTTCCACGTAGTACGATAGACCCACATAGCTTTAGGGAGTCGCATGGCCTAATCATACTTATGAAGAGAAAATATCTTGGTAAGGATTTTTTCAAGTTCCCTATTGGTGACCTCAACCTGCCCATTGTCATGGGATGATGAGTCGAAGACTTGTGATGTTGAATCTCGTACTTTCAAACCAAAGCATAAATGAGTTCTAATGTGAATTGAGGTCCTTGATCAGTGACTATTTCATGTGGAACACCAAATCTTATGAAGATATCTGAATAAAGGAAATCTTCTATCTTAGTGTCCCTTGCATGTTTCAAAGTAGCAAATTCAACCCACTTAGTGATAATAATCTGTACAAACAAGAATATATTCCTTGTTCTTTGATGGTGGATTGATTGGGCCAACAAAATCAAGGTCCCAATTTTTGAAGGGTTCAATAGATAGCCGTGGGTGCAAAGGCATCTCATCAGAGTGTGTGGGATGACCCATATGCTGACATTTATCACAATGATGAACATAGCACTGACAATCCTTGTGAATTGTAGGTTAGTAGTATCTAGCAGTTCTCTAGGTAGAAAAGTGTCCTCCGTAGGGCTCAGTATGGCATGCACAAAGTATGTCAAAGACATCACCTTCAGGCACACATTGGCACATGAAATTGTCAATCCCTATGCAAAAGAGCATCCCATTGATCCATATGTACTGACCACTGACTCCAACTAGCTTTCAACATTCTCATGGAGAGAAGTGTGGAGGAAACTGACATGTGACAAGATAGTTTGCTATGTCAAAATACCATGGGATTTTTGCAGAAATGGAAAAAATATGCTCATCAGGAAAAGTGTCATCAACTAGGACCGGCTCATCCTGTTGTTGTAATCTAGACAGGAAATCTGCAACCACATTCTCATGACCAGGCTTATCAAGTATAGTAATATCAAACTCTTGAAGTAAAAGAAGCCATCTAATTACTCTACTAGTTACAATAGGTTTATTCATTACAAATTGAATTGTAGAATGATCAGTGTAAACAAACACTTTATATCCAGTGATATTATGAAAAAAATTATTAATTGCATACACAATTGCTAAAAATTCCTTTTTAGTTACCATGTAGTTTACCTTCACTCTAGTGAAATTTTTACTGATGTAATAAATGGAATAGAAAAGGTTATCCTCTTTTTGCCCAAGCACAACACCCATAGAACTATCTAAAGCATATGTATGTATATGAAAAGGTAATTCCCAATTGGGTCCTCTAAGTATAGGTGTAGTTTCAAGTTTGGTCTTAATGGTTTCAAAATCTTCTTGACATTTTGATGTCCACGAGAAAGCAACATCTTTGGCTAATAAAGCAAAGATAGGTGAGGCAATTTTACTAAATTTTTGAATGAATTGACGGTAATAGCCTACATGACCCAAAAAACTATGGACATCCTTTGGCTAGTGGGCATAGGTAAGTCTTGAATGATTTGTATCTTTTTGGGGTCCACCTCAATACCTTTTGAGGATATATAATCAACAAGTAAATCCCCTCCATCATGAGGATATGGCACTTTTCTTGACTTAAGGACAAATTTGTCTCAATACACCTTTTGAGTACTTTCTCTAAATTTTCCTTATCTTCTTCATAAGTATTACCATTTTACAGTGAAATCATCCATATACACTTCCACACAATCATGTACAAGATTAGCAAAAATACTCAAAACTGCCCTTTGGAAAGTGGCAAGGGCATTACATAACCCAAAAGGCAACACATTATAGGAAAAAGTACCCCAAGGACAAGTGAAAGTGGTCTTTTCCTAATCTTCTGGTGCTATGCAGATCTAGTTGTACTCACTGAAGCCATCCAAAAAAAGAGAACTTTTTACCTGCAAGAGTGTCCAACACTTGATCAATAAATGGTAGGGGAAAAATATCCTTTTTAGTAGCTTTATTGAGTGCTCTATAATCAACACAAATTCTCCACTTACCATTTTTCTTGGGAACTACAACAAGAGGAGAAACCCACTGAATATTTGAAATTGGATATATGAATCCTACATTTAGTAGATTTTGAAATTCCTCCTTAACTATTTAATGTAGGACAAGGTTAATCTTTCTTTGTGGTTGCCCAACTGGATGACTACCTTCTTCAATGCAAATTTGGTGTGTGCACGTGTCTAGGCGAATGCCATGTGTATCTTGATACTCCCAAGAAAATACATCTTTATGAGTTCTAAGCATGGAAATGAGATCCTGGATTTGTTCAGTGCTTAAATGTGGATTAAGATTAAGTGTGTGACCAGGTGAAATTTCCATGACTTCTAATTGTGTAAGTGAATTAAGAGCTAAGACTTGTGAAGTTGATGGTGTATTACTATAATTTTCAAGGGACAAAATGGGTTGTACAAACAATCATGAGGTAGCAATTGGTGTAATGTGATGAAGTGTTGAACAGATTGTGAGCTACCTACCATTGGAAAACTACTAAAAGGACAATTATCACTTATCCCTGAAGAAAGAATCATCCTCTCCAAAATTTCATTAGATGCATATCTATTTTGAAGAAAATTAACAAGGATATCATCTTCAAAAGATTCCCCTATGTCAAATGTTTGTTCAATTATCATAATTGGCAATGATTCATCTAAATTACTATCAACCCACAATAGATCCTCTATTTCCAACAAGGGTTGTGCTGGAGGATATAATGCTAGTTGCTTTTTTTTGCCCCATTAGAAATTACATCTTCTATCATACCTTTTGGTTTTATCAAGGATCGGTAAGCCATTTGGAGAACTGTAGGAGTAGGTCTAAGCCCCCTAAGTGACAACTTCTCTTTTGTTTTATTTATCATAACATTTATTGCAGCTCCCAAATCAACAAGTGTATTAGGAATAATGACATTACCAATGTGTACCTTTATCACGGGACTTCCTGGATCAACATACTTAGAAACTGTGAGGTCCCAAGAACGAGGTCAGCAAGTTGTCTGATAACTTGAATAGTCCTTGGGTTCATCTTCTTTTACTTATGAGTACAGAAGTCTCAAACTATCTTAATGTATATTGGAATGTCCGTGATATGTTGCAACAAAGGAATTTTAATGTTAACATTATGTAACTCATTTAAAAAATCAAATGCAGGTTTTGGATCTTCCTTTTGTATTTGTTCAGTTTGTAGGTGGTCAGGGTATGGAGGTTCCTTCACTTGTTCTACCTCTAGTTCTTCAAATGAATCATTGACTTCAAGGTTGTTGCCAATGTTGTGAAACATCTTGATTAGGCCAGGAATGATAATAAGGATTAGGCTGTTGCCAACCATCATATGACCTATATTGGTTAATGAAGGAGGAAGGTTGACTAGGCCCGACTGTAGAATAACAATTACTCATTCCAGGGGGCATAGCCCTAGGTGGCCTTGGATGTCTAGGAGCCATAAAATAAACTGGTTCTTCAGTATACTCAACTTGTGCCATGTCCACAGGAAGGGGCCTTAGGATTGTTTGTCTACTAGCTTCTTCTAGGGAAGCAAATTTAGTCCTATTATAAGGGCATACTTCATTACCATGATTCTTCCTATAAAATGGACAAAAGATTGCTAAAACTTTTTCAGCCTCTTCCTGCTTTTTATGAGTATATAGTGTATCTATCTACTTACCCATATGAATCAACAAACCAGTCTTTAAATCCTCAAGAAACGTACCTAGTTCCCTTTTGGTAATACCTGATGTACTTCCTCCTATCATGTTGCTTCTCCCTATAGAACCTCACATTGTTTGGGAAAACTATGAATACTTCCTGCATGCTTCACAAATATCATCAAAATAGACTTTAGAAATATCACCCCACCCATAAGATTTAATCTCCATGCAATCATCTCAAACCCCCCTAAGAAATATTATTTTAATAGTCTCATTGTTTAAACGAGTTTGTCGAGCTCATTAGAGACTAAACAAAAACCATTTCAGATAACCTTCAAATGTTTCTTATTCGCATTATGTCATGCAAAAGATTTCATCACATACCTCCTTGGTCTTGCAATATTCCTGGTATTTAGCAAGGAACTTTTATTTCATATTGTCCCAAGTGCGGGATGGCTATGGTCCCAAACTCATTAACCATCTGAGTGCTGCATCCTTCAAGGTGGCTGGAAACAATTTGAGATTTTGTGCATCATTTAGATAATCATATTTGTTACACAAAACCTCAAATTCAAATAAGAACATGTCAGGATCTTCAATGGTCAATCCGCTAAATACTGGTAATGTAGAATGAGGAATATTTTTCATTGGGTCATCCTCGTTAAGATTGATAATAAGGAACTTGAAGGTGATGGGGTTTTTGTTGGCAAGTACTCCTCCATTATTTTTGTTATTGTTGTTGTCCCCCATGTTATCGTCAAATGCCCAAGGAGTGTAAGTGATTGTGAAGGGTTTCTCAATAGGCTTCCCACTACGTAACTCAAAAAAATCATCAAATTGCTTAGCAATATCTAGGGTGATTACTAGCTCTTGAGGAAACTCAAAAATTGTTTGTGATATGCTAGGTGGAGAAATAATAAAAGGTTCTACAACAAACTTTTCCAAATCAGGTTCAACTACCAATGGATTGCTCCTTGATTTTTCTTGTTTTTGTGTTTCTTTTTGTGAATTTTCTCCTACTTCATGTACCTTGACAAATCTACCTAACTATCCCTAGGTTGATGCATGCACCTATCTGACTTATAACAACACAAATCAAAAGTATTCACCCAAATAAGGTCGATAATTGTACATGCTTTCCTCAAGACGTACCGGTCCTAACTTAACTCACTATGGCTTCACGCCTTTATTACCTTTCCTCGACAACGACACAAAAAATGTATGGCAAAATTGTGGTTCAAATTAACTCTTATTTAAGTTCAGTTTTGGATTCAAGTGGACTCCCTCAGTTTGTACCTAAAAATGTCAATCTAGGGTCGTAGACTGATGAAAGGTATTACAAAAGGTATAGTGGCTATCTTCTTAAGGGATGAAGATAATGAGTCAAGTGGGGATGGATGCATCTAAGACACTGTTTGATCTAAGAAAAATTGAAAGACACTCTTTAATTTAGGAATTAAATTAAACACACTCTCTAATCTAGCTGTGCAGACATAGATTCATTCAAAAGCACAGAGCAATCTTTACAATTTACTTCCCACAAAACAATAATATAAAATGCATAATACTATTTTGGTGATAGGATCTGTTAATCTGGCGAAAGGACATCAACAATATTGTTTTGGCAACATGATACACACTTATCTTTAAACTGCCAATTTATCAGAACAATAAGTCTTCACTCATAGTTTTATCATTTCTGCACATGCTAAATCGTTAAAGCCTTCTGATTAGGTTGCACTAATGAATAATCTCTAAACCAAGAACTCACACAACCTAAATTACCAAACCAGGATATGGATAAGAATTAATACTTCATATGAAATTAATTATGTAATGAGATGAAAACTACAATATGATAACCATGACACACTTACAAAATTATTAAGTACACACACCACACAATCCATGCAAAAATAAAACAACAAACCAATCGATGACTAGAGGGAGCGGGCCCTTTCTCAATAGTCAATCAATTAGATAGATAACTTAAATATTATGCATAGTTTGTATTCAAAAGATAAAGTTAAGGATGTTTGCTACACAATTCAGTCCGTATATATAGCCTATAGTATCAATAGGAATGATAACAACTATCTGTTGGCATATGTGTAGAATATGTTGACATGATGATGTTGTGTTGTCATTGATGTGAATATGTTGAAAGAATGAACCAGTAATATACTCAAGAGAGAACCAATATTATGCTGAAAGAGAACCGGTAATATGCTGAAGAGTGAACCGGTAACATGATGAAGAGTGAACAGGATTATTGAAGTTAAGCAACTGGCAAAGTGAACCGGTATAATGATGAGAACTGGTATATGTGCTAAAGGTGAAGCGATTTAATATGGTATGACTACCGGTTGGTATTCTTAGCTTCAGGGTTTCCAATTGAAGTGTTTTGAGCCTGTGTGATTCAACCGATGGCATTCTGTGATGAGTTAGCATTGTAATGGAGATCAGATTGTGTTGCCACGTCAGCCTCGTGCACGTGAAGGATCTTGCATGAAGGAGATTGATCCTATCTACCTCAGGAATATGCAAAGTCTCTGCAAACGGTGGAGAATGCGTGATGGGTTGTCGCCTCCAAGAAGCGGTGAAGAACGAATGATGGAGAATATATTGAGATCTGTTCAAGACCATTGTAATCAAATGCAAAGTGTTCAATGGTCAGGATTGAACCGACTAAATTTCTCAACCTAAATGTTTAGGGTTTAGGGTTTATGTTACCGACCTATCTGTTTTCTATAAGGTCGATGTTGTGTTTTAGGTTGAAGTTGTTGGCAAATGTTGTGTGTGTATCTATGTGCAAAGATACGTGATTCTTGCCAGACCAATTGAGAGGATTGATACCTGCATAGTGTGTGTGCAGAAGGAAGGAACTAAAGCAGATCTGCATTGGCATTGAGTGCTATTACCAGATCATTGTAATACCTATTGATCTCTAATCACTTCAATAGTTGGAAAATCCCTTAACAGGGTAGCTTTAACTAGCTTGTTGTAAATCCTTTAACAGGGTGACTCAAAGCCATTGAGTTCATAAAATCCTCTAACAAGGTAACCCTTAATAGGGTTTAACCCTTAACCGAGTATTTTAGCCATCCCTTAACCGGGTGATCCCTAATAGGATCGGTTCCTAACAGAACCTGTTGTAATAGTCTTTAACCGGACTAGGCTTCTAACAGAGCAGACTTCTAAAAAGTTCAAAAATAGATTGTGGGTATTCATCACCACCGTAGTTTTTCCTAGTTGGGTTTCCACGTGAAAAATATGTGTGTCATATGTGATGTCTTTTTAATGTGATGCTTTGTTTTTTTCTATCAAGCGGCGAATCATGTTGATCTAGCAAGTTATTATATTTTTGTTGATAAATTACCTGTCTATGCAGAAGGATAATGTGGAAATGAGGGTGTAGGTTGTGTAGTAAGATAAGTGTTTCCGGTTTATATCTTTCACAGTCTCATTTTAAGCTTAATCGGTAGTATCTTGGTTTATGACTAGTGTTAGTGATTGGCATTCAAGTTCACTGTTTGTAGTCAAACCGGTTTAGGAAAAGTTTTTGTAACTATACTGATTCACCCCCCCCTCTCAATACCTGTTTGGTACTCACTGTTCATCATTGAGTCATCACTATCCAAGTTTAGCCCTTCATGGTTCACAAACATGAAGGAAGAAAATAACTATAGTTTTCTTTCCTTAACAAAATAACAAAGTGGAGTTGAACCACTATTTCAACAAAATAATAAAACATACCATTATGCCCAAAACCAGTTCCCTTGTAGATCCGCAAATACATCCAGGCTCTCCATTATGAATACTTGCCATCAAGAGACCCCTACTTACATAAGCACTCAAATTAGTACTTATTATCAGATTAAATGCCAAAGGATTTGCATTTCTTTCAATCATTTTTATTATCAATTCTTTCATAATAACTATAGTAACTTAGAGGACAATTAGGTAAAGTGGGGAATAAAATAGGCATGAATTCAAACTAAATTAAATGAAAATATAAGACACATTCTTCACTCATCAAGGTCCTTTCCCCTGATCACTTTGGTTGGTCAGACATCAATGCCATATTCTAAAATTTTTGTAATCCAATTGGCTCTTTTTTTGTCACCTCACCTTCCATTATATGTGCTCGGACACTCAGGTGGGCGACATAAACTATTGTCTTGTTGCATGCGATGAAATGTCTAAATTTATTCAATCCTTTGACAATGGTGAATGCTTTCTTTTCCATGAAGTTATATTTGGCTTTATAATCCTTCAGGGTCTTCAAGTGGAATGCAATCAGATGCTCTCCTTTTCCTTTGTTGTCCTTCTTTGTTAGCACCATAGTAATGCTAAACTCATTAGCATAAACATACATTATAAAATATCTAGATAGGTCAGGATTAACCATACTTGGGGTGGATGAGATGGCTTCCTCGATCTTCTTGAATGCCTCTTTAGCTTCTTTAGTCAATTTGAACTGCAAGTCTTTTTTAAGCATTATAGTAATGGGTGTTACTAAAACAACAAAATAAGAAATGAACTTACCGATATAGTTGGTCTTTCCTAAGAAAGATTGCACCTCCTTCTTCTTAACAAGGAGAGAAAGCTCCTTAATTTCCTTAATGTGTTTTGGATAAATATAAATCCCTTCCTTTGACACGTGCCCAATTAATTTACCTTGAAGAATGCCAAACACGCTTTTATTGGGGTTTAATGAAATCCCAAACTCCTGGCATTTTTGGAACACTAGCTCCAGGTGATCGAAATGCTCATATTTAGATTTTCAAAACATGGTCAAATCATTGAGATAAATCAAGATGATCTTATTTATAATCTCTTTGAATGCAATATCCATTGCTCACTGGAAGGTAGCACCAACATTAGACAAACCAAAATGCATCTTGGCATAAGCAAACGTTCGCCATTTGGTGGTGAATGTTGTTTTGTGTTGGTCTTCCTCCTTCACCAGCACTTGGTTGTATCCTAAGAAACCATGCAAGAGAGAGAACATTATGAACTCAACACTGTCTGTAAAATCAATTCTATGGATTGTAAAGGGTAATTTTCTTTGAGGGAAGCTCTGCTCAAATCCAAAAAATCCACACAAAGATGGATATCTCCATTCTTCTTCTGTACGGGCACTAGAGTTGAAACCTAGTTGTTGTACTTAATTGGATAGACTATTTGTGAATCAATTAGCTTGGTCAACTCTTATGCCATGAGGGCTTCAATCTTAAGGTTAACCGGCCTCTATTTTTTTTAACTGGCTTAGTTCCTTTTGCTAGCTCAATTGTATGTTGAATGACAGAAGGGTCAATCCCTTAATATCATCATATGACCATACAATGACTCCCTTATACTTATCACAAAAATTTTCTACCTTTAGTTTCCTTCCTTCAATGACTTTTAGCTTGGTGTAATTCCCTTTGTCCATTGTGAATTTCCTTCTATCATTTTGGGCATCATCACAGTCGAATAGATTCTCCAAGGTGATCAGTCCTCTCAGGAGCTTGTTAGTTTTGAGTTGAATAATTTGATCCCCATACGCCTCGGTCAATTTGGGCTAAAGTTGATATGCAAACTCTCTTGACTGTTGGATAAATATAGTTGTTTGTTCATCATTTTCGAACACTTGCCAATTATGATAATTGTCCAGGATTACTGGTCTCACAAAGTCTCAGACAAAATGTTTATTTTCTAATAAATTAGAGGTAGGATCAAACTAAGATCCCACTATAGCCACCCGATATGCCACTGATTTTTTCTTTCTAGGGACCCCTTGAATGTTAAAATCTTTCAAACTCTTTGTCAGAACCCACACTTTGTGCCGGTATGAATGTATTCGGAAATGTTTTACAACAGATTGGCCTAGGACTTATTTTCTCACTAGCTCATAATCTATGAGAACCCTCTACTACTTGATGCCCATACATTCAACAAGGATCAATTCGTGGACTAGCCCATCATATTCTACTTCATTGTTTGAACATGGTAATTGGAAATGGAAATACCTAAGAGTTTGTTCTTCGGATGAAGCAGTCAAACAAATGTCTACTCCATATCCCATCTTACATCTTGCCCCCATCAAAGTGCATGGTCCAAAGCTTAGGATCTTGATCCTCTTGTTACTTCTCTTCATCTTGAGGGTCTTTGGATACTTTAGGGATTACGTGATCCTTGTCAAAGATCACATATGTTCCAATGGCAGTAGCATGATAGTTGCCAAAGGGATTTGAATCATTGAACTCATTTAGAAAAACCTCAAGCTCAAATGTTTGATCACCCATTACTTCTTTGTCTTCTAACAATTCTACACACTACATTTAATCCTTGGTTATGGAAGTGTGAGCCACCTCAAAATTCGTAAGAGCTTCATCAACTACACATTCGATATGCAATGCTTTAGACACAAACTTTAACTTGGCTCCATGTTTAGTTATTAGGATGAGATGTGACCAATCTAAGGAGAGGTATCCACCTATCTTGGTTGTGAAATCTCTCGATAAGCAAAGGCTAAAGATGGGAGGAATATCAATTATTATGACTTCTTGAGGAATTGTGATACTCAGGCAAGCATATAGGGTTAATGGAAGCTTCCTGATTATGCCTATGGCTTGGACTTTATTTCCATCAAGTTGAATGATACCTCTATTTAAAGGCTCATATTCTAGTTTAAGGACTTATACTATTTATTTTGGCATCACCATAGTACTAGCTCCAGAATCACTCATAGAATTATGGAGTAATTTTTTCCCAATAATAAGAGTAAAAAGAAACAATTTGGCTTGGGTTTATCTACCTTTTAATTTGAAGATGCCTCCCCTTGGTTAGTGAGCACCACAGTTAGACATGATTTATTCTTAGACTCGGGCCTTTTGTCTTTTGCCGATGCTAGCTTGGTCACAGGTCCAACTCGAGTCTTCTCTAAATCACCCAAAGCTTCTCGCAACAAAGATTTCTGCTTAGGTATGGCAAGGATATCCCATAAGGATACATTCTTAGGAGCCCTTTTAAGCTGCTCCATGATGTTGAGAGTCATGGGGATGGACACCTTTGGATCCTTTGGTTTGTAGGAAAGGGTCTCTTTAGCTTTCTTGAATGGGGAAACTACGATGAGTTGATTTGTCACTTTGTTGAGACCTATCTTAAGCTATTGCACCACCAGGTCACTCATAAATATGCATTTCAAATGAAGATTGTAGTTATATTGCACTTGAGGGGACTTTAAGGTAGAAGCATAAGTGTCATTAGCAAACACCGCTTCCTTCCATCCATGAGAAAACCGCATGATCTTGGGCAATTTCAGCCTCCTGCTCCAAGGAGATGCCCTACATCTGTGCAGTGAACGTGACATTGTCCATACTTGGGGAGGTGTAAACTCTAAAATCAGGGTTGATTCCTTGGCTCTGCTATTCTAACACCTTTTGTTGCAAGTTTCCCTGCAGACAATTTTGTGGCATATGAGCTTCATTGCAAGGGAAGCACCAAGAATTTGTATCGTCTTCCTGGTTATTCTGAGCCATGACTAACTCCTTGGTCTGGTTGGGTGGTATAGCTTGTAAGGGAGTTGGAACAGGCACTATCAGATTGTTGGGTTGAGTTTGGGGAGCTTTAGTACCTCCTTGATATTGGTTATGATGAAAAGGATGTCTTTTGACCTGGAAATTTTGGAATGGATACCTTTGAGAGGCTTCTTGTTGCCTCTTTATATTAATGATTTCATTTGAGAAGGTCTGCAACAAATTCTTCATATCATTCACTTCATCTACCAAGGAAGAGGATACAACAGTGTTGCTTTCTTGGGGGATGGGATAGATGTACATGGACTATGGTTGTGTGATAATGCTTGGCATAGCCTCGACCTGCATGAGATGAGGCATTTATCAAAATACGGGCATAATGGGCCTCAACAAAAGCTTACCAAAATCAATAAGGCTATTCTCTACCCAAACTATTACATTATATGCATCTAGGAGTGTTGTTCCACCCATTGACTGAATCATGATATATATGTTTGAATTAAGGGCTTTGAGGTAGAAAAAAAATGCCATATCCAATGGAGGGCGCACAACTGTAGGGATCCTTTATTAGATCTTGTTGAATCTCATGTTGAAATTTGTTATAGCCTCCTATGGAGCTTGCTTGATTATAATCAGATGCTAGAGTAGAGAAGACTGATCCCCTTTTTCGGTGAAGCATTTATAGAAGGGATCTCCGAGTTGGTCCCAATTTGCAATAGAATTAGGTGGTAGGGAAAAATACCACCAATATCATGCCTTCCCTTTAAAAGATGTGGCTAACAACCTTAGGACCATGTCTTGCTATGCAATATTGTGAATTGTGCACAAATCCACAACATCCTGCAAGTGTTCAGCAGGGTTTTAGAATCCTCTCTGGAGAACTCAGATAAATCTTTTAGAGCAGACACAGGGATTTGACCATAAACCACTAGAGTAGTTGGAGGAATAAGAGGGCTATTGCTATTTCATGCAACATAATTCCTAGGGGGTTGATGGGCCATTTGTAGTTAAGCCCAAGTTTGAGCTTGAGCTTGTGGCTCTAGGTCTAATTAACACCAAGGGGGGAACTAGTAGGGTAGGATTTGAAACCTATTGAGATCTGGTAATAGGTCTATGGCTCATACACCCACTTTTGATTGCTTTCTAATTCTGGTCCCATTGAGCATTCTAGAAAAAGAACTGTTGATGCCTAAAATTTCTCTCAGACACGCAACCTTATGGGAAATGTAGTGTTGGGGGACCTATGTGCTTTCATTGAGTAACCTCCAAGATTTTAGAAGCTGGTTCTTCATTTTCTCAAGGGGAGGAAAAGGGAAGAGAAAACATAAAATTAAACTAATCTAAGGCAATGCACCTAATTTGAATATCTAGCGAACAACCTGCACATAAAACCTCATACATTTGTGATTTTAAGGCCCATTCAACAATCTACATGCCTCGTGCATGATCATAGATACATCAAAGATCTTCAAAATGACATAAAGAAAAGCATGCCTACACATTTACTTGAATGAAAGAGTGTATCACATGATACAAACCACAAAGTTTAAGCATACATCACTAGAGTCAAGACTGCATCTTAAATTGCACAAAATACCATTAATGAATATTGAACAAAATAGTCTAAAATACCTGAGGCACAATTCATTTACTTTGATTCAGGAAACAGTAACAACATTGAAGGCTGAAATTTTAGTCTAGAGATCTTTTTAATCTATCTAAATAAAAGTCCAAAAGCCCCCAATGTTACTGTTACCTATTTTCGCTAATAATCTCAATCATGTAGAGCTTTTATGTTTTGAATGATAGTGAGGTACATTTTATTTCTACTATATTATATTCATGTGTATAAATAAAGAACATAAGATTACATTATCACATTGCATTATGTAGATGCAGATGCATAGGAGAGAGTGCACAAATTTTGAGGAAAAAGTAATCTTTATTGATAATTTGAATGTATAATGTCTCACACAAGCCATGAGAGTAACTCTTATAGTGAAAGTAAAGGAAAACACTATGTATTTGTAGACGCAAAGAGAAATAAATGCACATAAGGAAGGGTGACTTGTCACTGCCTGAATGATGAGACCTAACTGAGTTGCCTTGTGTCATCTTGAGCCTTCTGCCTACCTAGTATTCTAGTTGTTGCTTCCTTGCTACTCCTTGTCTACATCTGAGAGAGAAAGTGTTGTTAGAGAAATGAAGTTCATCATTCATTGTTTGCACATGCATCTATAAACATAATTTTTTCCTAATGTGCACTATAATAGCTAGCATGTCATATAAGTCCAAGAAAACAAATGCGAGATCAAATCATCAGGAAGAAATCATTGAATTCACTATTTTTACTAACTTGTTTGTTTCTTGTGTAGATGTAGGAAAAGTAATGCTACCGTTTTGATTCACCAAATTACACCATGTGGGTTAAAATGTGGCTCCCACGAGGGTTGAGCCTAATATGCTTTCCCTCAATCCAAAATAAGTGGCAGTATATGAATACTAAAGTGTAAAGATTCAATGACACAAATCCTTAATGTTGCAAAAATTATGAAGTGTGAAATGAGATTCATGGATAATCCCCACACAACCTGAAGGAAAAGGTTCTCAGACTTGAAAGTTGCAGTAAATACCCAATGTAAAGTCTAAAGAACTTGCAGCAGGGCTCTCAATGAGATCACATACCAAAGAAGTAGTATGGGGAGAAACTTATAATCAATAGTGGAATACAATCCTCTTACAACTAAAGAGTTGCAGCCAATGTTGACAGTCAAAATCATTCAAATGCCAAGGATCAGAACCTTAAAAAGGATAGATATAACAATATTATCAACCACGACAGTGATAAGGAATTCAAACATCAAATAAAAGAGCAAGTCATTTCAGTCTATCATGATAGTCATGCATGAGAATAATAATCACATTAGAGATCGAACAAAGAGTATACAATGATTTCTCTCTATGCAATGAGCATAAGGAAATTGCAATATCAAGGAAACAAAAGGATAGTGAGCATGCTACAGTCATCATGTGTCTCAAATATCAAGCTACAATAGTAGACATAGGGTAGAGATGGATAAATAATTGCAAATTGATGAAAAGGATGGTGAAGTCATGTAGCAGTCATGCTAAGATATTAAATGACTGATAAAGAACCAAGTGTAGCCACAAAACAAAGATCATAACCCAAAGAGAAATATCCTTGTAACATGTTGTGCAATTATAAGAGCACATTTGAGGATAGAAAACACATAATAGCACCATAAAATAGTAATAGAAGATCACAATAGATTGTAGGTGCTAGGGAGATATCGCTGAAACCAAGCCATTGATATCATTCATAGAGAATATAAGGAGCACCCTCACTATGGCATTGAGATCTCAGAGAAAACTGTATGGAAGGTTATAAAGTCTATTCAAATCCTTCATGAAGGCCACACATAGTTATAAGTGTTGTCCCTATTTGAAGTTGCAATCAAAATAAAAAAGCATAATGCATTCTTTTCCAAAAGCACAGGGCCACCATATATCTTCAGTGAATACGATTCTCAAACAATGAGTTCAAGATACATTGCCAAGAATATCAAATGGAAGTGGTAATATATTATGATGAGGCTGTTATTGAGGTTGAGATCATTGTATATGTAAGGGCCAGTAATAACAAATCACCATAGCACTTCCTCAAAATGAATAGGTACAATACAAACAACAGTTAGGTTGTAGACCAACACAATGATAGTGAATGCATTTAAACACGAGAAAATCTCAATCATGGCACAAGTACAATCATTGAGTATTGTCAAGCTTGTAGACAAAGAGACCATATTTTTTAAGGTTTTCAAAAGATAAGAGTGAATTTATAGCCAAGGACAGTCATACCAAATGCATAAGTGCACATCTCAGATCAAAGTCACAATCACAATGATATTAGCAGTACATAGTCCTTTACCCCAGATCAAGTAATGATTACACAATGTATAGGGCATAAAATAAGGCAGTCTACAAAGATGCTCACAACATACAAAGAAATGCACCAATGAGATGATGTAGAATGACTCCAAGAGAACACAATGAAAGAAAGCTTGAGTAGCCTATAAAACCTTGGAGATATCACAGACACACATAAAAAGGCATTGAGCATGTTGCATCAATAAGACAGTAAGAGCAGATATGGAACATAGAGCTTACCACACATATTCCTCTACGAAAGTCTTCAACAAATCATAAGTAACAACAAAAAATGGAGGGTTTTGAGCTCAAACCCTTAGCTCCAGCATGGCGGCATCCACAGGAGATCAAAAAGAAGCAAATAAAGAAAAGATAAAGTGCTTTTTTTCTAAAGCTTTTTGTTAGGGTTCCCAAACCCAAAAGAGACCCGTTAGGAGAAAGGCTTTTTGCCTTTTATTTTTTGAAAAAAAGATTCATTTACTTATTTAGGCAATGGCTTTGCTTTTGTATTTCTTTTAAGTGTTTAATAAATACTTATAGAGAGGTAGTCAATTAAGCCCTTTTAGGGTTACTTTCATAAAGATCCTCATTTTGTGCATTCGATTTTAGAATTGTAAAACTTTATTAAAAGTGATGATATAAATCATTTTAATAAATGTTATTTATCAATGCTAAATGGAGTACGTTGGTTTTTTGAAAGATAGTCAAATGGAAGTTAACATAAGCTTTGATGCCTTGGCTTGTATTTAGCAGAGATAACTGAGGTGACTTGTAAACATGTGGAGTACAAATAGGTGATTTGGCCGCCTAATTGACAGTTTAGCTTTAGTTAAGAGTCCCACATGGATGGAGTTTGAGTCAAGGAGGTTTTTGAGGAGCATGACTCCTTGTTTCTTGTAGTTACATCCCTATTTTGGAGGGATTATCAGTTACATTCTACCCCTAAGAGTTATTTTCAAATTGACAACTCTTTTTGCTAATTTGGGGAGATTCTCATTTAGTTAAGTGCCTAATTTTGAGGAGAGGTGACAACACATCATGTTTAGGAGCCAAAATTCAAAATTTGAATTTTGGGAGCCTTATTGTATAAGTCCCTTTCTCTTCTCATTTTTTTTCTAGTTCTGAGTATTGTAACTGCTATAGTAGGTTGTTCATGCTTCTGTAACTCATTTCTCATGAGTATTTTCCAAATTTTGTAATGGAAGCATTTTCTTATTCTCAATAAAGAAGCAAAGCTTCTTTTCAAATTATCTTGTTGTGAAATTGTTGTATGTGAATAGTGAGTTGAGAATATTGTGATTTTTATATAAAATCATTTATTTTTATATATTCCTTCAATGTTTGATTCAAGAGTAGCATGATATAGTGTAGGTCCTTGATTGTGTTGTCATTTTGATGAATGCAAGTTATAAAAACATTATATGTTTTCTTTCAAAAAAGAATCAAATATTAAATCCTTTCAATGAAACATTTATGCAGAGCATGTGCAATTAAATTGTGAGTCATTTTAGCTTATTAGCTAAGTATTTTGTGAGTTTGTCAGCTTTTCAAGTCTAATTTATCCATTGGTGCATCACCTGTTAGTCATTAGTTTCAGTTTTAAAGTACCTATCTTACCCTTTTCCTTGTCAAGTGTTAGTTTTAGGATTATAAAAAAGGAAGCCGACCTATAATCTGCAGGTCTACTCTTGCTATAGGAAACCCACAACCTGAGAGTATTCCCATGTTTTACGAGATTGCAGATTTTTTGCATTTGCATCAGGTGCAAATCCCCATGACAACAGTTTTTGGCACGCTCGGTGGGACTGTTGGACTATTTTAGTTCATAGAAGGCCACCTTACGGTTTCCTTGGTGTGAGAAACAATATAACACCCTTCAAGAGTGATATTTTTCCACATCCGATGACTCCCTGTCTTTGTTTTTAGTAGTAGTTTCATTGTTTAGCTTATGAGAAAAATCCAAACTAGACAAAGTTCAGCTCCTGTAGAGAATTCTCAGCTATCACCCGACAAAAGAAAGGCTGGAGTAGCTAAGAAGGTTACAAATCCAACAAGTGGTATCTTTCCTACCATTTTTTAACTCTCATCCTACAAATACAACCTATAATAACCCACTATTCATAAGTTCTTCCAATCAAAATCCAGTGAATCCTACAAATTCTAGTGGTGTTAATCCTTCAAGAAGCACTATGGCTCATAATTGTCCTCTTAGTAATCAACCCTTTATACCATTTAATCAAGGAATTCCCTTAAATTTGAACCAACATGATGATATTCTAGCTATAGCTCTTAAGAGATTACCTTTCTTCACTGGAGAAGATCATACTACAACCATGGAACATATTAGAGATGTGGCTTCCTTGTGTGGAGTCCATCTTATCACTGAAGAAACTTTTGTAGTGAGGCTCTTGGAAGCTTCTTTCAAGGAGAAATCTCTCCAATGGTTTAGGAGCTTTTCGGTTAATTCAATTGGTACATGGGACTAGTTGGGAGATCCTTTGAACCAACATATTGGAGACAAGTCAGACCATCTCTCATTGGTGGACCAACTCACTACTATTAAAAGAGATCCACATGAGCACATGATGGACTTCAACCATTGATCCAAAAGACTTGGAATAGGATTCCAGCCTTGGTAAGACCTTCCAAAGATTATTCTTTCTTGTATTACCTAAAGGCTTTGAATTCTGATATCTCGATGATGATACAATCCATGGGTGGGAATAATTTACTAGTAGCCTTTGTTGTTGCTATAAGGGATGAGAATAGTTTAATTCAAGCTGGGAAGATAGCACCTAGACCTCCTATGCCCATATTTCTAGAGGTACAACCACTTATCATAGTACAAACTCCTACCATCACTTTGTTCTAGTTATTCCAACTCTAGGTTATCAAGATCCTACTCAAGTAAATGTTGTCCCAACCCCATCCGAAGAGCTCCAAGAGATTAAAAGTTTATTGCAGACATATGGTAACAAGATAGTCAACTTAAAGAGGCAACAAGGTCAAAATACTATACCTTATCAAGCTAATAACCATCCTAATAGACCTCCTATGCAATCTAATCCTCAACCCCAAAGGAGGAATTTAAATCAAAGGCCTTTCCAACCTTACAATCCCAATGCACCTAGCTCTTCTAGGGAGATTGTTCCGATAAAAAATAACATGAAAACTGATTATAAGTTGTGTTATCCTTGCAATCAGCCACATAACCAGTCGACATGCTCCAATGGCATGTTGAACCAATCTCTAATGGTTCAAAACAATATTGTTGTTGTTAACAGTCCTTCACAAGAAGTTCAAGAGCAACAATCTACACACATGGAACATGGTAATCCAGATGTGACCTTGATGAATTGGCAAGGTGAAGAGTTTTGTGGGGTCAATCAAATGCAAAATCAGTCTTACACTCCCATAAAAACCAATACTAGATCAAAGAAGAGACCTGTTTACATGGGGCAATAGACTGATAAGAACAATAACCAGTCATCAAAAAGTACACAAGGCCAAATGGGGCCTTCTACATCTCAAAATGTTCAGATTCTTTTAAGAGCATAACTTGTGGTGGCCAAGGACCAGCCTAAAAACCAACCACAACCAGTACAAGTGGAGGGTGATGTTGCAGTTCCTAAAGGACAACAAAAAATTAGTTTGAGTAATTTTAATATTATTGATCATTTGAACAAAACACATGTTAGTGTTTCCATGTGGGATACTTTAGCTCTTCTCGGGTAAAAGGATTTACTTCATGATGCTTTGTCTAACCTTTCCTTGTCAAATGAGTCTAATCACCAGACCCCTAAATTTTTACTCACCAATGATCCTCAAGAGAAAAGTGAACACCATTCCAAGGTAATCAAGTCACCTCCTTTCTATGCAACCTTAATCATTTACCAACACCTAGTACATAATTGTGTGATATATTTAGGTGCAAGTAGTGATGAATCAATGATGAACAATTATTACCAAACTAGTACTGAGAGGGGGGGTGAATTAGTATAGGCAAAAACACTTTTCCTTGAACCGGTTTGATTGAAAACACTGCACTTGACTGGCAAGCATTAACACCGGTCTAAATCAGATTACTGCTGGTTAAATAATAGTAAGAGTGTGAAAGACATAAATTGGTAACTCCTAGCTTTCCACACAATCTAACATCTTATTTCCACTTCACCCATATGCATACACTGGTAATACATCAATAGAAATGTAAAGACTTACTGGTTCAACATGCTTTACTGCTTGACAAAAAATAACAAAGCATCACACGAAAAGCATCACACATAACACACATATTTTTTCATGTGGAAACCCAACTGGGAAAAACCACGATGGGGATGAATACCCACAAGCTGTTCTTTGAACCCTTTTGAAGTCCGCTCTGTTAGGAGCCTAGTCCGGTTAAAGACTTTACAATAGGTTCTGTTAGGAACCGATCCTGCTAGGGATCACCCGGTTAAGGGATGGCTAAAATACCTGGTTAAGGGTTAAATCCTGTTAAGTGTTACCTTGTTAGAGGATTTTAAGAACTCAAAGATTTTGAGTCACCATGTTAAAGGATTTATAGCAAGCCAGTTAAAGCTACCCTGTTAAGGGATTTTCCAACTGTTCAAGTGGTTAGAGGTCAATAGGTATTACAATGATCTAGTAACAACACTTCAATGCCAATGCAAATCCACTTTAGTTCCTTCCTTCTGCAATCACACTCTATAGGTATCTATTCTCTTATTTGGTCTGGCAAGAATCATGTATCTCTGCACTTAGATACACACACAACATTTGCCAACAACCTCAACATGAAAAATGACATCGACCTTATAGGAAAGATAGGTCGGTAGCATAAACCCTAAACCCTAAACATTTAGGTTAAGCAATTCAGTCGGTTCAATCCTAACTATTGAACATATTGCATTAATTACAACAGTCTTGAACAGATCTCAAGACGTTCTCCAACATTTGTTCTTCACTGCTTCTTGGAGGCTGATAACCCATCATGTGTTCTCCACCATTTATAGAGACTTCACACATTCCCAAGGTAGATAGGATCTATCTCCTTCATGGAAGATCCTTCACGTGCACAAGGTTGATGTGGCAACACAATCTGTTCTTCATTACAATGCTAACTCATCACATGATGTCATCGGTTGAATCAAATAGGCTTAGAACACTTCAATCAAAAACTGTGAAGCTAAGACTACCAACCAGTAGTCATACCATATGAAACCTTGATACAAAACATTCCATATACCCATTCACATTCCAACATACTGGTTCACTTGGACAAACATACCGCTTCACTTTTTCACATATACTGGTTCACAACATCATACCGGTTCTCTTGCTAGTTGCTTACTTCAATATACCAGTTCACTCTTCAGGTTCACTCTTCAGCATATTGACATCAATGACAACATACCATATCATCATGTCATCATACTCTGCACATATGCCAACAAGTAGTTTAGTTATGCCAAAGAAACTAGCGAATAAATTAGGACTGACATTTGAGCCATTGAATAAGGGTGTAGTTCAATTATGTGGGACTGTTGTTAACACTATGGGAGTGATTAAAATATGAGTCTTACCCTCCATTCTTGTCCTAATTTTTTAATTCCCCAAGACATATATGTGATAGATTTACCACCTTATTTTTCTATATTCCTATTAAGAGATTTTACAGCTAAGCTAAGGGGTTATTTGTCATTTGATTGGTCACACATGTTCTTTAGAATGAGGCATGAGACCAAGGTTACCATCAAATCAAAGGTATTGGCCAATGAACATGTGGAAAAATGTGTCCCTAGTGTTTTCAATGCTATTTTAGCCATTCATGAGCAAGATGACCAACCTATTCCAAGAGACCCAAACACCCTTATTGATGACATTCTTGATATAATTTTGGATGAATGGGCATCTAAAAATCTTGATGAATATACTTTTAAAAATATGGAGGAGGGAAGCCTTGGGTTCTACACATTTCATGAGCAAGGCCTTTTCATCCCAAACTTGGTTAAGGATGAAGGACAACATGATAACCAACACTCTAATGAGCTTTGGAAGCTCTATTAGAAGTAAAAATGGTGCTAGTGGTGGTTGTATGTTTTTTTCTCCTAGTGATGATAAGTATTACTCTTCTTTTAGATTTACGTTTAGTTGCACTAACAATACAATAGAGTATGAGGCCTTGATTCATGACCTCAATGGGCAAGGAAGAGGGGAATCGACTGTTTGTAGGTGTTTGGTGATAGTGAATTGATTGTCAACCAAGTAAGAGATTTCCATACCACTAAAAATGGTCTTTTGAAGTCTTACAAGCATAGGGTGTGGGATCTCATTGAATATTTTCAAGCTTTTAATCTTCCATCCATTCCTAGAAGTCATAACAAACATACTGATACACTAGCTACAATAGGAGCTCCGCATGATAATCCCACTAATATCAGTAATACTAAGGAACAATAATATGTTAAAGTGATTGTTAGATTTTCTATTCCTAACAATGTTGATCACTGGCAAGTTTTGAATAGTGATAAACAAATCATTAATTTTTTGAGGGAAGAGGCAAAATTTTCAAATGGAAACCAAGAAAATATCAAACAACATTATGAAGATCAGATTATATAGCTGAAAACTAACAAGCTGCCCAAGGGATTGAAGCCATTAGAGTCAATCTTTAATGATGATGATCAAAAGAGAAAAGAAAAATCCATTTTGCAGATTAAGGAAGAGTACTATGAGAATGTTGAGATCTTCAAAGACAAGATTTTCAAGCTTGGAAAGATATGCACACTATAAGAGAGGCATTCTTTCATTTTTATTTGTCAGGAATTCAATGATATATTTTCTTGGCCATATTCAATATTAAAATATTTTTATCCCAACATTGCCCATCATACCATAGAGCTCGAGCCAAATGCAAAACCTTTGAAGTAAAAATAGATGCCTCTTAACCCAATCTTGAGCTCCTCACGGTCAAAGAGTTAAATAAAATCATTGAGAGACATCATTTTCCCTATTAAACATATCTCTTGGGTGTCAAACCTTGTTCCAGTTAGAAAGAAAAATGTGAGATCAGAGTTTGTGTTGATTTTAGAGACCTCAATAGGGCCTCCCTCAAGGATAGATACCCGGTACCCTCCATGGAACAAATCCTTCAAGTTGTTGGAGGTTCCTGAAACATTTTCTTTATTAGATGGTTTCTCAGGATACAATCTGGTTTTAGTGAAGGAGGACGACCAATTTAAAACAACATTCACAACCAAATGGGGAACTATGGCTTACAAGAAAATGCCATTTGGCTTGTCTAATGTTGGAGCTACTTTTCAACATGCTATGGACATGGCATTTCAAGGTTTGATGTATAAGATTGTACTTGTTTATTTGGATGACATAACTATTTTTTCCAAAAATTAAAATGAACATTTGGCTCACTTGAAGGAGATCTTTGAAAGGTTTAGGGCATTTGGCATATCCCTCAACCCAAAGAAATGTGTATTTGTTGTCCATGAAGGTAAGTTGTTGGGATATGTGGTTTTAAAAGAAGGTATTACCATTGATCTAGAAAGAGTGAGTGCCATTATTTCCCTTCCTTTACCAACACATAAGAAAGGCTTACAGAGCTTCTTGGGTAGGATTAATTTCATTGGGAGGTTTATTCCAGATGTTGCAAAGTTGTTAAAGCGTCTAACTTCATTGTTAAAAAAGATTATTCCTTTCAGCTGGTCCAAGGATGGAAAGAAGACTTTTGAACTCATGAAGGAGGCGCTTACAGTTGCTCCTACTTTGTTGAACCCAGATTTTTCAAAAGACCATTTTGTATGCATATGGTAGCATTGACAGTATTTCAGCAATGCTGGTTCAAGAAAATGAACATGGTTTGGAGCAGCCCTTGACCTTTTTCATTCAAGGCCTTAAGGAGTATGAGGAGAGGTATTATTTTGTTGATAAACATGTTCTTGTTGTTGTTAGGAGTTTACAAAAGTTCAAACATATGCTTTCTAACAATAAGAGTTTACAAGAGTTTTTGCTAAGTAAGGATTTGAATGGTAAAAGAGCTGGTTGGGTGACTAAGGTGATGGAATATGATGTGGATATGAAAGTTACCAAGATAGTTAGAGGAAAATGTTTGTGTGAGTAGTTTGTTGGTGACACAAACATGAGTGAGGAGAATAAAAGGCAGTCCTAGCCCTTCAAGACCAGGAACAAACAACTGAACCTACTTCTCCTACAAGCTAGATACAAGAAATGACTCATTTTGTTGTTATCTGGTGAGTGCCCTCATGGATTGAATAGAGAAAAGGCAGTCCTAGCCCTTCAAGACCAGGAACAAACAATTGAATCTGCTCCTCCTACAAGCTGGATACAAGAAATGACTCATTTTGTTGTTAATTAGTGAGTGCCCTCATGGATTGAATAGAGAAGGAGAAGGTATTACAGACTTCAATCCATTCCCTATGAACTCTTAAATGGTATTTTATTTAGAAAAGACTTTCATGGTGTTTTATTAAGGTACATAGAGGCTGATCATGTAGATAAGATTTTACATGAGTTTCATGAAGGATCAGCAGGGGGGCATTTCCCTCCAAGAGCTACAACTCTCAAAATTATGAAAGTGGGATACTATTGGCCCAATTTATTCAAGGATGCACACTCATGGGTGAGAAAATGTAAGGATTGCACCATATTTGTAGGAAAGGAGAACTCAGTAGCTCTTCCATTGTAACCCATTCAAGTAGAACAACCCTTTATGAAGTGGGGTTTAGACTTCATTGGAATCATAAATCCACCTTCTAGTGCTAGCCATAAGTAGGTTCTCAGAACCATTGATTATTTTACCAAGTGGACTAAGGTTGTTGTAGTTAAAGAGGTAAATGAAACAACTGTTTTAAATTTCTATGAAGAGTTGATAACGAGGTTTGGGGTTCCTGAGTCAATACTTTCAGATAATGCACTTGCTTTCATATGAACTAGAATATATGATTGGGATGTTAAAAATGGTGTTTATTTCAGTACTAAATCTAACTACAACCCTCAGTGCAATGGACAAGAAGAGTCCACAAATAAGAATCCGTTAAGGATTATCAAAAGGACAATGGAAGGAAATCAGAGAGCTTGGTATACCAAGCTAAAATTAGCCTTATGGGCAGATAAAATTACACCAAAGAGGTCTAATGGAGTATCGCCATACATGCTTGTGTATGGAAAAGAGGTGAGGTTGCCTATTTCTCTTGAGCTTCCAACTCTTGATCTAGTCAGCTGGATATGATTGAAGAAGAACCTATGACAACAAGATTGGCTCAGATGCTTGAGCTAGAGGAGATAAGAAATGTTGCCATGAGAAAGATAAAGCAACACCAAGCTCAAATGAAGAGATCATTGGATAAGAGAGAATCTCCTAGAATGTTTAAGGAAGGAAACATTGTCTTGAAATGGGATGAGTTCAAGAGTAGGCCAGGTAAGCATACAAAGTTTTATGCTTTTTGAAGTGGGCCTTATATTATTTATGAGTGTAATCATTATAATACCTTCAAACTGTCTAAGTTGGATGGTGATGTGGAGTTTGTTATCACTATTTTGACTATTGGGTGATTTTGTTCTCTAATCCTTTATAATCTGGAAAAAATTGTGCTTTGTACTTCATCTCTGCCTCTGAGGATTTTTGGTCTAAGGGTTTAAGGTTCTACAATTTGCCCTTTTCTATCCCAAAGTCCTTGCATTCTTTTTCTGTGCTACTTTTTCCACTTAAGTGGAAGGGTCGATCCATCGTGAAAAAGAGGTCCCCCCTTTTTACATTTGTCCTAGGTAGGTCCTTAAATATGTTTTATTTTTACGCCTTCCCCTAAGTCTTATTTGCTTGTCAGGATTCCTAAAGATCATGCAAGTTCTAGTTGATCTGATGGTGCGCGCAATCTCGCAAAGGGAAGATGTGCGGAAGTTACCTTTCACGAAGCAACAAAAAAATGGTGGACCCAGGCAGGTGGGTTAAAGAATGAAGTTAAAGACCAAACATGTTTCTCGAGATCTAGCGATCTGCGTTGATTCACAAAGTAAAGTTGCTAGAGGTTTACTCTTCGCGAAGTGGTGAAAAGATGGCGGGCCCCAAAAGACAAGCAAATCTTTCGGTTAGAAACCGATCATCTCCAAGAAGATCTAATGGTTAGCCCTATTTCGCCTGGCAAAGATGTCTGAAGTGTACCTTTCGCAAAATGGCGAAAAGGTAGTGGGCCCAATGAAAGGGTTGCTTGTAAGGTAAAAAGGGTGCGTCTTGAGATAGATCCAATGGTCCATGCTATTTCACTAGGTGAAATAGCATGACATTTATCTTTCACGAAGCAGCGAAAGGATGGTGGGCCCGATAGATAAACTATTCCTGGTTTTCAAAGGTTGATCAACTTGGAGTTGATTGGATGACCTGCGTTGATTCACAACCAGAAGTAACACAAGGTTTACTCTTCATGAAGTGGTGAAAAGGAGCTGGCGGTTATGTGGCAGATGATGTGGCAGAATAGTTCGACGCCTGGCTGAGGTGAAAGGGAATCTGTTAGACAGACATGTGGCTCCAAAGGATTGTGAATGGCCCACTTAGATTGAGTGGCGATGGTGATAAAATTCATGGCCAGGTAAAACATGTGGTAGTTCAGATGTGGAGTCCAATGGAGTTCTTGAACGAATGAACAACTGACATGTAAGAGTTATCTGCCAGAAATCAATAAGGCAGGTGGATTCCGCACAGAGGGCCCACTTTGAAGGATAGAGGATGTTAAAGGCCGCACATCTCGAAAGTGATCCAACAATGAGCATTGTTTCGCTGCCAAAAGATGCAAGCTTTTTAAACTTCATGAAACAGTGAAAACCATTAACGGTGATGACTTCATGCAACTAGCTAAAAAGACTAGTGGTCACTGTGGATAGTAAAGATCGAGCGGATGGTAGAAGATCTAACGACCAACGCTATTTCGCATGAAAGAGATGTGTGAGATTTATGCTTCGTGAAACAATGAAAGGAAGGTGGGGCCCATTTTTAAGCAGGATGGCCCAGGTAAGGTAAGAAACGTGCATGTTTTTCAGGATTTGATGGACAACGTTATTTCGTATGGCAAAGGTGCGAGGTTTTTAGCCTTGACGAAACAACGAAAATCCATGACACTGAGAATTTCTTTGTGGTTTGTTGGAGCCTTTTTTTAATTTCAATTGCAAATTGATTGCCGAAGCATGTTGATTAATGTCTCAATTCAATGCTCTGTTGCCGTATTAAGCCTCACATCAACTAAATTTTAGTGTCATTTCAAAGAGTTCTGTAGAGGAACCTGTTGAACACTATATTTGAAAATAAAAAATATATAAAAAATGTATATTCCCATAGGCGTGAAGACTGAAAGATGTTTTCGGCCAGCAAATTGTATCGAACACTGCAAAAGAAGTTTCATCAAAAGAGTATTTTCATCGAAATGAGGTATGAAAAGCACCGAACAAAAGTATTTCGGCAAAAGGTCACTTTTGATGAATGTAGAAAATCACTCATCGATACTCTAAGTTTCATCGAAAGGCAAAAAGGCAAAAGTAATTTCAAAGGAATATAATTACCGAAGAAACTCATAAAGCATTCATCGAAACGCAAGTTTTCATCGATGACATAATGTCGAACAAAAGCAAAGGTGTTTCATCGATAAAGGAGGATATCGATGAAAAGGGAATGTCGATGAACATACATGGGCCCTCACCGAAGAAAGAAACTCATCGAAAGAATGATTTCGATGAAACTTGCGGGTGACTTATCAAAAAGGAGGACTATCGATGAAAGAATGATTTCGATGAGTCTTGAAAGTGGCTTCTCGACGTGGGCTGTTCACCGAAACAACAATATCGAAGAAAATGGGCTTTCGATGAAGGATTTAAACACTCGGCCGAAGACAAGGGTTTCATCGATAACTTGAAATATGATCACTTTGAGCGAACTGTACTTCCCGCGAAAGAGTTAAAGGCCCAAGTGAAGAATGTCACATCTGCAATTAAGTTTAAACACTTGAGTAGCCATTGTAGACACAGAACATTAACTATGCACAAGTTGCCCATACGATTACAGTTGAACTGATTGAATTTTCATAAGAACCAGATCAATGCTAAAAGACTGAAAAGTGCGGAGAGCTTGTGGAAACTTGCAAACGATAACCAGAAGAGCTGAGCATTTCTCCAAGTAAGTGTTGTTTCTCATATTTGCTGTAATCATGGAACCTTCGTCTTCTTCTTCTAAAAAAAGTAGGAAAGGAAAAGAGTTAAACCCTGAAGAGAAGCCCAAGAGACAAAAGAAGGAAGGAAGAGCTCTGACTCAGGATTTATTAGACCAATGTCCCTCGTCTAGTGTAAGGTCCAAAAAGATCAAAAGTGAAGAAGAAGGATTGGAGGATAGGTTTGAAAATCTAGGAGATATTTGGACCGAAATCAGAGGACATGAGTTGTTCTTATTTAGTTACAAAAGAAGGGATGCTCCTGAACCCATAAGTAATCTATGGAAGAAGAACTTAGGCAAATTGGTAGTCCCAAATGTGTTTGTAGATGTAGAATTAATGAAAGCTCTGGTAGATTGTTACAACCCAAGAACCAAAACCATATGTGATTACAGAGGGAATACATTAGTAGTAATTAACAAACAGACTATTGATACGGTGTTTGATTTGGACTGGGAGGTAGAGGAGAGTATCGATATGAAGAAACTTTCACAAGAATTCTTTAGTTTGGAAAACATCTACAGGACTTGGAGGCTACCTATTCACAGGCCAAAAGTGGGTGGGTCATTTGTTCCATTCAGCAAAGATGACAAGGTGCCGTTTGATGTCAACCATTTCCATCCTTATTTTAAATATACCTACTATGCTGCAGCTCAAGTATTAGGCCTAGAGGCTCATCCGCTCATGGATATTGGGGTTATGGTTCTGTGTGCTGATTTACAATCAAAAGACCCTAGGTCATTTGATTTTGCCACTTATGTTGCAGATGCTTTAAATCATGGATTGGAAAAGTTGAAAGGGGACCTTGTGAATGTTCATTTTTCATTGTATTCCTTGTTAATGCATATCATTCTTTATTGTGGACAAGAGATTAATTTCTGGTCAGATGATTTCTGCATTCGATCCTATGATAAAAATGGTTTGAAGAAGCCAGTTCAGTTATGGGTATCTGCATGGGACCAGAGGTTCATGAACAACCAGTACTGGCACTATCAAGAATATTTTGTGAAACCTCTTAGTGCAGCTTTTGGGCAACATAGGGATTACACTTTGTCCCCTGAAATCAAGAGATTCCTTAGACCAAAGGACTTCTCTCCAGAGTCATAGATTGATCATAATTGGGGTGATTGGTATTTCCATAACAATCACACAGAAATCAGGGTATATGGATATGAAGGAAGGCCCCACATGCTCCCAATTACAGTGCCAAACAGGGTGGCTAGCCTGGAGATTATAAGACAATTGTCTATGGTCAGTGCTAAACACCTTACAGATTCTGGTAAACAATCCATTGTTCCAGGTTTATTGGTTTTTTCTGATTTCATTATTAAAAGTTCAAAAAGTTATCATTTACTGCAGAACAAGTTAGACTACTATGGCATGACTCTGGGAGAACCTAGAGAGAACTTCGACCCTGAAGGATATATAAGAGCTGCCAGAGTATCACAAAAACTCAAAGCTGGAATACATGTGGCCAAAATGCCAGATGACCTGATTAAGAACCTTGAAAGAGAGGAGGCCAAAGCTTTGAGAGAAAAGAGTGAGTTAGTTTGGGAGGCCTGCAAATGGAAAAGGGCAAGGGGAATGATAGATGGAGACCTAATTGGAAATCTCCAAGATCCTCTGGAAGTGGCTAAAAGGCTGCTTCAACATGAAGCAGAGATCATGCATAGAGTGCCTTCGCAATTCCTCCATTTCATTAATACTGAGAAGGACAGTCAGCCCCTAGCTCACATGTCACCAAAGTCGACCGCCAGTAGTATCCCACCTGATTCTCCTCGAGAAGATTATCCTCCTGGTTTCAAAGCAAAGATGAATATGGACATTGGTGAAATTACCATCAAGGATGTTGTTGATATAAGAATGACTGAGCATGAAGATTTCATTGCTGATGATGGATTCGCTTCTTCTAGGGAGTTCCTCTCATTTTTGTACCAATACAAAGGAGCTCATGTAAAACGAAGCATGGCTGGAAGACCAGAGGAGGAACAGATGAAGAGATTGCAAGATGAGATTGATGTCCTCATGAAAGATATGACTCCTGAGAAAGGGAGGAAACTACTAAAAGAGGCCGGTGTAATCATCTTCTCTGGTTGGGATATAAACTCAGCACTTTTATTTGATGGCTTCCTGAAGAAGCAAGATTTGAATCAACAGGTGTTGCCTCAGGAGATAGACAAATTGTTCTTAGGCTCTGGATATGATCCAGACAAGAAATCTCTCCTACAATGGGCATTATATCCAAAGGGGAAGAGGCCTATCATTGTGGACATTGAAGAAACCTTTGGGCACCTCATGGTTCATCAGGTTGGAAAAACTGACCCTAGGGTCACTGCAAAACTCAACTTGGATGTCGCCAGATTGAATCTGGACCAGACAGAGTTTTTGGTCAGAGAGAATGTCACATATAAGGGGTTATATGAAAAATCTAAAGAGGAGAATCAAAAGTTGTAGGCAAAGGTATTGCAACTAGAGACAGGGACTCCTATCAGTGAGTACACCTCATACCCCGCAGGACGTAGCTTGGACGATGTCTCTGATGCTCTGTACTGGAAGTATCAAGCAGAAAATGCCAATAAACGCGCAGAAGGTATCCAACAAAGGATGGACAAACTGGTCAACGACATCATAGGAAATTGGTTTAACACCATGCTCTTGCAGGTTGAACCATATTGGAAAGTATATAATGGAACGATAAAAGCATTAACAGAGCATGAGAGGTTAAAAACACGATTGCATGAAGTACTAAATAATGTCGATGCCTTGACGCTAGAGGAAAAAGCTGAGGGGACTGCGCATATGGAGAATCATGTTAAATTTGAGGATACGCTGAGGAGGGACCTGAAGGAATTGGATGATGAGAAACCTGTTGGAATGCCCTCCATTTACAAAGAAGGAGAAGTGATATCCCTGGAGGATTTGCGTAAAGAGCTCACCAGCGTCAAGGATTGGGCCTTGTCAGAGATAGATCAAAGTAAGGATATGGCCCCTACTGTCACCCAGATAATATTCAAGTATCTGTCGCTGGGAGATGAATTGAAGAAACAGACTCCTCGAATCAAAACCTTCAAAGACGATGATTACATTCATCATTTGGGACTCCTTAATCTCTTTTTTCTTAAGTTTAGAAATACTCAAATTAACGATTAATATTTTGAAAGGTCGTGTCTCTTCATGAAAGGCCTTCATCCTCATATATATATGAGAATGATTTTTGTAATGTAAGGGGAGATATGATATAGGATGAGGGTAGCGAAAAATGACAGCCTGTAAGTCTTCTGTATACGAACTATAATGGAATACAAATTTTGATCAACTATTTCTCTGCATATGTGTTGTGGATCATTTCATTTTCTTTTGGCAATCGCCTGTGATATTGTCTGATAGGATAAGGTTATTCATGTTCTTAAGATCAGATCTATGTTTTATATTATAATGTTGCAACAAAAGTTTTGCTTGCGGATTGTGATTGTTCCTTGCAAAGCTTAATTGACTGGTCCCTTAAGGGTAGGGTTAAATTCACTCAATCAGCATATAATATAAGCATTCATTTGGTTCCAAAAGAAATAATAACTAACAGGTTCATAAAGGGATGAATTAAAAAAGCTGTCTCACAGGTTCGCACCATAAGTCCTAAAGAAAAGTGTAATGACTCTGTAACCCAAACAGCGAAGAAGGCACTGGCTAAATTACAAGTTGCACTCATCATTTCATTCATAATTGAGTATTTTAATAAGCAATAGAAGTAATTAAGAAACATAAAGCAAATAGTTATTACAAACAACAATCTTGAACTCATCTGCTATATCTCCATTCAAGGAACTCATGCCATTTCAAGATCAGGATATATCAGATTAGGATAATAAATCTGCTATAAAAAGCACTAGTAATTGGAGACATTCAGTGAATAGGTATACCTGCCTAGGTCGTGCAGAGCCTAAAGTGAGAGAGTTAGCAACCAAACAGGTTCACTCTATATGTTGGCCAAGTCAATTGGAGGGTTTGATCATAGGAGTTGGCATTTCCTTAGAACCTATCCAATCTATTGATTTGAGACCCAACAGATTGGCGACTCTGCTGGGGAAGAAGAATTAAGACTTTGCTGTGGGAAAGAACTCAGAAAAAATAAATAACACATATCCTCTAGGAAAGAGGTGGCGACTCTGAAATAAGAATATCAATGCACGGGACAAGATCGGTTACAAAAGGACAATCTTTATCCCAATTAGATTTCTCTCAATGAAAGAACAAAAATAAAGAACCCATGAATGATTCCATGAGAGAAAGATACAACCAGTATAAACATGAAAGTAGCCAACATTCGCCCTTGAGAGAACAAGATAGAACAACAACTTTAAGCCCGGTAAATGAGGATTTGGTTCCAGCATATAAAGCTCAGAAGGGGCGATGCCAAATTCCCCCTGGTTTTGAAAATCATGAAGCACGGTCCAGACAATACACACCGCCTCCATCAGGATCAAGTATGGCAGACCATGCAGATAGATTTATAGATTTAACTAGACAAATGATGGAGGCAGTTGCTGAGATGAGAGATTCAGGAAGGATTCAGGAATGTTTGGAGCTGTGTGCTAAGTTGGGCATAAATGTTGGTGAGGATGACTTTAATAAAGATGTAAACAACTACAAGAAAACATATGCTCAAGGAGTGGGTAAAACAAAGGGTAATAATTTCAAAGCTTATGAGAATCCCTTGTTTGGTAGCAAAAGGGATGATCATGTGCAATCAAGTGCACCACCAGTCCAGCAAAGTTCACATACTCATAATCAGTACCCACCCCCTGGTCAATTTTATAACCAACATCCACCCCCTAATCAGTTTCAATATCAACACCAGAATCAATACCCTCTTCCTTATCAAAATCAAATACCCTTATATGGTAATGTGAACCAAAACTTTGGGAATCCTCATGGAGGGCATGGACTAATAAATATGGAGCAAATGAGGTAGTTTGATTTTTCAGGAATGATAGTGTACCCATATCCTATCCCAAATGAAATCAGGACAGCGATACCAAGGTTCACAGGAAGTAATGCAGTTTCAGGTGAGGCTCATTGTAAAGCCTTTGATGCAGTAATTGAGGATTTTGGGTTACCATATGAAGATGTCAAGATCAGGTTGTTCATGCAATCATTAATAGAAGATGCAAGAGATTGGTTTAGGATGTTGCCTGATGCATCCATTAGAGATCTTGCAGGATTCAAAGATTTGTTCCTTGAGCAGTATGGAGACCATAACAGCCCTGAGTTTGCTTTGCATGAAATCATTAGTATAAAGAAGGAGCAAAATGAATCAGTGATAGATTTTAACAAAAGATTTAACAGGGTTTTAAACAAAATCCCCAATAGGATGAAACCAGTACCTGAGGTGAGCATACAAAAAGGCTCTTCATTTTATCCACCAATTTGATAGTGGTTATGATCCTCCGTCTAGTTTTACTCCCTTTGAGGAGAAAACTAAATTCTTAATTCTTTATTTTGAAGACCTAATGCAAACATTGAAGGAGAAGAGGGAAGCTATAATAAGAAATGATCTTGAAAAGGTTAAATTGGTTCTAGCCAAGCCTGCCTTTGCCAAAGCTATTCCTCCGGGTGATTATGTGATCCATAAGAAGCCAAGGTATAGTGTGCTAGTACCTGTAACTGGTGAGCCCTCTACTTCAAAAGGGAAAAGAGAAATAGAAGATGTCATTGATATTCAAGACTCCCCTAAAAGGCAAAGGGTGGGAAAAGAGGTGCAGATAGGTGAACCTTTATATTCTCCATCCCAGTCCCCAATCCATGTGGGAGATGAGCATGTAGTGGCTGAACAATTGTTGCAGTTAGGGAGTCTCAGGGAGATTGCCTACACGTATGAGAAAACACAAGAGGGAATGCATGAAGAGCCACCGAGTGCTGAGATGAACTTGACTGCAGATGAGTTCAAAGGAAAGGACTTAGACCCTGCTATCAAACAAGCCAGTGAGGAGTTCCTGGCTAATAATAATTTTGTTACAACAAGATCCTTTATGCAATTTGTTTGGAAACAAAACATTAAACAATTTAAAGCAAGATGTCAGAAGAAAAAGAGTGAGCAGCCCGACAAAGATGCAACTGCAGTGGAGGAAGAGGTGAAGCAAGAATCGATGGCAGAGTTCAAAACTTTTAGTCTTGAAACATGGAGAGAAATGGTAGCAAGAACTGGTGTACTAATTCTTTCTGAGTGGGACATAGCAAATGCCTTAGTGCTTGAAGTAGTAAGGAAAGAAAGCAAGCCCATGGAAGGAGTGACATTCAGCAAGGACAATGCTGCTTTGGTCATGTGGTCCCTAAAGAGGGATGAGAGTAGAAGAAGGAAGGACACTTCAGAATCTAGCTACCTTGGAGGTATGATTGTCAAGAGAGTACATGACACATGGGTGGTAGAATTTGCCAGCATAGTACTAGAAACAACAAAAATCAGTGTGGCAGTGGCTAAGAAGGAAGCTAAGGAGAAGGCTGATCTCTAGGTAAAACTAGAGATAATTCTAAAGGCTTATAATGAGGCCAAAGGGGAGATAGCCAACGAAGATAACATCATTGCTAAATTAAACAATCAATTGGCAGGGAAATACCAGAAAGGTGAGTCCTCTACTCTAATGATTGCATCTTCTCCAACAAGACCTCCACCCACCAGTCCCATCATTGAATTTCCCCATTCTCCTATGTCTTCTGGTTTTCAACCAGCTGAGACCATACAACATGAGTTAGAAAAGTTGAAGCAGACTTAGGCCCCGTTTGCAAGCAAATATGAGGAAAAGGTTAGGGCCACAATTTTGAGTTTTGCTGACACAGTAGGGGCCTCTATTGTGCATATTAATATGAAAAGAATTTTATATATATTGATTGAGCTGAATGGAGACAAGGCTACTCTGGAGCCAATTTTGAATAAGTGGATGCCTAGAGAGGTGGATTTGGAACTTATGTGTGCATCCTATGATGAGGCAGGGTATGATACCAATATTAAATCCACTTGTGAGTTAGCATAAGTCATGACCAGGTTGGTAGAAGGAAGAGCTGGTGTAGAGAGGAAGGCTAACTTATATAGGAAGGAATATACTGAGCATAAGTTTGAATTGTTTCCTGGGGGTTTTGTCGGTCCAAATCAGTTGAAGGAAAAATAGGTGTGGCTTGATGAGCTAGGAGCTAACTTGTCCCAGAGGATAAATGAAGTCATCAATACAGATGACACATCTTTGTTTATCAAAACAATTGAAGAAATAAAGAAGATAAAGTCACATTACCATTTTTTAGAATCAGAGGTTAAGAAAATTAGAAATACATGGAAAAGGTTGGATAAATTAAAGAAGAAGATTGTCAGTTTCTCTTGGCCTAGTGATGACGTGTTCGAAGAGTGGACAAGAAAATACATGGTGCAAGAAGTAGAGGTTCAAGAAGATGCTGTAGCGGAATAACAAACTAAAAAACCGCTAGGATTGAAAATGACTTGTAACTTCTTTTTGAAGAAAAATTGTAGTTAACAAACTATTCTTAGGAAAGTCTGAAGCTTGTGTTGC
Source organism: Cryptomeria japonica (assembly GCF_030272615.1). Classification (NCBI taxonomy): domain Eukaryota; kingdom Viridiplantae; phylum Streptophyta; class Pinopsida; order Cupressales; family Cupressaceae; genus Cryptomeria; species Cryptomeria japonica. The sequence goes on from NC_081414.1 coordinate 473,712,547, forward strand.
ATCCATATTGTTATAAATGGATACCAGGACTTAAGGGTAGATCATCACAAGAATTTGTAAAGAAACTCTGTTGAAATATATCTAGGGTTTTCTGGTTTGTAGAATTACCTCGAGTTATGTAAGATTTTTTCAAAATGAATATTAATATACATATCAAAGTTTTTGAAGTCTAAATATTCATTGTCTTCTGGTGTGCATTCATTAGTTTGCTGGTTTCATTTGAATAATTTAGGGTTATTCGATTGAACATGGATTGTAAGGCATTCTTATAGATATGTTTCTGGCTTTTCTCTTCAGGAGAGGAATTAAATATGCATGAAATATTTCTTTCAGTAAATCAATTGTTTGCTTACTTTAAATTTGATAAACGGTTTTAGTTTAAAGGGAAAAAACTCATATATATATCAGGCATGTATAGGGTTAATGAAAGCCGAATTGATGAAATGTATGAGAATGTTTAGATTTGGAACTCTTGTGTAATTTGAGTGACTCTGTAGCTTGGATAAGGAACTAGTACTAATTGTGGAAATATTTCTATCTTTCTTGGGATCAAGATTGAAGATGAGTATAAGTTTTGTTTAATGTTTCAGCTTTATTGAGGTGATGAAGTCCATAGGTTCTTAGTATTGGTTTACTGTGGATTTCAGTTTAAAAGTGTGAAAGTATTCACAAAAGGGTATACCCACCTGAGCTTTGGATAAGTTCAAAGTGTAGAAGGTTTTGTTGAAACCTTGTTATATGTTATTCTGGAATTCTATTTTCTTGGTGTTCTCTTCATATGCAAACAGAGTTATCAAATTTTCTTACAGGGAGGATAGGAGGGAATCAAAATTTGAGAACAACATAGTCAATCCCAGTTAATGGGATTCACCTCGAGCATTTCTTTTGAGGGATGATGTAAATCTGTATATATTTCAGTAGGTTGTAGGTGTCAAATAAGTGCTACTGCATATAGTTTAAATGCATTTTGTCTTTCCCTAAGTGTTGTTCTGGCATAATTAGTTAGCTTGTTCTAAATTTTTAGAGAGGGGAAAATAGGGAGTATGTACAACTATCACTCATTATAGCTCAATCAAATAGATTTTCCTTATTCATAACATAGAATTGAAGGTTCAATGTCATGAACAATAAATATATACTCAATGGAGCTATAATAAATTGAAACTGTGTCTCCATGAGTTGCAATAGTGTGAATGAACTCTGTACCAAGTTTTTGAGTCAATAACAAAGAGGAAAAGTGATTTTGTGCTCAATGGATAGTCTAGGCAATTGGTCAAGATGTGTAGCAGGCAAGCATATAGAAGATGTCACTCGAAATGTTACCTATTTTTGATAATAAGCTCAATCAGGTAGAGCTTTTATAATTTGAATGATAGTAAGGTACATTTTATTTCTATTATATATAATTTCATGTGTATAGTGAAAGAACGTAAGATTACATTATCACATTTCATTATGCAGATGCAGATGCATAGGAGAGAGTGCACAAATTTGGAGGAAAAAGTAATCTTTATTGATAATTTGAATGTATAATGTCTCACACAAGTCATGAGACTAACTCTTATAGTGAAAGCAAAGGAAAGAATTATGTATTTGTAGATGCAAAGAGAAATAAATGCACATAAGGAAGGGTGACTTGTCATTTCTTGAATGACGAGTCCTAATTGAGTTGCCTTGTGTCATCTTGAGCATTCTGATCGCCTAGTATTCTAGTTGTTGCTTCCTTTCTACTCCTTACCTACATCTGAGAGAGAAAGTGTTGTTAGAGCAATAAAGGTCATCATTCATTATTTACACATGCATCTATGAAAACACAATTTGATCCTAATGTGCACTATAATAGCTAGCATGTCATATAAGTCCAAGAAAATAAATGTGAGATCAAATCATTAGGAAGAAATCATTGAACTCACTGTTTTTACTAACTTGTTTGTTTCTTGTGCAGATGCAGGAAAGTAATGCTACTATTTTGATTCAAAAAATTACAACACGTGGGTTAAAATGTGGCTCCCACAAGGGTTGAGCCCAACATGCTTTCCCTCAATCCAAAGTAAATGGCAGTATATGAATAGTAAAGTGTAAAGATTCAGTGGCACAAATCCTTAATGCTGCAAAAATTATGAAGTGTGAAATGAGATTCATGGACAATCCCCACACAACCTAAAGGAAAAGGTTATCAAACCTAAAAGTTGCAGTAAATACCCAATGTAAAGTCTAAAGAACTTGTAGTAGGGCTCTCAATGAGATCACAGACCAAAGAAGTAGTATGGGGAGCAACTTCTAATCAATAGTGGAATACAATCCTCTTACAGGTAGAGAGTTGCAACCAATGTTGATAGTCAAAATCATTGAAATGCCAAGGATCATATTCTTAAAAGGGACAGTTATAGTAGCATTATCAACCATGACAGTGACAAGGAATTCAAACATCAAATAAAAGAGAAAGTCATTTTAGTCTATCATGATAGTCATGCATGAGAACAATTGTCATGTTAGAGACCGAACAAATATTATATAATATTTTCTCTCTGTGCAATGAGCATAAGGAAATTGCATTATCAGACAAACAAAAGGACAATGAGCATGCTATAGTCATCATGTGTCTCAAATCTCAAGCTCCAATAATACACAAAGGGCAGAGATGGATTAAAAACTGTAGATCCATGAGGAGGATGGTGAAGTCCTATAAAAGTCATGCTAAGATAGTAAATGACTGATAAATAACCAAGTGCAACCACAAAACATAGATCATAACCCAAAGAGCAGTATCGTTATAACATGTTGTGCAGTCATAAGAGAAGATGTGAGGATAGAACACACAAAATAGCACCATACAACAGTGATAGAAGATCAAGATAGATTGTAGGTGCTAGGGAGATATCACCGAAACCAAGCCATTAATGTCATTAATAGATAATATAAGGAGCACCCTCACTATGGTATTAAGATCTCATAGAAAACTATCAAGATGAAAGGTTATAAAGTTTATTCAAACCCTTCATGAAGGCCACACACAATCATAAGTGTAGTTCCTATTTGAAGTTGCAGTAAAATAAAAAAAGCATAATGCATTCTTTTCCAAAAGCACAAGGCCACCATATATCTTTAGTGAATACAATCCTCAAACATTGAGTTCAAGTTACATTGCCAAGAATATCAAATAGAAGTAGTAATAGATTATGATGAGGTTGTTATTGAGGTTGAGATCACTATAAAGGGCCAGTAATAACAAATTACCATAGCACCTCCTTAAAATGGATAGACACAACACAAACAACAATTAGGTTGCAGACCAACACAATGACAATGAATGCATCCAAAAATGAGAAAATCTCAGTCATGGCACAAGTACAATCACTGAGTATTGTCAAGGTCGTAGACAAAGAGACCATATTTTAATTTTTTTTCAAAAGATAGAGTACAACCAATGACAGTCATGCAAAATACATAACTGAACATCTTAGATCAAAGTCACAATCACAATGACATTAGTAGTACACAGTCCTCTACCCTAGTTCAAGCAATAATCATACAAAGTATAGGGCATACAATAAGACAATCTACATAGATGCTCACAACATACAAAGAAATGTACCAATGAGATGATGTAGAATGAGTCCAAGAGCACACAGTGAAAGAAAGCTTGAGCATCCTGCAAAACCCAGTAGATATCATAGACACACATAAAAAGGCATTGAGCATGTTGTAACAATAAGACAGTAAGAGAAGATCTGGAACATAGAGCTTACCACACATATTCCTCTGCAAAAGTCTTCAACAAATCCTAAGTACTAGCAACAAATGGAGGGTTTTGAGCTCAAACCTTAAGCTCTAGCATGGCAACATCCTCTAGAGATCAAACAACAACAAATGAAGAAAAGATAAAGTGTTTTTTTTTTAGCTTTATGTTAGGGTTCCCAAACCCTAAAAAGACTCAATAGGAGAAAGGCTTTTTGCCTTTTATTTTTTGAAAAAAGCTTCATTTATTTTATTTAGGTTGTGGCTTTGCTTTTGTATTTATTTTAAGTGTTTAATAAATACTTATAGAGAGGTAGTCAAATAAGCCCTTTTAGGTTACTTTCATAAAGATCCTTATTTTGTGCATTTTATTTCAGAATTGTAAAACTTTAATAAATCACTGCTAAATGGAGTACATTGGTTTTTTGAAAGATAGTTGAAAGGAAGTTAATATAAGCTTTGATGCCTTGGCTTGTATTTAGCAGAGATAATTGAGGTGACTTGCAAACATGTGGAGCAAAAATAGGTGATTTAGTCACCTGATTGATAGTTCAACTTCAGTTAAGAGTCCTACATTGATGGAGTTTGAGTCAAGGAGGTTTTTGAGGAGCATGACTCCTTCTTTCTTGTAGTTACATCCCTATTTTAGAGGGATTTTTAGTTACATTCTACCCCTAAGAGTTGTTTTCAAATTGACAACTCTTTCTGCATATTTGGGGAGATTCTCATTTAGTTAAGTGCCTAATTTTGAGGAGAGGTGACAACACATAATGTTTAGGAGCCAAAATTCAAATTTGAATTTTGGGATCCTTATTATATAAGTCCCTTTCTCTTCTTATTTTTTATCTATTTCTGAGTATTGTAACTACTATAGCATGTTGTTCATGCTTTTGTAACTCATTTCTCATGAGTATTTTCCAGATTTTGTAACTGAAGCAATTCTTTATGCTAAATAAAGAAACAAAGCCCCTTTTCAGATTATCTTGTTGTCAAATTATTGTATGTGAATAGTGAGTTGAGAATATTGTGATTTTGATTTAAAATTCCTTTTTTTAATATATTACTTCAATGTTTGATTCAAGAGTAGGGTGAACTCACAAAGCTGGTTCCCACTTTCGCAAACGAAGGAATTTAGCGAAAGTGGGAAGTTTTTTTTTTGAGGGGTTCAAGCAAAGTGGGGGTGTTCGAACGAAATACCCTTTGGGGTTTGAGTGAATCCCCCACTTTGCTCGAACCCCCTCTTTTGAGAGAAGCACTTTTAATGCTTGTTTCAATTATAGCGCAGGGGTTTGATCGAACCCCCCTAAAAATGGGGGGTTCACTCAAACCCCCCTTCGTTCGAACGCCTTTTTTGACACTTCTCTGCAGATTTCTGTTGGCAATATAGCATTATAATAGACAATGAAAGCTTGTTGGCATTTCAATAAGGATATTGAGAAGGTTGTTGATGATTATGGATATAACTGATTAAAGATGTTTACTATCTTGATATTATTATTTTGTCATTGATGTCAAGAGATTGATTTTCTAATTCAGTATGATGTTGCCATATCTTGAGAAGTATGATTTGAAGAATAGAAAGATGTCAGTAAAAGACACAAGAAAGAATATGATGAATAAGGGGATGAATAAGGTATTCAATGGGCAACTATTACTGAGTTAGACAATGATGAGATCATGATGTTTAGATTGTTTTAACATCATACATATGTTGTAAATTGTAAGGTTAATACTATACTATGTTATCAAGAAAAGAATCTAGTTGGTAAACCCTAAGGAACCTAGTCGGTAAATCCTAAGGTTATCGCTATTGGTTAACAAAGGCAGAATGTCTACCGAGTAAAGTTTAGTATTTACCGAGTTGTTACCGAGTTGTAACTGAGCTATAACAAAATGCAATAAATGTTTACATGTGTTATTTAATGAAGGAAGTCGATGAGCTAGAACTGATTAAATGATTGGTATGCCATGCATGAAGTTTGTTAAGAATCTAAGAAAATGGAAAGTCAGCATGAAGATCTACAACGTAGATTGAACCGCAATACCCTGGCACAAGTTCCAAGAAATGTATGCAAGTTCCAATTTTCAGATTGAAAGATACATTGAACCTGGACAAGATCGAAGATCTGATGGCTATGATTGATCATGGGAAATGTGATCAAGGAGATTAAGCAGTTACCTAATTGTTTATAAAAAGGAAACTATTGGTAAACAACATATGCAGGCAAGTGTATGCACATGGATGCTACATAGTGATTACCGAGCACAGAAGCTTGAAGACCTATTTGAATAACAGAGTATAGAAGCCCAGTAGATGGACAAGATTAGTTCTATGTCTAGATTGTATTGAGCAAATAAGAATCTGCTTTAGCATTTTAGATGTGAATTTGCAGATAGAATTTTATTAGTGTTATTTTGTGAAAGTGACAGAAAATCTCTTTACCGAGTGGACTTAACAGTCTTATTCGTAAAACCCTCTAGCAAGGTGACATTCTGATTGAGTGTTTGAAATCATTTAACAAGGTCACTTCTAACAAGGTGAAGATCCGAACAGATCAGAGGGAAATCCCTTAACCGGGTCACATCTAGCAATGTGTTTGTAATCTTTAACAGGATTTGCTTTTAACCGAGCATACTCTAGAAGAGTATATTTCTTAGTGGGTCCAAAATCCCACAGTGGTTTTTCCCTATTTGGGTTTCCACATTAAATCTTGTGTTATGAGGTTTATGATGTTTCTATGCTTTTGAGTTTGCATGTTTGACAGCTTTGGTTATATTACTGAAGTATATGTTACCGAGGTTGAATCTAAAGTTTTTATGGAAGATTAAGTTTGTATGATTCACCCCCCCCCCCCGCTCTCATCTTGTTGACTATTGGATCTATACTTACATTAAGTATCAGAACTATCATCTAGTATCAGAGCATTGGACTTCGGAAGAAAATTTTAAAGGCACTTGAGTTAAAGATCCAAAGATGTATAAGAGGGATGCACCGAAGCTGAACAAGTCAAGTTTCTCTACATGGCAAAAAAGAATGAAGCTACATCTATCAGGAGTTGTAAAATATGCTGTATACTATCTGGAGAATGATTTTGTTACACTGAGCACCTATCCATTGACTATGGAAGAGATAAAGGCAAAGAAAGAACATATTCAAGCAATGATTGAAATAACATCTGCATTGACCGATTCAGAGTTTAATGATCTAGAAGGCTGCAATGATGCAAAGGCTATGTGGGATAAGCTCATATTAGTATATGGAGGAGATGAACATGTTCAAAGAGAAAAAGTAGATAGTCTAAGAGGACAACTTGAATCTATGAGGATGAATGAAGGTGAGAACATAACTCAGTATAGTACAAGACTAAAGGAGATTTTCAATCAAATCAAAGGAGCAGGTGGAACTATTTAAGAAAAGGATATAACAAGTAAGTTGTTAAGAACCCTTCTACCGGCTTATGCAATCTGAGTCTCTGCAATCAATGAATTGAGGTCTGTACCTAATATGCCAGTTTCTTTAGATGCTACTATTGGTAAGCTACATGCATTTGAGTTAAGTAACTTTGATAACAGTGGATCTTCAGTAAATAAAGTTGAATCTACATTTAGTTCTTTTCATCTAGATGAATCTAACGATTTCAATGAAAGAAAGTATAAGTACTCTGAAGGAGATCAAAGTGGAGCAAGTGAAAGATTTCGTAAGAACATGGAGGAAGTACACAAATTGTATGAGGAAATCAGAAAGCAAGAAGAGTTTGAAGCACTATTAGCCAGAAGGTTACCGAGAGGCAAAGGTAAGTATAAAGGAAAACTACCTTTGAAATGTTTCAATTGTGATAAAATAGGATATATGGCTTCTAACTGTTCTGACAAATATTTTACTAAAAATAGGGATTACCGAGATGACAGACAGAAAGATAATCATTACAGAGGACACCAATACTTCAGAAGAAGAGATAGAAAGACATGCTTAATAGCTAATGAGGAATCTAACGATGATAAATCAGATGAAATTGATACAGAGGAAGTAGTTTATGTGGCTATCAAAGATGGATTAGATGAAGAAAGGTATGAAGAAAAAGCCCTAATATCTCACATAAACACTAATGATTCTTGGATCATAGATAGTGGATGCTCACATCATATGATAGGAGATAAACACAAGTTTGTTATATTAGAAGATTATGATGGAGGCTATGCCAGATTTGGTAATGATGCACCATGTCCAGTGAAAGGTAAAGGATCTATAACACTTCTTGACAATGCAAGATGAAATGATGTTTATTGGGTTGAACGTTTGAAATACAATTTATTGAGTGTAGCACAGCTAAACAATACAGGTTACCGAATAGAATTTCAGAAAGGAATTGTCAAAGTTCACGACAAGAATGGAAAGTTAGCTACTACCGGGACACAAACAAAAGGTAACACATTTTACCTTGACTCAACTCATAACAAGTGTTTGTATGCAAAGATAGATGATACCTGGTTATGGCATAAAAGGTTTTGTCATGTAAATTTTGATAATCTGATCAAAATAAGTAAGAAGCACTGAGTAAGAGGTCTACCGAGTCTTGAAAAACCTGAGAATGCTATGTGCTAAGGATGCCAGATGGGTAAGATGACAAGATCAAGCTTTACAAGTAAGTCTTACACTTCTAAGGGAATTTTAGATCTAGTGCATACTGATCTTTGTGGTCCTATGAAAGTTCAAAGTTATTATGGTGATAAATATTTCATATTATTTGTGGATGACTATTCAAGGATGATGTCAGTAATGTTTTTAAAAGAAAAATCAGAAGCTTTTCAAATGTTTAAATGGTACAAGGCAAGAGTTGAAAATGAAACAGGAAGACAACTGAAATGTCTTAGATCAGATAGAGGAGGAGAGTTCACATCTGATGAATTCAACTTATTTTGCAATGACCATGGTATTAAAAGAGAAGTCTCTGCACTGAGAACTCCACAACAGAATGGAATAGCTGAGAGAAGAAATAGATCTATTGTGGATTGTGCTAGAACACTGATGATTGAAAAGAAGGTGCCACAAACATTTTGGAGAGAAGCAATAAGCACAACAATTTACACCCTAAACCGAGTACAATTGAAGAAAGGTACTTTGAAGACACCATATGAAATCTGGTATGATAAGAAACCTAATGTTAGTTATTTTAAAATCTTTGGAAGTAGATGCTATGTTCACAAAGATGATAGAAATGGCAAGTTTGACCAGAAAAGTGAAGAAGGAACATTTTTAGGTTATTCTTCTAGAAGCAAAGCATTTAAATGTCTGATCAAATCATCTAACAAAATAGTAGAAAGCGCAAATGTGAATTGATGAATTTGCAGAAATGATGAAGGAAATTCCAAGGAACTAGAAGACTATGATGAATTTTTTTATGTTCAACCGAGAAGTCTTACCGAGAAGACTGTTGAAGAAAATGAAGAGAATATCCAGTTACCGAGTGATGAAGAAGATCATACAGAGCCTACCGAGCCTATATTAGCCAAGTATGTTAGAAGACATCATGCACCAAGTCAGATTATAGGAGATAAGGATGATCCAGCGATGACAAGGAACAAACTGAGACATAACACATGTTTGATATCTGAATTTGAGTCGAGAATAGTGAAAGAGGCATTTAACAGTGAAGATTGGATAAATGCTATGACAGAAGAGATTGATCAAATCAAGAAGAATGACACATAAACACTAATCCCAAGACCTAAGGACAAAAATGTAATCGGTACAAAGTGGATTTTCAAAAACAAGCTAAATGAAAAAGGAGAGGTCATTCGAAACAAAGCAAGACTAGTTTGCACAGGTTATGCTCAAGAAGAAGGAATTGATTATGGTGAAACTTTTGCACCTGTTGCTAGACTTGAAGGAGTAAGAACATTACTGGCCTATGCTGTTTCAAAAATTTCAAGGTATATCAAATGGATGTCAAATCTGCATTTCGGAATGGAATATTAGAAGAAGAAGTTTTTATTGAACAACCTGAAGGATTTGTTGAAGACAATAATAAAGATCGGGTATGTAAATTGAACAAAGCTTTATGGTTTGAAACAAGCACCTAGAGCATGGTATGAAAGATTGCACTCTTATTTGATTAAGATTGGTTTTATAAGGACAAGTGAGAACAACAATATGTACATGAAGAATGATGAAAATGGAATACTGATCTCAGCCATATTTGTGGATGATATTATATTTTGTGGAAATGACTCTTTATGCAAGAACTTTGGAAATGAAGTGAGCAAAGAATTTGAGATGTCATTAATCGGTGAGATAAAATATTTTATAGGTTTATAGATACTGCAAATGAAAAATGAGATTTTCATTACTCAATCCAAGTACATAAAGGAAATCTTGAAGAAATTTGGAATGGAGGATTCAAAACCAGTAAGTACTCCTATGACTACCAACTGTAAATTATCAAAGAATGATGAATCTGCATCTATTGATGAGATACTTTACCGATCCATGATTGGAAAACTACAATATGTTGTTCACATCAGACCAAACATAGCACATGTAGTAGGTATAGTTGCAAGATTCTCTGTAGATCCTAAGGAAACACACATGACAACAATCAAAAGAATTTTTAGATACTTGAAATACACCGAGGATTATGGCTTAGTATATCAGAAAGGAAATGAATTTGATTTAAAAGTTTATACTGATGCTGATTGGGCAGGAAACATTGATGACAGAAAAAGCACAAGTGGAGGAGCTTTCTTTTTAGGAGAAAGACTAGTGAGTTGGCTTAGCAAGAAACAAGGATGTGTTTCACAGTCAACAACATAAGCTAAATACGTTGCTGCAGCATTGAATTGTACCAACATTGCATGGATCAAACAACTGTTGGAAGGTATAAATGAGAAAGTTACCGAGCCAATAACTATATTCTATGACAATACTAGTGCCATTAAAATTTCAAAGAATCCTATTATGCACTCTAAGACAAAGCACATCTCTATCAAATATCATTATCTTAGAGAAGAAGCTCAAGAGAAGAAAGTGGTGTTGGAGTATGTTAGCACAAAGGAACAAATAGCAGATATCTTCACCAAGCCACTACCAAGGGACACTTTTGAATATCTCAGAAGTAGGTTAGGGGTCCTACCCCTATCTTCTACTCACTAACCGAGTTCGGTGAAAGCATCAATCCGATGACTCTATCAAATATCTTTTAGGAGTTGATGCTGCATTATACACTTTAGGATGTTTTCTAAAGGTGTATAGGAAATATTACAGGAAATAATACAGGGAACAAGAATTGAAGACAAAATGCTTTGACTGAGACAAAATTGATACACAACATCAGGAAATCACTCCATACAGGAAGAAATTATGTTTTAGTTCTTTACTTTTTGGCATTGTTGTCAAAGGGGGAGAAGACTAATATCGGGGGAGAAGACTAAAAGAAAACTGAGAAGACTACAGATTGGAAAGAAGACAGAAGAGAAGAGGAGAAGTCTAATGTATGGGGGAGAGCATTTCAGCATTTTAGAATCACAACAATCCGAATCTTTTAAGGTCAAATCAATTGGTTTTGCCATCAATGCCAAAGGGGGAGATTGTTGGCAATATAGCATTATAATAGAGAATGAAAGATTGTTGGCATTTCAATAAGGATATTGAGAAGGTTGTTGATGATTATGGATATAACTGATTAAAGATGTTTACTGTCTTGATATTATTATTTTGTCAGTGATGTCAAGAAATTGATTTTCTAATTCAGTATGATGTTGCCATATCTTGAGAAGTATGATTTGAAGAATAGAAAAATGTCGGTAAAAGACATAGGAAATAATATGATGAATAAGGTATTCAATGGGCAACTATTACTAAGTCAGACAATGATGAGATCATGATGTTTAGATTGTTTTAACATCATACATATGTTGTAAATTGTAAGGTTAATACTATACTATGTTATCAAGCAAATAACCTAGTCGGTAAACCCTGAGGAACCTAGTCGGTAAACCCTGAGGAACCTAGTCGGTAAACCCTAAGGTTATCGCTATCAGTTAACGAAGGCGGAATGTCTACCGAGTTGTTACCGAGTTGTAACCGAGCTATAACGGAATGCATTAAATGTTTACATGCATTATTTAATGAAGGAAGCTGATGAGCTAGAACTGATTAAATGATTGGTATGTCGTGCATGAAGTTTGTTAAGAATCTAAGGCAATGGAAAGTCGGCATGAAGATCTACAATGCAGATTGAACCGCAATACCCTGGCACAAGTTCCAAGAAATGTATGCAAGTTCCAAGGTAGGGTAAAATGTTTTTAGATCGAAAGATGCATTGAACCTGGACAAGATCGAAGATCTGATGGCTATGATTGATCATGGGAAATGTGATCAAGGAGATTAAGCGGTTACCTAATTGTTTATAAATAGGAAACTATTGATAAACAATGTATGCGGGCAAGTGTATGTATAGGGATGCTACATAGTGATTACCGAGCACAGAAGCTTGAAGACCTATTTGAATAACAGAGTATAGAAGCCCAACAGATGGACAAGATTAGTTCTATGTCTAGATTGTATTGAACAAATAAGAATCTGCTTTAGCATTTTAGATGTGAAGTTGCAGATAGAATTTTATTACTGTTATTTTGTGAAAGTGAAATAAAATCTCTTTACCAGAGTGGAATTAACAGTCTTATTTGTAAAACCCTCTATCAAGGTGACATTCTGATTGAGTGTTTGAAATCCTTTAATAAGGTCACTTCTAACAAGGTGAAGATCCTAACAGATATGAAGGAAATCCCTTAACCGGGTCACATCTAGCAATGTGTTTGTAAGCTTTAACATGATTTTTTTTTTAACCGAGCATACTCTAGAAGAGTATATTTCTTAGTGGGTCCAAAATCCCACAATGGTTTTTCCCTATTTGGGTTTCCACGTTAAATCTGGTGTTATGAGGTTTATGATGTTTCTATGCTTTTGAGTTTGCATGTTTGACAGTTTTGGTTATATTACTGAAGTATATGTTACTGGGGTTGAATCTGATGTTTTATGGAAGATTAATTTTGTATGATTCACCCCCCCCTCATCTTGTTGACTATTGGATCTGTACTTACATTAAGTATCAGAACTATCAATTTCTACATTTTTTTGCAAATTTTTGGCCTTGAAACCTCTGGTTGAAGGCTCAAATAGAATGATCTTGACAACCCAAAATGAAGTATTGTAGTCCTCAAAGAAAGCTTTCCAATGACTATAATTTTATGACATATTGAGTTTATTATGAACTTGTTTTTTTAATTTTACCAAACATAGGTTTTTCATTGAACATGAACTTCTCTGTTCAACGCATTGGGAAAAATAGGAAACTAATTCAAATTTTTTTTGAAAAATATCTAAGCCCCAGGTATTGATTTCTTCTTTCTAACAAAAAAAAAAAAAGAATTTCGATATATAGAGAACAACTTATGTGTTGAAACTTAAACCTATGTCTGAATTATGACTAGTCGGACTTCAAAACTTAATAAAATGAAAAATATTGAACATATCACTATCAAACCAACTGCAAGCCCTAGATATTGATGTTATAAACCAAAATTTGAAATAATTGAGTTTTTATCATTTATAGAAAAAAAGTTGTGTATTTCCGGAGGCACATCACTCTTAAAAAATGTAGTTTGTTGTAAGAAACTACTTTTCGATGGAGATGGAAAAATTAAAACAAAATCCTTCAAATTTTTTTGAAAAAAATATATATAGAATCTATAGACAAAATGCTACAGATCACTAATTTACATCATCTTCAAATTCTTAATAGTTTAAAAGTTAAAGTTGTCGGAAGTTGAAGATTATTTTAAAATTGTTCATCTCTGTGTCAAAAGTGGGAACCATTATTGTGAGTTCACCCAGTAACATGCTATAGTGAAGGTCATTGACTCTGTTGTCATTTTCATGAATGCAAGTTATGAAAATAATATTTGTTTTCTTTAAAAAAAGCATCAAATATTGAAGCCTTTCAATGAAAAATTTATGTAAAGCATGCGCAGTTAAATTTTGAGTTGTTTTAGCTTATTAGCTGAGTATTTTGTGAGTTTGTCATCTTTTCAAGTCTTTTTCATCCATTGGTGCATCGTCTATTAGTCATTAGTTTCAATTTTAAAGTACCTCTCTTACCCTTTTCCCTGTCAAGTGTTAGTTTTAGGATTGTCAAAAAGGAAGTTGGCCTATTATCTGGAGCTCTACTCTCGCTATAGGAAACCCATAGTCTGAGAGTATTCCCATGTTGCACGGGATTGTGGATTTTTTGCATTTGCATCAGGTGCAAATCCCTATGACAACAATTACAAGTATTTGAATTTAAATAAAGGAGGGTCAAACTTCCCACTGCTTGTGAAACAAAAATGCATCACAATATCGTGTCTGATGTTGCACCAATTTGCCCATTTAACATTCTGTAAAGACATCAAAATTGTGAGGACGATGGCTTTTTTTGGCATGCCACTTTACCTTTTATTATTTGGATCAAAACTGCCACCATAATCGCCCCATTGCAATAACTTGCTGGACCTATTTGGAACAACGCCCCAAAAATGGTTGGCAACCCCTCAGCACATTGGAAGCACTTTATAGGTGGCATTGTGGCTTTTGTTACATGAACACATGGGGCCTCCAACATTCACTTGGAAATGACACGAGGTAGCAGGATGGGGAACCTCCTCCTTGAGCGAACTGCAAACTCAAACATCTCACAGAGTAGACACGTGTCTCTCAAACGACCTCCCTTTAAATTGAGGAAAAAACCCTTGGGAAAGAAAACAGGAAACAATGCAGTGTTTAAATGGGGCTCTGTAGCAAAAATAAAATAAAGTTATCCACAATACGCATTGTGCCAACACATGGAAAATGCACATAAACTTCAAATTGTGGCCCTTTGATTTACCTGATCAAAACAAAGGCCACGTACTTCGACAACATAAATGGGCTTTTAAGGGATGAGGTGGATTATAAATTCAAAATTCCATGCTTAGAAAAGTTTGTGATGACATCATTATATCTAGAAGTAGATGAATTCATTTGATATCATTCGATATGTGATAAGAATAAAAAGAATGGATGTGTTGTCACATGGTTTATTTTCCAAGATGAACTCATAATACATTATTAAAATATTATTATGGATAATAAGCTTATCTATAACACCCAATCAAGGTAAATAGGTGTAATTAAGGACTAAATAATTCTAAAACTTGTCTTTAAGAGATAAATGTGTTATAAAGGAAAAATTGATTAAATTGTATGTAGGGGGTCTAAAGGACTGCATCAAATAGGAGGTATGTATGTTCAATCCAAATGAAAGTAGAGAAATATTTTGACCAACATAGGGTAGGGATTCATAAGCATTAAATATAGGATCTCCATAACATAATTAGTCAATCGCTTAACTTGGTAGACCTTTTCCTTAACTTAAATTAAAGAGAAAATGACCAAATAGTCATGCTTTAATTGTCATGGCAAGTATAGTCAAGGATATAAGTGTGGAGTAAATAATATTTTCTACATTTAAGTTTCCAATTAAGAATAAATGGATAGATAATAGGGAGGTTGATGAGGAGACAAGGGAACAAATAAAAGGAATACAATTGATAGTTTCTTCTCATGGACTTTTAGGCATCAATATTCTATTAATTATCAAGGTAGTGGATTAAGAAAATAATTAAAGGTGATAGTATTGGTTGAATCAAGTAGTAATAATACTTCATCAATAGTAAATTAGATATACATTTAAACTATTTTTTCACTAGCTCTAGAATTTCGAGTCATGATTGTAGATTGTGGAATAATTAGTTTTTCAAGATAATGACATAGTACAAAGCTTTCCATGGGAGAATATTGAATGGATATTCTTATATTCATAATTCATATGGATGGATTTGAAATTATTTTGGGAGTTCAATGGATAAACACCTTGAGAGAAATTGATATAAATTTCTAAGATCTCTCTATGTGTTTCTAGTTAGAGGGTAAGAAACTTGAACTATGTGGGTTACATGCAACAACACCATAGCTAGTGAGTTCTAATAAGATGTAAACATTATAAAAAGGGTATTGATGTGTTTGTAGCTCAAATATTTTTAGTAGATCCTCACAACCAATAAAGGGGTCTAATCCACCATACTTACAAGCTATTATGGAGAAGCATTTCAATAGTCTTGAAAGATATGGTAGACAAACTTCCTTCCAAAGGAGTCAAAGATATGGTAGAAGGGCTTAGAGATAGGGGAGCTTTTAATGATGAAAAGGTTTTCTACCCATGACCTATTATGGAACTCATTGAAGATGACATCAAGGATCACCTACCAAAATAAGGGACTTGGTTGTTGTTTGTCTTTCTCCTTTGAACATTATATTTGATAATGTTCTTCTTTGTGGGCAGTTGGGGTTCTCCCATTTCTCTGTTATCCTCTCTTGTGACTATGGCTTTCTCATGGTTGTGTGTTGTGTTGGATGGTTGGTGTTTGCACAATTCTATTCCTTTGAGTTTTTTCCTAGCTTATTTTATGTGGTTCAATTTTTGGTGGTGGCAATTTTTAAGTTTTTGAATGGAGAGGCAACATAGGGTTTCAATCGAGGATGGGGATTCTGAATCCAATGAAAATGGATATGATGATGATTCATTCCTTACTACACAGTTATTTTTCTGGTGCATTGGTGGTCTTTGTTAGCTTCAAGCGGGGGCTTGGTGCTCTTGGCTAGGCTTTTTTGTTGTTGTTTCCGCTTGGTAGATCTAGTTGTCAATCTTTATAGAGGTTTTGGTTCTTCAGGGGCCCTACTTGCTGCTTGTGGGGTGATGTGGGTTTCTTAATTCCTACTATCCCCGCCTACCCCCCTCTTTACGTTGTCTCTATCAGAGGTTATTCCCAAGGGCACATTGTTGTTTTCATGCTTCTTGCAGTTGTTTGGTTGGTGTGTGCACCTTGCTTGGTAGGCATTGTTATGCGTCTCCTCTCTGGTAATGTTTGTCTCTTCCAGTTGGTTTGGGGAGGTCGTTCTTGTATTCATGATGATTATGGCTAAAGCTTGGGGTTGGAAGGGGGTCGAGCCTCTTTGGTGTCTCTACTTCTTTGTTGTGTGGCAAATATCATTCATTGTTTCTCCCCCTTGGCTTGTGCTGGTGTTGGTTTGTTGGGGGACCTCCTTCCTTCAAACTTTTAGGGAATAAAGGAGCTTTGGGTAGGATTTTTCCTTTTTTTGTTTTGACCCATTGTGGTTGTTGGCTCTAATAGTGGTTGGACACCCTTGTAATATTGTTGTTCTTTGTATGCCTTTATCGTTATGGACACTATTAATCTATTATCTTGGAGGTGTTTGAATCTCTCTTGGGCTTCTCTAGGTGGTTTGTTTCTACTCAAGGCTCTTTCTGGTTCTAGTCCTAGCCGTTAAGAGGTCGAAGCGCTTTCTTTCTCATTTTCTATGGGTCAAGGTTATTCTTCCTTGGTCTTATTTGGATTTTCCTATGGAGGTGGGAAAATATCCTATTGAGGTGGAGATTGTTGTTGCTGAAGGATATGGTAGACACAACAATGGGGCTTTTGCTACCCTTAAGGTGGTTTTGGTTGAGCTCTTGAATGGATGTAGAGGCGATTGTTTCCACCCTTTTGTTGCTACCCTATTTTTGGTGGTTGGCTACTTCAGAGATACATATGTTTATCCTTTTATGGTTTCTTCCTTTTCTAACCCTATTGAGGTGGGGGAATCCTCTATTGAGGTGAGGACATCTTCTATAAAGGTGGAGATGGGATATTTTGGTGTGGAAGGGATTTGTTGTAAGGGGGATTCTACAACCGTTCTCCTTATGGTTATGGAAGCAATATCAAATCCCTTGGCTTTGGTTGTGGGTACCAATCAAAACCCTATGGTACAACTTTTCTTTTTGGTCTTGGTTGCTTGGGAGGAGAAGTTGCTAATATTTTTCTGAAGGTTGTGGAAGCCTTTTAAAAATCCATTTACCCAGATGCTCTATGTGTGTAATGTTCTTATTTTTATGGGTTCTAAGGTTATGGGAGCTTGCAAAAACCCATATTCCAAGTTATGGGAGCCTTACAAAACCCTTTGTCTATGTTTTTCTATTTTTTCTAGCTTGTTGGCTTTGGCCTTTTATGTAGGCCAGCTAGTGATTTGATGCTTAGTTTCTAGTGACTGGTTAATGGTTGGTTTCTGGATGACCGTTGTTTGTCTTTGATATCTCTATGTGCAACATTTTTTTTTGGGTTCCAGGTCCCATAAAGTCCACCTGTAAGGGGTTTTGGGTCCCCTCAAAACCTATTTAACCCTTAATAAAAAATAATGTATAACAATAATATATTAATACTTAATAATAACTATTAGTAATATAATAAAATGTAATATCTATATATAATAATAATATATAATATTATAAGCAAATAATATATTATTAATAAATTATAAAAATATATCAATTTAATATAAAGGCACAATTACAAGTGAATTTTTGAGATGGAGTGAATATTGGAGCGAAAGGCCTTCATTGGTAAGAACATCATGGCAAACCAGTAGCAGGTTGGGTTCAGAAGTGCCAAGCATAGTGGTAGAAGGCATAAACAAAGGAAGGATTTCAATTGGAGGAGCAGGAGAGTCATCTCATTGGGAGAAAACTCTATCCTAGTTGGAGAAGCCAACAATACAAGTTCAAAGGAGCAACCTGGAGCTAAGATCAACCCGCCATGTGGACATCCCCTTCCAAATAAAGATCAATAGAAAGTGGTGCAATCCATAGAGGGCTCAACTTGAGGTACAACTTAGAGTGCGTGGCCCTAACCAACCCAGAGGTAGACAAGCTCCCTAATAGAAAAATGAAAGAGATCAATCATGGTGAAAGGTAAACTCTGGATTGAATGGGAAATCTGTAAAGACGTAAATTGAGCTAACTTCAATAATAGTCGAAATACTCTTTATTCTTAAATAAACACATAGATTAGTTAATAAGTCTATTTTATTCCAAATTTCCACCCATAGATTCATTTGATCATTCCATTTAAATCACAATAAACATGAATTTTCTATAAAAGAAAGATTCTTTATTCCATAATTCGATAAAAGTAGTATCTCAATCATACAATACTTACACATTTCAAGTTGTTGTAAGTTCAATAATAAATAATACAAAGTAAAGGTTGAGATGCATATGCTGATCTGCAACCCAAGCTATCACCAATTCAATCTTTAGCATGAAGATGAGAACAAGTTTCAGACGCTTTTTTCGCCCAACCTTGAAGCTTACGCTTCCCCAGAATTCTTGGTCAATCAAGAATACCCAACCCTGCACGAATTGCTTAGCAAAAGAATTCGAAAAGCAAGATGGAATCTGGTGCGTGCCTAGATGATACAAGCATTTTCATTTTTATAATTCTTTTAAGAAACAAGCATTCACTATCATTCAAGGATGTGGTAGAGAGCATAAAATAAAGAATTCCGTCTATTTCTATGGATAATTCAAAAGATTACTCGGCCGAGTATAATGCCATGCACAACAAAAAGAGTTGGAAAAAGCAACTATTCTCTCTATAATCCACATTCGACACCCATCCTGGAAGGTAACTTTCCACAAACACAAGCCTATCTCGCTTAGTTCATATAAATCTAGAATTAAATATACAGAAGACAATCTTTCGTCTTTTCAATTCTAGCTTCCTATATCTCATAAGATATTAATATAATGTTTAAGGAAGACAATCTTTCATTGAATAGAAATAGAGAGAGAACCAATCTTTTGTTAATCCAATCCTATCTGACAGAAAGCATTCTTTTATAGATAAACAAATATACATCTGAAAGAAAACAATCTTTTACTTCTATCTTTTAAGCAATTTAAAAACAAGATTAAAATATTAAGAAGGTGTAACACATGTATGTATCTTACATATAAATTGAATAAAATGAGCACACATTCTTTTATTCAATTATCAAAACATTTAAATAGCATAATCATTAACATGCATTCCATTTCTTATGGTTTGGAATTCTAAGTTTATCTCGTCTAAACTCTCTCTATCTTTCCACGTGTCATGGTTCATTTACCTCTTTTCTCAAAACATCATATTTAGTTTAATACTAATATGTGACTTTTCATGATTTAAAACTTAACACACCGACTTCACTAATTTTCCATAACAACAATCTAATATGATGCAAGTTCATAAACACCTATCTATAAGGCTTTTCAAATGAGACACTCGATAACCATCTTTACTTTTCATGCAAGGATCTAATTTGAAAGTGTAAGTCTTCTCTTTATGATATCAAAATAACTTCACTATTTAATAAGTCGTTATCCTATTATTTCATCTTCTTCATGGTTCAATCTCAAAGTTTCTCTCTCTATCCTCTTACTTTATTTCTAGAGGATTGGGTGATCTAATTTATGAGAGTTTTACTAAGTTTATCAACAAACTTTAAGAAAATATTTCACTATTGTATCTATATTTACATGAACGTAATTTTAAATAATTAATAATGATTCCTTTCACGACTCTAACTTTTTCATTAGAATATTGCATAAGTCTAAAACTAGATCATCCTTTAAAGAACATCTAAAGCAACCTATAATACAATTCCTACCACTCTTTAGCATCTTCCATGCATGTTCATAGTTATTTTATCTTATGTACCTCATAATACATTTCTCTATAAGACTATCCAAAAGAGAGTTCAAACAATTTTATTATAATCATGACTTGTCTCAATCAAACTTCATTCTAGTAAACATTGTATAACTTCATGACTCATTCACTATCCTTGCATAATGACCAAAGAATTAAAGTAGATCCTAGCTCCTTATGCTCTTGTTACTGGCTTGAGGTGATGGACTTGCTTTCCTCTTCACATTTGCCTATTCTCTTTTTCAAGATGGTTCACAAACTCTTTGTCGTTCCCCAGCTGTCGATTCTTCTACTAACTCTATCCTCCCTATCTTTCTTTTCTATCTCTTTTATCTCTAAACTTACTCTGAAATTCAACTCTAAATCTGAGATGATTACGACTTGACCGTAAAACACATCTAAATCTCCACTACTTTTCTCTTCTTCATTACATTCTCTAATCCTTCGTTGCATCTCACCTCCTCTTCTCTTCCAACTCAATGGTCCATATATAGTGTTGTCATCTACCCTCTTTCCTACTTTCGGGCTATCTCTCTTAGTGGTGGATTGATTCTAAATGACACCACTCATGGTTTTATTGCAACATAATAGTCCTAAATGGTTTTGAATTCTTATGTGTTCACCATGCAA
This sequence comes from Cryptomeria japonica, assembly GCF_030272615.1. Classification (NCBI taxonomy): domain Eukaryota; kingdom Viridiplantae; phylum Streptophyta; class Pinopsida; order Cupressales; family Cupressaceae; genus Cryptomeria; species Cryptomeria japonica. Next base: position 473,733,574 of record NC_081414.1, read on the forward strand.
AGTTATACATTACCTACTTTGTGGCACCAACCACCATAGTTGTTAAGTCCATAATTATAGATTATCCATGTGGCTTTGAACTCCAAGACTAATTTGACTTTACTAAAAATAACTTCCTAAAAATATGCAAGGTTAACTAAATTCAAATCTGCACGTATTGTTTTCCAAGACCAAAAGTTTTGAATGCCTACCACGTACATGGGTTGGTCGACGTGGTTCATGAGAAACCAAAGTTGCAACGTGGGTTTACCTATGACTGGTATTAAATCCCTGCCACCATATCGGGTATGTGATTGCAACGTGATTTGTTAGCATTTTTAATGGAGGAGTGGTAGTCGATGGTGTTTATGCCTTCCTTAATTCAAATAACTTACCTTTAAACCTACCTACTACCACATTCAACGTGGAGTATGTTTTATTGAAAGGGAGAGGGGTGGTCGGTGGTAATACCGACCCCTCCCTTTAATTAAGGGGGGTGGTCGATAGTAATATCAACCACCCTCTTTATCATTTAATTCCCTTCTTTTTAAACTTTGACCTGCCACTTTATTATTTCTAATTTTTAGTTTTTAATTTATTTATTTTTATATATATAATTAATGACTTTTCATTAATATATATATTAAACATTAAACTTGTTGACAATTTCTTTAATAACCATTTTCTATAATTAAATATATATATTTTGGATTTTCATTAAATAACTAAATTTCATAAATTTGTTTATATATACAATAATTACATAAGTATTTATAAGAACATGAGTGACTCCTTATTAGAATTCATACACATATATAATATATATATTTATTTTAATCTCAAATGATTACGTAGATATTAACAAAATTCATGAAGTAACCATATTTCACGATAATTGGATATTTATAATTATATAGATATACATGTATATGATTGAATCAATTTCTCATATACACATATATATTTTATAATATTGCCCAATTTACAAAAGTAAACTCATAAGTACACTTTTTCATACATTATACATATCTGAACAAGAAGAACATAAAAACCTAGGGTCAATATTTGTTTTTTGAATCCTTTACACATTTCATCTCTTTTAACAATAAAGCATAATATTTCACAATCACTCATGTAACTTATATATAATTCAATCACTACTCAAATCATGCAATCAATGCATATGTATAAATATTTAAATCAGTCTACTACTCATTCCAAATTCATCATTTCAATTTGAACAAACACTCAGATAAGGTCATTTAAAACATCCATCTTTCAAGATGCAAATTATAAATCCTAATGTGGTGTGTGAGAGATTCCATCTATTCTAACGAAATACAAGAGCTAAGACAACTCTACCTGAACCATGTTCTCACCTTCATCATTGTTCACCTGTTCCTGCATTCACTTTGCACTCAATCGCTCATTAGCAATGACGATCCCAATTTACAATAAAAATTATTACTGATCATTCAATTGTATATAAATCATATCAGTACATTCGATATCCTATCTTATTACATTAACAGTTCTATTTTTATTTCATCTCAACTTCGTTTGAAAAATAAATATTATTTTCCTAATTAAATAATTATGGAAAAATAGGGTTCGTGACAAAATCCTTCTGCCCTCCCAATCAGAAGAGGCAATCGATGGTCATCCCATCGAACATCACACTTTTGATTTACAACCAATTCAAATATTGCAATCTCTTTGTCAAATGGATAGGTAAAGAAGCTAACAAAATGAGGATCATACAATGGTGGATGGATAAATACCATGGCCGGGTAAGTATTGGAGATCTTCCTAATAATTTCTTCTATCTGGATTATGTAGATATTAGCACAAAGCAATCCATTTTGTATGGAGAACCCATTTTATTTCAAGGCTTTTTCTTTTATAGACTAGAATGGGAACCAAATGTTAACCCTAGGCTACATAAATTGAAAAGATACCCCTACTGGGTAGAATTTTCTGATCTCCATTTAGAATATTGAAATAAAGAATCCTTGGAATGCATTGGAGAGGATATGGGTTTTCTCATTAGAATCAAGGAATAATTCTTCTTTGGAAGATCTGAAACTCCTTGGGTTTTAATTGATTTAGATTTAGGTTTCCAAACCCTAAACAATTTGGACATCATAATGGGTATTGGACTTTGGAAACAAAAAGTAATGGTTGGTCTGAGTGATAAAGAGGGAATATGCATCCTTGGCCAAATATTTGTATTACATAATCCGCTGTGTAAAGGGAAAGGAATAGATCTCCCCTTCGGCCCAGAGTTAAATGTGAACCCTGGTCTTAACAATGAAAGTGACTCCTCTTATGATTGTGAACCTCCATCCTTTGACATCCCATGCATGGAGGCTAGCAATGACCCCCCTCAGGCTCAAGGTAATTATAGACAATAGTTCTGAGCTAAGAGAGTAGCTCAATTAGTGGGTAGCTGAAATAGACAAACTACAAGGTCTTGTAAACCATGGTGTTGGTAGTTGGTAGCTGAAATAGACAAACTACAAATGAAGATCACATCTATGCTCTCGTAGGGGAAGGGAAACCCCCTTACTCAGGAGCAATGAATCTCCTATCCTGGAATGTTAAGGGACTAGGTGCTCCTAACAAGCAATGCTTGGGCAAGCATAGGTGTATTAAAATTCAAGTTGACATCGTGTTATTGCAAGAAACCAAATTGACTACATAAGAAACACTGATATTTGCAGAGAAGCATAAATTTTGGCAAGTGGAAGTGGTTTAGGCAAAAGGAGCATCAGGTGGTCTTACCATATTGTAGAAAAGGATTTTTTTAAGCTTCAAAGCTCTGATTGCTGCAAGAAACTGGCAAGGGGGTACTATGAAAACCTTGAACAACAATTTCCAGTTTATTCTCATCAATGTTTATGGCTTCGTTCCCAATCCAAGGAAGAGATTGGTTTGGGCAGAAATTGACCTACTAACAGCTAATTGACTAGAATCCAACATCATCTTGGGAGGTGACTTTAATGCCATTCTACATCCATCAGTGAAGAGAGGGGGTTTGCAATTGGCTTGTCAATCTCAACTTGACTTCAAAGATTGGGTAAGCAAGAAAAGTTTGCTGAAGATTGAAACTGGGAAAGGCTTATTCACCTAGAATAATAGGAGAGTGAGCTTCAACTCTATTGCATAAAAACTTGTGTTGGAAATTTGGAGGAATTGATTATGTGTGCATTGATGTTTGTCATTGATGTCAACACTAGCTATTTTGTTGTTTGCCAACTTTTGGTAGAGTGGTTGGATTATGATTTTGATATGGAGATATTCTCTCATTTGTTTCGGCTATTGGAATTGTTTGGATTGGTTATTAATGCGTTCCTGATGCATATCAAATTTAGTTGGTTTGAGATTTGATGATCTTGACGCTATCATTTGTTCTAGTAAGCCTTTTGGCCACCAGTAAGGGTTTTACTAGTAGCGCTTTGTTGAAGATCTTTTTATGAATCCGATAAGTGGTGTTGGTGTGGCTTCTAGAAGGTTATCAAGATGCTAATGGTTATCATGTTTGTGGTGTTTCATTTGGCTTATGATGACCTATTTTAGGTCCAATGTTATTTTGCTAGGTTATGGACCAATTTATGTAACATGTTGGTTGATGCTCCCGATGTGTCACCGATTGGATTTATTGTTTGGATTATATTATTTCAGTCTTAGGCCAACTTGGTTTATCATTGGTTTGTAGGATTATGTAATGAATCTATTGTATTATCTTTTAGGTGACCGACCTAATTGTTTAGGTCTTGGGTTGGTATAAATATGATGTAAGATCTCTTTGTAGATCATGGTATGAGATTAAGGTTATGAGATTATCTATGTTGGAATAAAGTTTTAATCATAAGAAGAGGTTTTGGTTGATCATAGGTGATCGAATTGGGTTTGTGAAGGAGGTTAAAATACCTCCGGTATTGAGCTTAACCGAAACTGTACTCAGGCATAGGAGATTCTATTCTTGCAGTTCACTCATCTTTCTGGATTGTAGTCTAGATTTCTTTGTAGTCAGTGAGGCTCCTTTTATGATGAGAAGTGCGCTCTAGGCAGTGTGCCTTCCTACATGTGTAGGCCCCTCTTATTGTAATCACATACTTACTGCAGAAGTATTATCTGACTGTGGGTAGGCTTCCCAATGTGGTTTTTCCCTTTACCAGGTTTTCCACGTACAAATATTGGTGTTATGTGTTATGGATGGTTGGTAATTATTCTATGATTTATGTTTGTGCTTAATTATTATATCTTCTATTCCAGTATTTGGTTTATGCTTTTTGGTAAAAGGTTTTGTGTTCTTAAAGTTTCATAATTTGTTGACAATTGATTCACCCCCCTCCTCTCAGTTGTCCACCGGTTATCCTAACAATTGGTATCAGAGCCTGGTCCTCTTTGCAGAAGCTTAACCACTTGAGGAAGATCCTATGGCATCTAATAGTTCAAGTGCATCTATTTTTCAGAGAGAAACCCCTAAGCTTGATTCAAAAAATTACATGGTATAGAAGATTTAGATGGAGCCTCATTTTAGATGTCTTGGGAAATAGATTTGGTAGATCATGAAGAAAGGATATACTCCTCATAATCCGGCATCTGGAAATCCTCCTCTGACAGACTTGGATAAGAACAATGAAAATGATTGTAGAGGAGAAGCCCTCTTGAGTGTACTTTTTGATAAGCAATTAATGGGATTAACTGACCAATCATCTACGAAGGCTATATGGGATAAGTTGGAGGTTCTGAATGAAGGTGACCCTACTATTAAAATTGCTAAAGTTGATGGTTACCAGGTGAGGTATGAGAACCTAAAGATGGAATAAGATGAAAGAATTCTTGCTTTTGTGGAAAGAGTTAATGAAATTGTTATGGGAATTCAATGTTGTGGTGGATCTCTGAGTGAAGATGAGATTATTTCTCAAGTATTGAGAGCTTTGCCACCAAATTACAAGATGAAGGCTACTACAATTAATGAGCTGAGAAAAATGGCTAACACTTTTGTTAATGAGGATACTTTGGCTAGAAAGTAATCTTCTTTTGAGCTTGAAGAATTTGGTCCTCAAGGAGTTGCAAAGACTAAATCTTCTTTTCATGCACTTACATCATCAACTGCCAAGAGCGATTGGAAAGCTTTATATGTGAAGGAACTAGATGAAATGAAGAAAGAAGATGAATATTTTGAGCAACTTGAAGCCCTATTTGCTAGAAGAGTACATAAAGGTCCTACATGAAGTAAGTATGAAGGAAAATCACCTTTTAAATGTTTTGCATGTAATAAGATAGGTCATTTTGCATCTAGATGTCCTCAGAGGAATTCAAGATTTGAAGAGAAAGATAAAATATATTTTAGACCTAACCATGATTATTAGAACAAGCACAAGTACAAGAGAAACACAGATAAATTATGTTACTATGCAGATGAGGAAGGTGTGACTTATTCTGATGATGAACCGGCACAAGATTCTGCTAGTGGATCTGACAATGGTAAGGAGTAGGTATTTTTGGCTATCAAGGAAGATGCTCCAAAACCTATCATTCAAAATGAGGAAAAGGCCCTTGCTACTAGAATTGAAGACAAGGATGAATGGGTGATAGACAATGGATGTTCACATCATATGACTAGAAATAAAAGAAAGTTTCTATCTTTGCAAGAATTTGATGGTGGTCTGGTTAGATTTGGAGATGAAAAAGCATGCATGATCAGAGGAAGAGGAACTATATCATTGGATGGTAAGAATAATACTGATAATGTTTATTATATTGAAGGTTTAAGGCATAATATTTTGAGTGTAGGATAGTTGGTGGCTAACGGATTTCAATTATAGTTCAAGGATGGAAAATGCAAAATCATTAACAGATCTGGATTGGAGATTGCAATTGGTACACAAACTAAAGGGAACATCTTCCATTTGAACTTCGGTGAGAAGACATGTTTGATTGCAAAAATTGATGAGAGTTGGCTATGGTATAAGAGGTTGTGTCATGTGAATTTTGATTGCATTATAAAGATCAATTCAACTAAGGCTGTTAGAGATATACTTAAGATTGTGAAGACCTATAATTTGGTATGTAAGGAATGTCAAATGGGAAAGCAGGTCAGAAATTATTTTAAAAGTATACAAGACAAATCTAATGATGTTCTTGATCCTATTCATACTAATTTGTGTGGTCCTGCTAGAATAAAAAGTTTTCAGGGTGAGATATTTTATGCTAACCATTGATGACTATTCCATAATGATGTGGGTTACTTTGCTAAAGGAGAAATCTGAATCTTTTGAAAAGTTTAAGATCTTTAAAGCTAAAGTTGAGAAAGAGATATGGTTGAATATTAAATGCTTAAGGTCTGATTAGGGTGGTGAATTCACATCTGGTGAACTTAACAATTATTGTGAGAAGCATGGGATAAGGAGACAGTTGTTTGCACCCCAAACACCTCAACATAATGGTGTTGTGGAAAGAAAAAACTGAACTATCTTGGATGCAACTAGAACTATGATGATGGAAGCTAATTTACCTCATATATATTGGAGAGAAGCTGTGAGCATGGTGTTAGGATTCCCAAGGATACTAAGAGGGGGGGTGAATTAGTATCTAACCGGTATATCAAATTACTTGATTTAAAACATGAAAAGCATATTAAAACTGAGTACTGGTAAACCAGAAATAATATAGTAAATAAGAACAATAACAACAACATGAGAAGCACACCATAACACAATATTTTAATGAGGAAACCCAGTGTGGGAAAAACCTTGATAGGATTTGTGACCCACAATTTTCACTTACTGGCCAATAAGGGAATATTACTCTTACAATAGGGGCTTGCACATGCAGGAAGGCAATTGTCCTAGAGCTCACTGCTTAATTACAAAAGAAGTCTCACTGACTTACAAAAATGGATTATACTAATCCAATGTCTTGTACTGCTTCAGATCAGCATCTGCTATGCTAGATTCAGTACCAGTTTAAGCTCTGCTACAACATAAACCCTTAACCAATAATTCGCATATTAGGTCTGCTATTACTTTTCCATACTTTGCATCCTATCTCTTGTCTACAAAATGATCTACAATGATCTCATACATATATGAGTCATATTACAATCCACCATGTCAGCTTACAAAATATTTTACAATTAATTACAAAGTATAAATACATAAAATTCCTATCGGCCAGGGTGCTGGTATTCTTCCTTTTTGCTGCCGGTGTAGAGTCTGCCGGTGCCGGTGCCTGTGTCTACCTACCAGTATCACATGATTGCAAGGTTTCCATCAATGACAATACCTTCAATAACCTACAATTTCTCATTGGAGTGTGCATTTGCCAACAATCTCCCCCTTTGGCATTGATGGCAACACTCATGAGAAAAATTCAAGAATGCATCCAAAAACTAAAGTCCAATTTTTTTTTTGCCAAAAATCCAAAAATGTGTGCTCCCCCTAAGCAGATAATCTCTACTTCCTTCTGACCAATTTTCTCATCACACTACTCCCCCTTTGACATCAATGACAAAGGTTGTCATTCGCTGTCAGTGGAGTCCTGCCTGGATTCTTGTAACTGATGGGTTACAATGTGAAAGATATCTGTCAAAATCAAATTTATACAATTACTGAATGTTTTGTTGTCTTTTATTGCCTCTTGTGTTCTCTACACTATACTGGTGAGTATGTGCATTTTCTCTTTTGGTGTCTTCAGTCCAGGAACCAGAGCCTCAGATATTTCTTTTCTCAAAGAAATGAGGTATTCTAGTCTTGGACCAAGTCTGTATTTCAAGTCCTTTTCTTTATCCTTTATTCTCTATTTGTCATTTTCTAATTTCTTGATTTTCTCTTCTAGTTTTGGAATATTCTTTTCTATCTCCAAAAATGAATCCAATGATCCTATCAGATTGTCAGCAATATTGTTAATCTTGTCTTGTGCTTTGCTGATTTCCTTGTCAAGGTCTTATATTAAGATATTTGTCTTACAAGTGTCCCTATACAGTTTCTTGAAGTCAAAAATTATTTCTCCAAGTTTCGGTAATAGGGTATCCATTTTCTCCTTGTTCTTCTTCACAATTTCCTCAAAGAATTTCTTTTTTTCTTTTATCATTCTTTCCTTAACTGTATCCTCATTTATTTGATCAACAGTCAATATGTTGCCAGTGATGAAAGACAATGTGTCTAGTTGACCTAAAGAATCCTTATTATCAACAATGCACTTTGGTGCTATCAATTTAAGAATTGGAATTGCATCATCAATAGCCTTATAGGCTTGTGCATTACATTTTGTGATCTTCTTTATTGAATCCAACAAGATCTCTGTTATATTTGTAGGTTTGAATTCTGCCATAGATGTACCAGATGATTGTCCAACAATAGCCATGCTACTAGTTGTGGTAATCACCTTACTTGATTCGACCTCTGGTAGGTCAGTCTGTGTTTGCATTTCCACAAACAAAGGTTTTTACTTTTCAGTTTGGGCCGGTGGAACTATCTCTATCTGAACCTGCACTTCAACCTGTACCTATTTTGGTTTCTCTATCTGTATCTTAGAGGGTTTCTTTGAGCTTTCAACTTCTGGTTTCTCAGATGTAGTCTCATTTTGTACCTGTGAACTCTCTTTTGCTGGTTCTTCTGATGGTTTTTCAGTTGTTTCTAATGGTTTCTCAGTGGTATCCTCAGCCGGTTGCTCTGCTTGTGTAGGATTTTATATGCTTATCTCAACTTCTGCAGCCGGTGACTCAGTAGTCACATCTTTTTCCTTATCTTCAGTGGTTTCTCTTTCAACCACAATATTTACTTCCTGGGTGTCTACATTCATAGTATACAAAATTTCAGACTCAGGATTTGTATCCTCTAGTGGAGTCTTCATACTCTCTATGGCTGGTTGACTGTCAGTAGCATCTACTGGTGGAGTATCTGAAAGAGGTGGGGGCACATTGTCAGTTATTTTAAGGCTTGGAGGTCTTACCTTTCCCCTTATCTTTGTCCTTTTGATATACTTTGATAGTTTTTAGTCTGAGTAATTCTTCCTATCTTTCTTTTTCCATAAAGAATATATACCATGCATCTGCTGTTTCCTTAGAGACTTCCTTTACTCTACTTGCCATTAGTGCTACATGCCAGTGAGCAGTAGAGAATACTGTCCGGTTTGCTTCACTGATAAGTTTATCAATTTCATTAGTTGACTTGACTAGATGTACTGCAAGTAGTTTTTCAATCTTAATTTTCTTGTCCAGTTCAATGATGGATAACCTTCTAGCTTCAAGTCTCCTATACAGATCATTTGGAATTTCATCAACAATTTGCATCAAAAATTTCTTGTATATATCTAAGTGTAATATTACACTGTTCTCTATGCTTTCCTTATCATCAGCTAATAGTGTATTGTATATTTTGTTGATGTTCTTCAGCTTACCATCCTCTGTAATTTCACTAAGAAGTTTGTCTATTGGAGCGATATCTTGTTTTACCTTCTTCTTCTTAGGAGTCATTATCTTTGCTGGAGGCTTTACTGCCTGTTGTTTTTGTCTTGTTCTTGTTGGTGTAGGAGAGGGTTTTGGTGTGGTTTTTCTTTTCCTTTCTACCCTTTTAAATAATGCTAGTATATCACTCTTAGAAGAAGTTCCTATCGGTGAAAGATGAGTTTCCGGTTGAGGTGCTTCCAACTCACTTTAACTTATACCAGTTTGTCTCAAAACATCTTCCTTGATTGCTTTAGCCTGCTGGGTTCCTTTCCTTACAGTTGCTTCAACCTTCTTAACCCTTTTCCTTGATTGAATTCCACTTTCTATTGTTTTAGCATTTCCCAAAAATTCCTCAGTAGGTTCATTGGGTGCTTCAAGGAGGGCTTTTGCATAAGTTTCAATGATATTGTCATCTATTTCATAACCCATTTCAATTACCCAGATACTTCTAGGGACAACTGCCTCTATCCAGATTTCATCTTTCTTGATCACAAAACAAATTTTCTTATGATATTTATCCACAATAGCTTGTGACAGTCTTACTCTAGTTTTAATTCGACTCTTCAATGCTTGAAAATGTTCATTTAGGTTGTTTTCTTGGTTTTCTCCCATATTGTTCAATAGATCCAACAGTTGTTTTCCTACCGGAATGTCAAAACCAAAATCTCTTGCACCAATACTGGGTACTTGTTTTGTTATGTACAACATCAGATAAACAAGCAAATTTACAAATCTGAATGTTCATTTCTTATCTCTTTTAATCTTTCCTATATTGTCTATCAACTCATCTTTGAGCCATTCACATATACCTATCCTTGGATTATCATTAACCATATCATAGCAGGCACTTTTGATACATAGGCTAGAAGTTGAGTTCAACCTATTTGCATGAGTAGCCTTTGTTAGGTCTAAGAAACAACTGAGAAGGGGGGTGAATCAGTTGTTAAATAAATTCAAACCAAAAACAACTTAACCAACTTAGTGCTTAATACCGGTAAACTAGTTCAATATGCTGGTAGACAGTTTTAATAGTTAATTGCTATACTGGTAAGGATTAGTGCATGAAACATAAAGACAAAGTCATCCACAACACATAACACCAATATTTGTACGTGGAAACCCTACAAGGGGAAAAACCACGGTGGGAAACCTTACCCACAATCAGATGATACTACTACAGATAGTAAGTGTACATAAATGGGGTCTGCACATGCAAAAAGGCCAAGCGCCTAGAGCTCACTGCTCAATCACAAAATGGGAGTCACATTGACTACAGTTGGATGGTTAAATCCAATAAGAATGTACTGCACAAAATAACATCTTTATATGCTGGATTCAGTATCGGTGTAGTTCTAATTTTCTTCACAAAAACCCTTCTTCAATCTTCAAATGATGTCTACATGTATAGCTCTACTTATTCTCACATATACCTTCACACAATCCTTTTTTCGTATTCCACATCTAATCTTACAAATAAGATCTTACATTTATACCATAACCTAAGACCAATTTTAGTAGGTCGGCTCTACAAGATATTACAATAAAAACATTTTACAAACAATACAATATCCGATGCAATAACTAATTGAACATGTCGACTTAATTTATTTACAACAATAATTAATCATCTCCATAGTGTGCCATGCTGATCTGGAAAATATAAACCTGTCGGTGTAACCCTGGACCTATTTGCTAGTAATAGCAAATATGTGAATGCTAATGTACCAATAAACAAAACTCCAAAACAAAATGTTCACACAATGTCTTCGACATAACCAAGTGTTTTCCATATCATTCCAAGTGCCAGTGATTATTATATCTTGCTGGTGTACCAGATACCGGTGACTGTGCATGAGTCATTTGCTTGCCGGTGAATGTTGCTAATTCTCCAAAGTGCTAGAGTTTTTATAGGTGTTGACATCAATGACAGAACCATACCAAAATACCAACAATCTCCCCCTTTGGCATTGATGGCAACACAAGATGGAAAAACCATCAAAGTGCCAAAATAGAAATGCCAAATACCAAAAACCAACAATCTCCAAAAAGAGATCATAACCAGAATTCAAAATACAGATACAAAGAGTAATAATCTCTTCCAAATAACAATCTCTCCCCCTGGGAGCAACATGTGTTTTCCTTGTGTTTTTCAAAGTTTTTCCATACCAATCTCTCCCCCTTTGACATCAAATGCCAAAGTTACAATAAAAACCAAGTTCATATACAAAATACCAATCAATTCAATATACCAACTACTCCCCCTGAGAAGTATCTTCCCATCAAAGCTGGAAAAAAGATTTCTCTATTAATTCTACTGGTTGATGACAATCATCAACTGTCTAAGTCTCTACCGGTGGTGGTATGACTCCAAGCTGATCTTTGAGATATTAAAAAGTCTCCTTAGGCAAAGGTTTAGTGAAAATATCTGCAATCTGCTCTTTAGTATTCACATAAACCGGTTTTATCTCCTTGTCTTCAACATTTTCCCTTAGAAAATTTAGTTTAATAGAAACATGTTTGGTTTTAGAGTGTAATATCGGATTCTTAGATATGTCAATTGCTGCAGTGTTATCACAATAGATAGTAATAGGTTCCTTGCATTTTATCTTTATGTCTTTCAACATTTGCTTAAGCCATAGTACCTGTGTATAGTTAGTTGCTGCTACGACATATTCTGATTCCGTTGTTGATAAAGATGTACAACTTTGTTTCTTACTCAACCAAGAAAATAATTTGTTTCCAAGAAAGAATGCTTCACCGGTGGTGCTTTTTCTATCATCCACATCTCCTGCCCAATTTGCATCTATGTATGCACATAATTCAAAGTTTTTATCTCTAGGATACCATAATCCAAGATTTATAGTGCCTTGTAAGTACCGAAAAATCCTTTTTACTACTGATTCATGATTTTCTCTAGGATTACTTTAAAATCTTGAAACAATACATATTGCATTCATAATATCAGGTCTGGTTTGTGTCCAATACAGTAAACCTCCTATCATAGATTTGTATCTAGTTGGATTGATAGGTGTAGATTCATCCCTTAGTGATAATTTGTCATTTGTTGTCATAGGTGTGCTTACTGGTTTAGAGTTCTCCATCCCGAATTTCTTTAGTAACTCTTTTAAGTATTTGGATTGACTCAAGAATATACCTTTATCAGTCTGTGAAATCTGCAATTCTAAAAAGAATTTAATTTCTCCTATCATAGATATTTCAAATTCTTGCTGCATTTTAATAGAAAATTCTTTACATAATCCATCTTCTCCTCCAAAGATCATATCATCAACAAATACTTCTATAATCAAGATGTCATCATTAGTTACTTTATAATATAAATTGTTGTCTGCATTTGCTTTAGTAAAACCAATCTTTAAAAGATACTTATCCAATCTTGCATACCAAGCTCTTGGAGCTTGTTTCAATCCATACAAAGCTTTTCTTAACCTGCAAACCATATAATTGTCATCTGTCAAAGAAAATCCATTAGGTTGTTCAATATACACTTCCTCTTCAAGATCTCCATTTAAAAATGCACATTTAATATCCATTTGATAAACTTTGTACTTCTTGTGTGTT